>NC_057406.1:53520060-53878995 GCF_019320065.1 Cervus canadensis
AATGTATGACAAAACCCACTGGAAAAAAAAAATAAATAAAAAAAAATAAAAAAAATAAGTGAAAAAAAAAAAAAAGAAAGAAGATACCAAAGATGATTTTTGGTGTAAACAGAAGTTAAAATTGGATATTTTGTGACCCAAAAGGCAAGAGCAATGATGTGTTCCCATTTCCTAGGTCAAGGTGCTAGACCCTCTCCACAGAACGTACTGAGATTATGAAACCATTCCATCAGTAGCAGGAATCATCCATGTCTAGCCTACAGAAGGAAGGGGTGGAAGAGGCCAGAAGGAGAGAGTTTCTTTGGAGAGAGGAAGTGGATTGTTGCATCATTTCCCCTTCCCCTCACCTATGAAAGCCAGTGAGATAGGGGATTCCTCCCTCCTGTCAACCCCAAAGAGAGGGACTTCAGGGGTACAGTTTGGAGGCTTCACAGTGGTCCAGTCTGAATCCTGATACATGCCCAAGAAAGCAAAAAGTGAGAGCCTGTGGCCTTGGGGCTGAGGGAGCAGAGGAGAGGGGCAGGGCTCTGCACTTTCACTGATGACAAGGACGAGGCAATGGTGAATTTTCCCAAGGGCCAAGTGGACCCACAGGAGGAAGGCTGCCTAGTGATACTGTCACAGGGACGGCAGGCATGAGGACTGTTTCTAGAACTGAGACACAGACTTCCCTGGTGGCTCAGTGGTAAAGAATCCACCTGCCAATGCAGGAGACATGGTTCGATTGTTGGCTGGGGAAGATCCCACATGCCACAGAGCAACTAAGCTTGTGCATCACAACTACTGACCCCGTACTCTAGAGTCTGGGAACTGCAACTATTCAGCTCACACCACTGAAGACCGGTCACCCTAGAGCCCAACCTTCGCAACAAGAGAACCCATTGCAATGAAAAGCCCACGCACTGCAATGAAGAGTAACCCCCACTAGCCACAACTAAAGAAAAGCCCAAGCAGCAACGAAAACCAAAAATAATTAATTAAAAAAACTTTTTAAAGAGTTGATGCAGCTCCGAGAGAGTCAGAGTAGGAAAGCATTAGGTAAAATTTGTTTTACTGCAAGTGAGGACAAATTAACAATGGCAACACTTAAACAAAAAGGAAGTTAATTTCTATCAAGTAAGTATAAGCAAATGAGGGCTAATATGGTGGTTCCACAATCATCAGGGGTTCAGGATACTTCTGTCTTGTTGCCTTGCTATACTCAATACATGGCTGGCACCAAAGGACCCAGCATGGCTATTCTGGCTCCATCCATCACTTCTGCATTGCAGACAGCTGGAATAAAGGAGAAAAGCAGCCTTTTTGCATTTGAGGACAATTCCCAGAAATTGCAAATATGACTTTCATTTACAAATTATTGGATCGAACATGCTTATAGGCCACAGACAGCTACACGGCAGGCTGGAAAATGATACTATTCCAAGATTCCATGTGCTCAGCTACTTGGGGATCCTGAGTAAAAAGGGTAAAACTGATATTGGGAAATAATAGGTAGTCTCTATCACATTGGTAGACTGCCCATGATTAAGAATTGAGATATAAGAGTCTAGGCATATGAAAGGCATTACCCAGGTCAAAAAAAAATTGCAGGAAGCTTCCATCAAAAGCATTGCCAAGGGCTTCCCTGCTGGCTCGGTGGTAAAACAAAAACAAAACATCGGCCTGCCAATGCAGGGGACATGGGCTCGATCCCTGATCTGGGAAGATCCCACATGCCATGGAGCAATTAAGTCCATGCACCACAAGTATGGAGCCTGTGCTCTTGAGCCTGGGAGTCACAGATGCTGAAGCCCACGTACCCTCGGGCTCATGCTCTGCAACGAGAGAAGCCACCGCAATGAGGAGCCTGTGCACTGCAGCTAGAGCAGCCCCTGTTCTCCACAACCAGAGAGAGACCCTCACAGCAACAAAGACCCAGCACAGCCAAAAATAAATAACTTAAAAAAGCATTGCCAAAAACATTCTCAAAAGCACTCCTCAGAGGGAGAAGGAGAGGGTGGGATGATTTGAGAGAATAGCATTGAAACATATCTATTACCATATGTAAAACAGATGACCAGTGCAAGTCTGATATATGATGCAGGGCACCTGAAGCCGGTGCTCTGGGACGACATGGAGGAATAGGGTGGTGAGGGAGGTGGGAAGGGGGTTCAGGATGGAGGGGACACGTGTATACCTATGGCCAATTCACATTGATGTATGGCAAAAACCATCACAATATTATAAAATAATTAACTTCCAATTTAAAAAAAGTCTGAGTGCCAAAGAAATCGATGCTTTTAGACTGTGGTGCTGGAAAAGATTCTTGAGAGTCCCTTGGACTGTTAGCAGATCAAATCAGTTAATCCTAAAGGAAATCATCCCTGAATATTCAAATACCCAACAATTCTGCTCCTAGGTATACACCCAAAAGAACTGAAAACGTAACCACACAGAAACTTGTCTGTGAATGTTCCTAGCAGCATTGTTAATAAAAACTAAGAATTCTGAACAACACAAATGTACATCAACTGATGAATGGACAAACAAAATATGGTATATATCCACAATGGAATATTGTTCAGCCACAAAAGAAAGTACTGATGAAATTTGAAAACATTATGCTAAGTGAAAAAAACAGATACAAAAGGCCATGTATTATATGACCCAATTTACATAAAATATCCAGAATAGG
The DNA here is from genome assembly GCF_019320065.1 of Cervus canadensis. Lineage (NCBI taxonomy): Eukaryota > Metazoa > Chordata > Mammalia > Artiodactyla > Cervidae > Cervus > Cervus canadensis. The sequence goes on from NC_057406.1 coordinate 53,522,735, forward strand.
CAAATCCGTAGAGATAGAATGTTGATTAGTGGTTGCCAGGGACTAGGGGGAGGAGAAAGTGGAGAGTGACAGCTATGGGTGTGGATATTCTTTTCGAAGTGATGAAAATGTTCTGGAATTTGTTGTGATTCATTGTAAAACTTTGCGAACATATTAGAAACCACTGAATTGTACACTTTAAGAGGGTAAATTTTATGGCATTTGAACTTTTAAAGTTTAATATATAATACTAGACAGGAAGTTATTAATCCTTCCTGAGATTTCATCCAGAGCTGGGGAAAGAATGAGCCCACAGGCATATCTAAGGGGACAGTGGGAGAAAGAGTTGTTTTTTAATTGTACTCAATAGAGCCCAGTCCTTTCAGTATAATGGTTACATCTGTGAGAGCTCATCTAGGATTCTTTGTATTAAACAGAAGTGATAAAAGTTTTTAAAAGATCACTTGTCATTCGATATTTCAAATTAAAACAATGAGATGCCACCACATACATATGGAATGGCAAAACTCCAAAAAAAACTGACACTACAAATTGCTGGTGAGGATGTGGAGTGGGAGGACTTCTCATTCATTGCTGGTAAAAATGCAAAATGGACAGCCACTTTGGATGACAGTTTGGCAGTGTCTAACAAAAGTATACATTGCCTTACCATATAATCTAGCAATCATGAGGCTAAGAATTTATCCAACTGATTTGAAAACTTATGCACAAAGGAAAGTCTGCATAGGTATGTTTATAGCAGCTTTATTCATAATTCCCAGAAGAAGGGAAGCAATCAAGATGTCCTTCAAGTCAAACTGTGGTACGTACATACAATGGGATATTATTAAGCAATACAAAAGAGCAATCAAGCCACTAAAAGATAAGGTTTAATCTTAATTTTATATTGCTAAGTGAGATTATCTGGAAAAGGCAAAACTGTAAAAATGAGATGGTAAAAATATCACTGATTGTCAGGTGATTGGAGATAAAGTAGGAGGTGGAATAGGGGATATGAAGCACAGATATTTTTAGGGTGGGTAAATTATTATATGTGATACTGTAATTGTGAATACATGTGAATACATTGATATTAGGCACTTGTCAAAATACGTAGAACTTTATAGCATAAAGTGTGAACCTTAATGTGTGCAAAGTTAAAACATTATATAATGTTTTAGATGGTTAGATGGTTAGATGTAATGAGGTTAGATGGGATATAAATGTGACTAAACAATCTCCATTACAGATGAATGAAGCAACTTTATTGAAGGGAGTGGGTAGGAAAGGTACCGTCCCAAGTTACTTTGGAAATCAGTGGTCCGTAAGACCTAGGCCCCGTCCTCTAGCTGATAAAGTTGTTTCCTTTGGGGGTATAGGTTAACGATTTCAGTGCCACTATACAATACTGGAATTGAACAGTTAAGAAAATGGTGGTATATGGTGAGAGCCAGATTTTTCACTGTTGGAGATGGAGGGGCAAGAGGAAGCCAGAGGACCCTAAGGAGACATGATTACCAAATGTAATGTGTATTTTGGATGGGATTCTGAAATAAGAAAAGGACATTAATCAATACTGAAGAAATGTGGATAAAGAGCTGAGTTTAGTTAATAATGATGAATCAATGTTGGTTCACTAGTTAACAAGTATATCATACCAGTGTGAGATGTTAACAAGGGAAAATGGTGTGTGGGGTTTATGTGAACTCTCTATGACCTTCGCAACTGTTCTGTAAATTTAAATTCTTCTAAATAAAAAGTTTTTTTGGAAAAAGCATTGTAGAAAAAAAGAGTTCCTCAGAACTGTAATTAGAATGATCTAAACTGATATTTCAAAGAAGGTGATAGCAACCCACTCCAGTACTCTTGCCTGGAAAATCCCATGGACAGAGGAGCCTGGTAGGCTGCAGTTCATGGGGTTGCAAAGAGTCGGACACGACTGAGCAACTTCACTTTCACTTTATACTTTCATGCATTAGAGAAGGAAAGGGCAACCCACTCCAGTGTTCTTGCCTGGAGAATCCCAGGGACGGCGGAGCCTGGTGGGCTGCCGTCTATGGGGTCGCAGAGAGTCGGACACAACTGAAGTGACTTAGCAGCAGCAGCAAACTGATGTTTAATCTATTTATGGCAGTATAACAATAAATGAAACAATATTGAATGCTAAAATTTTAAAGAATTAGAGAAAACACAATGAAATACCAATAAGCCATTATTAGGATGACTAAGAATGTTTAAATTTGACAGTATCAAGTGATGATCTGAAGATGTGGAGACACTGGAACTCTCATGCTGATGGGACTGTAACGTGCTACACATGCTTTGGGAAACTATTTGACTTGTTAACTTATAATAACTTAACTTATAATATATATAATAATATAATATAAATATAATATAAACATATTTATATTTAATATATTTATATGAAAATTTAATATATTTATATAAAAATATAATATAAATATAATAATTTAATAACTTAACTTATTCTCATAAGTTAAACATGCACCAATCCTATGGCCCAACAATTTAATTTCTAGGTGTTTCCCCAAGAGATATAAAAGCATATACATATACAAAGACTTATTGTGAATGTTCGTACAAGTTTTACTCATACTTGCCCAAATCGGTGACTGACTAAACAAAGTGTGGTATTTTTATGTAATGGAGTACTACTCAGAATTAAAAAGGAATAAACCTATTGTATATGCAACAAAGTGTATCAATATAAAAACCATTATACTGTGCTTGCTTCGGCAGCACATATACTAAAATTGGAACGATACAGAGAAGATTAGCATGGCCCCTGCGCAAGGATGACACGCAAATTCGTGAAGCGTTCCATATTTAAAAAAAAAAAAAACCATTATACTGAGTGTAAGAGAGACTTGAGGGAAGTCAAATCTAATCTATAGTGATAGAAAGCAGATCAGTGGTTGCTTAAGGCTGAGGATGGGAGGTAAAAACTGAAAACGGACAAAAGGAACAAATGATCACAGTAAGACACAGGCAAAAAGTATTAATGCAAATAAATAAAGGCAATTTAGAATAAAGGGCAAACTGCACAATGCAGACCTTACATTTATATTTATTTATGCACCAATTATAATAATCTAATTCATAAAGCAAAAATATTTTAAAAAATAGAGAAATAGAAGTAGGATACTTCATCTCTTTTAGCCTAAGAGATAAAGTTCACAAAATAATAAATAAGCTAAGTAAAACACATACAACAACTTGGAACTGTACACAACCAAAGCAAATAATTGTTATTTTCTTAAGAATCATGCAACATATGACATTCTCTAGTCCTAATGCAAGAAAACTAAAAATCAATGGCAAAACTAGGAGACAAAGAAAAACAAAAAAAATCACCAACTGTTGAATCAAAGAAAAAATTAGAGAATATTGAAAAAATAACAGTAATGAAAACATATTTAAGCTGGTGGTCTAGAGAGAAAAAGATAATATTTATAAATAATTTTAAACACTAATAATCTAACTCAAGAAATTAGAACAAAATAGAATAAATATAAGGGGAACAGAAGGAAAATCTAATTTAAAAATAGAATTTAATGTATTAGAAAGTGAAAAAGGTATAATTAATAAGTAAAAGGGGTTATTTAGAAAGAAAAAAACCAAGAATCTAATCAAGGGGAAAAGGAGAAAGCACACACACACACAAAAACAAAAAATGTAAAGAAGAATGATAAAAGATAATCTTAGAGTGAACTAAAATAATTATGTCTAATTTGTTTGTTTCAAAATAAAATTATTTTCCAGGGAAGCATGAATGTCTAATATAAATTTTAGAAAAGAAAAAAAAATCTGATAAAACCAGTAAATAGAAAAAAGTTAAATTTTAAAGATTTAGTCAGCTTTCACCAAAAAAAAAAAAAAAGGCCCTCATGGTTTCCCAGGGGGAATTGAACTAAAATTTTAAGGAACTGCAATGCTTTAAATTTTCTTCTGGAAAATTAAAGAATATTGTTCTATAAATGTATGCATTGAGGTACTCCTTTTTTTCCCCCCGAGATAGCAACAATGGACAAAATACTCAAACACAAAATTAAACAAACATAGCCAGATTAAAAGATGAATCAAATATGTCTTTGCACTGGGAAACAGGACAGTGATACATGAAATGCAAACCTCACCTAAAGAAACTGGCAAACTGGACCCGGAACCTGCCATGGCAGCTGAGAGTTTATCCTTTGCAGGGTTAACTGGGTCTAAACATAATCATATGTAGTCAAGGTCATGCCCAGAAACCAGAGGCTGTATTAGGGCTCCCCCACCTGTATCAGGAGACTGAAAAATCATTGCCAACTGCTGCCTTACAAGGCTTGCATGAAGCTGTGGTCCTGGGTAGGCATGACCAGGAATTAGACCAAGCTTTCCACCAACAGCTTGGCAGCAAACTTCCATTGCTTCAATATCACCATGGGGTAGGAACCCTACATTGCTAAATAAGACCTGATTCACGACCAAGACGATAGGGTAGAACCACTAGTCTGGCTGGCAAGAGAGTAGAGAAAGGGGAGGGTGGGATAGGGAATGATGGCAAAACAGACATTTTCCAACATACAAAGACTAAAAGAGTGTGTTACCCATTAAATGTGTTCTTTGTCTGTGCTGTCCTTAGTCACTCAGTCATGTCCAACTCTTTGCAGCCCCATGGACTGTAGACCACCATGGGGATTTTCCAGGCAAAAATACTGGAGTGCGTTGCCCCTCCTTTAGGGGATCTTCCCAACCTAGGGATTGAACCCAGGTCTCCTGCACTGCACACAGATTCTTTACAGTCTGAGCTACCAGGGAAGCCCAAGGATACTGGAATGGGTAGCCTATCCCTTCTCCAGGGGGGCTTCCCCACCCAGTAATCGAACCAGGGTGTCTTGTGTTGCAAGCAGATTCTTTACCAGCTGAGCTACCTAACAAGAAGAAAGCTGTGGGATTCAAGAAACAATGGTGAACATAGAAATTAATAAATGTGTGGATAAACTTAATTAACTCTAGACTATAAAAGTCATTAACATTCTGTGTATAGAAAAATGAAACATTATGGGAATCAATATTAGGTGGGGTTATATTCAATGGGCGGTTAGCATGTTAAGATTCTTGTTTTATTTGTGATTCTGGGATTTGTATAAGAAAATTGACTAAATATATTTGCTAAAACATCAAGGGCAACCATTAGAAGAAGAGAAATACAATCAGCACAGAGGGAGGTAAAAGAATATAGAAAATCTTATTTGTTATGTCATAATGAATTACCACAAACTCAGTAAGTTAAAACAATTGAGGTTTATTCTCTCTCGGTTCTTGAGGCCAGAAGTCCTCAATCAAGGTGTCAGTTGGGCCGTGCTTCTTCTGAAGTGTCTAGGAGAGAAGGCTTCCTTGCATCTTCCAGCTTCTTGTGGCTTTAGGAGTTCCTTTGGCTTGTGGCTACATAACTCCAACCTCTGCCTCCTTCACATGGCCTTCTCTTTTCTCTGTGTCTGTCCCCTGTATGTGTCTTATAAAGACACTTGTCATCAGGTTTAGAGTGCCTCTGGATAATCCTGGTTGGTCTTATCTCAAAACTCTAAACTTGTTTATATCTGCAAAGATCCTTTGTCCAGATGAGGTCACATTCACAGGCTATGAGGGTAAGGAAGTGGTCATGTCTTTTGGGAAGTCACCATTCAACCTACTATAAAGGTTAACTTGTTGTTCAGTCTCTCAATTGTGTGTGACTCTTTGTGACCCCATGGACTGCAGCACGCCAGGCTTCCCTGTCCTTCACCATCTCCTGGAGCTTGCTCAAACTTATGTCCATGGAGTTGGTGATGCCATCCAACTGTCTCATCCTCTGTCATCCCCTTCTCCACCTGCCTTCAATACTTCCCAGCATCAGGGTCTTTTCTAATAAGTTGGCTCTTCACATCAGGTGGCCAAGGTATTGGAGCTTCAGTTTCAGCATCAGTCCTTCCAATGAATATTCAGGACTGATTTTTCTTTAGGATTGACTGGTTGGATCTCCTTGCAGGCCAAGGGACTCTCAAGAGTCTTCTCCAACAGCACAGTTCAGAAGCATCAATTCTTCAGCACTCAGCCTTCTTTTTGGTCCAACTCTCGCATCAGTACATGACTACTGGAAAAACCATAGCTTTGACTAGATGGACCTTTGTTAGCTAAGTAATGTCTCTGCTTTTTAATATGCTGTCTAGGTTTGTCAGAAGTTAACTTACCTATTAACAAAAACAGAGACTATCAAATTGGATTTTTATAATATAGCTATACACCAATTACAAATCACATATAATGACCAAAAATCAAGGGATTTTTGTATCCTGGTTCCTGGTTCACCTCAGACCATTCATTCTTTGATGACTCATTTCAACTCTGTATTAGTTCCTCATTCTTCCATCGAAGTTGAACCCTCAGTTTTTATACAGCGACATTAATGCTCAGTTTAAAAACTAGAGTTTCCAACCTCCCTTGTAGCTAAGAATGGGCATGTAACAGTTCTGAGTGATAGGAGGTAAGCAGAAGCATATGGCAACTTACAGGAAACTTCTGTGGTTGTTAACCTCCAAAGATGGCCCCCAATAACTCTCCCCCTCCTGTATATACCATTCTTCACATCAAGAGGTGGAATGTGTCCACTATCACCCCCTTCTTTGGGCTTGTCCTGTGACTGTTTTGACCAGTAGAATGCAGAGAATGGACATTTAGGCACTTCAAAGCTTAGGCTTTAAGAGGATTTGAGCTTTCATTTTCTTCCTCTTTGAATATCCATGCTTGGAGTGATATTTTTTTAAGTGCTATTCATTTTTCAAAAACAGTTTATTTATCTGGCTGCATCAGATCTTGGTTGTGACACGTGGGGCCTCTCATTGCTGTGCTAGGGTTTCTCTCTAGTCGTGCCATGCGGCCTCAGTAGTTATTGTATGTGGGCTTAGTCGCCCCACTACAGCTTGTAGGATCTTAGTTCCCCAACGAGGGATCGAACCTGTGTTCCTTGCATTGAAAAAGGAATTCTTAACCACAAGCACTGGACCACCAGGGAAGTCCCTGGAATGATACATTTTGAATGCAACTTCCAGGCTGTGAGGGACCCCAAGCAGCTGTGAGGAAAAATCCTCAAGGAGGGGAATTGAGGCTTCAGGCCATGGCCCCAGTGAGCTTCTAGATAAAAGCCAGTGGTTGGGATCACCTTGGATCTATCTTTTGTCCCTGAATGCTGGCCAAAAGCAGGTGAGGCAGAACTGTGGTAGTCTGCTCACAGAATCATGGTGTAGAATAACTTAATAAATTATTGCTGTGTTAAGCCACTAAGTTTTGAGGTGGCTTGTTATGCTTCAGTAGAAAATAAAAACACTTTCCTTAAAATATGGTTATCATCAAAAAGTTGGCAGTCTACAACTTGGAAAAGGACAGTGACAAGAACCCAACCATACTGGCCCAGAGATCTTACACCTCCAGCCTTCAGAACTGTGACAAATAAATTTCTGTTGTTTATAAGCCTATATACATATATGGTTATCATATGCTGTTTGCCTCTGTTTTTTCCTGTATCCTTCATGTATGTGGGAATATATACATTATAAACAGAGCTGGCTATGAGGTAATCTTAGGACTGTAGGTCATGCAGGAAAAAATAACTTGAAGTATCTCTACTTCATAAAAGGAGCTTCTGTCTTGAATAAGCCTCTCCATTCAAGTTGAACCTAATTCTAACTATATTGACTCATTCTTAGGCACTGCTCAAATGATAACTTTTGCACATCCCCTCAGTTTTTTTTCAATTTGCTTGTTCTTCTGTTTATTTTTAAACTCAATTTTGTTTTATCAAATATACATGTGTATACAGTTTTAAAGTCCAAATAATTTGCTAGTTACAGTTCCTCACAAGATGAAGGATCGGTGTAGCCTCACTAATCCCTTCCTCTAAATCCTATTTCATAAAAACCAGGAGGAGGTTGTGTGACTCCTAACACAAATGCATGAGAAACCTCTGGTGCAATAGGAAGTGTTTAGGTCATGATGTGGGAGAAGTGAAAACCCAGAACCGAGCATGGCCGAGCCTCGGGGATGCAAACGGGGCAAGTGGATTGCAGAGACTTTGAGATATACCTTCTGCTCTTCAACATTGTCCTGGGCAGGCTTTGCTCATCTCAACGCCATGGTGAAGCAGGAAAAACAAACAAATAATCAGTGCATACTGTCAGGACTACCAACATAACATCAGAGTAGGCACTCCAGCCAAGCTGTATGGTTAAGAACTGGTTAATAATATGTGCAAACAGACTGGCTAACCCCTTAACGTTCCTTGCTAGGGGAAGAGGGAGACATCAAGTCACAGTCTGTATCCTGCAAGAATGGGTGCATGCTTCAGTCGCTTCCAACTCTGCAGCCCTGCTACTGCTAGGGTCTGTCAAAGCTACCAGAAGCCTGACCTTAGACTCAGAGCCCCAGACTGTGAAAAAATAAAATTCTGTTGTTTAAATGACCCAGTCAGTGGTATTTTGTTATGGCAGTCTGAGCTGACTAGTTTGGTGGGAAAAAAATGGTTAATTCTATTGAAAAGAAATATATATATATCTACTATATATGTAAAATGAACTGCAGATGGATTAAAATTTTGGATGGAATGATAATGACTAGATGGACCTTTGTTGGCAAAGTAATGTCTCTGCTTTTTAATATGCTTTCTAGGTTTGTCAGAAGTTAACTTACCTATTAACAAAAACAGAGACTATCAAATTGGATTTTTATATATCTATTATATATGTAAATGAACTGCAGATGGATTAAAATTTTGGATGGAATGATAAAAAGAGTAAACTAATGAAAGAGGAATAGAAACCTTATAATTTTGGAGAAGAAAAGATTTCTTAAATAAGACCATTAAAGCATAAACCACAGTGTGGGGGGAAAAAATGAAGTGACATCCCACAACTTGTGCTGAATTCTATTCATTAGAAATGAGTCAATAGGTCCAGCGCACACTCAAGGAGAGAATTACATGAGTGTCTGAATTCCAGAGGTGGGGATTTAAATGTTGCTTAACAGAACAGAAATAAGCAATCCACATGGGACAAAATGTTACCATCTAATTAATACAAGAAACGGTGCTGAGCCTCACTAGTTAAAACAGCAATTATTCACCATTTTTGCTCCCCATCTGGCTAAAAAAATTTTTTAAGTGATAACATTTAGCACAAGCAAGGGCATGCATGTATTTTCATTCACTGGTGGTGGAAGTGTGAACTGTTAAACTTCTGAGGAAAGCAGTTCATCCAGGTCCTTCAGATATTAAATGACCTAGTACTCCTGTTCATGGCAATCTATTTGATAGAGTACTTAAGTGCCAGTACTTAACATAAGTGCAAGGAGGCCTGTTGTAACATTATTCACGATGGCAAAAAAATAACAGCAAAAAAAACACAAACTGGAAACATCCCTAAAAACCTTCAATAAAAGAAACACCGGTGAAATTATAATACATCTACACTATGAAATAATCTTACCCAGTTCATTTGTTTCTGTTTGAGCTTGGAGAAATGTGTAGAATCACATATACTAAACTATTAATATATATTATCAAAATAGAATTATGGGGGAGGGAGAGTATTAATTTTTAATACATGCTTATATATAATTTGAGTTTTTATTAAAAACATATTACTGTTGTTATTTGCTTTGTTGCTTAGTCACTAAGTCATGTCTGACTCTTTGTGACCCCCATAGACTATAGCCTGCCAGGCTCCTCTGTCCATGGGATTTCCCAGCCAAGAACACTGGAGTGGGTTGCCATTTCCTTCTCTAGGGGATTTTTCTGACCCAGGAATCTAACCTGTGTCTCCTGCATTGACAGGAGGATTCTTTACCACTGAGCCACCAGGGAAGCCCTTTTGTTATTTAGCAAAGATGAAAACTCATTTTTAAAAAAGATAAATTTACATTTCCAGATGAATTAAAATTACTTTGGCGTTTCTTTTAGAATTGAAGTGCATAAATTATTTTCTACCAATCACTTTTGCCTTCTTAAAGCTTTATGTAGTCCAAGTCTGACCTGTCTACTATATGTAGAAGGACCTCCCAAGAGTAAAACATTTCATGGTGGTAAATCAGTTCTTATGATGAATAACAACAGGGAGAGATTTTTTAGGACTTGGACGTGGGTCTTCTTTGCACCTGTCAAACCAAACCAAGCAACTGAGTTTTGAAGATTCTATCTTGAAAAACGGGTGGAGCACAAAGCTTTGTGCCATTCTCAGTGAATATCTTTTCTCACAAATGAACTGTTGATAGGAATCAAACAGGAGAGTGTTGGAGGTCATGTGCTCCAGCAAGGCAAAGACCTGGAGCAAAGGAATTCATGGACAAGATGTATGTTTTGTTAGTTGAGTAGAGGGCCCTTCCCACTACCCAGCATGAAGTTATGCAAGGCTGATCCTCTTTTAAATGGTATGGTAGACACTATTGCCTCCCTACCCATTCCTCTCCTTCTTCCTTGGTAACTGAACACAGATTTGGCTCATGTATCGGATGTTTGTGTATTTCGGAGGAAGATGGACCCCTTTCTACCAGGGGAGAGTTTTGGTTCATCTTAGCCTATTATAGTGTTTATATGATTTGCCCTTTGTCTTTCATCGGTTAAGCAATAAACAGGCAAATCAAATTCCCAATAGGACAGGAGGGAAAATCTTTGAAAATGTTTTTGAGAAAGTTTTCCTACTTTTAAGAAAAGACAAAGGAAGAGAGATATCCTCTTTTCTCCTTCCTGTCTTGGCAAGAGGTTATTTATCTTATAATTCTCTTTACTGGCAGTTCATCCCTTTCTCTTTCCTTTCCTTTCATACTTTCCAAAATTGATGACAAATACCAAATCACAGACCCAGGAAGCTCAGAAAACATCAAGCAAAATTTAAAAAACAAAACAGAAAACCACGCCACACATAGGCATGTCATACCCTAAATGCAGAAAACCGAAGACAAGGAAAAGTCTTGAAAAAAGTCAAAGGGGAAAATAAAAACACCTTACCTAGAGAGGAACAAGGAGAGGAATTACAATGACCTTCTCATTGATACCGTGCAAATAAGAAGAGAATGGACTGATATAAAGTAGGTTTTGCTTTTTTCTTTTAAAGAACACCAACTTGGAATTCTGTTTCTAACAAAATTATCCTTCAAAGTGAAGAGATAAAGACATTGTCTGACAGGCAAAAACTGAGGAAATTCATTGCAATAAATATAAAAAGAAGTTTTTCAGAGAGAAACAACAAAAAAAAAATCAGAAACTTTGATCTGTGTATAAAACGTAAGAGCATTGGAGGAGGAAGAAATACAGGTAAAATAAAATCATTTATTTTCCTTATTTTTAATTGATCTAAAAGCTCACAGTTATTTAAAGGAATAATGGTAACAATGTAGTGTTAATGATACCATATGAATAAGTGAAATAAATGCCAGCAACACATAAGAGATGGGCAGGAAGAATCGGGACCACTCTGTTTTAAGGTGAACAATGGCAACCCACTCCAGTACTCTTGCCTGGAGAATCCCATGGAGGGAGGAGCCTGGTAGGCTACAGTCCATGGTGTTGCAAAGAGTTGGACACGACTGAGCACCTTCACTTTCCCTGGTGGCTCAGCTGGTAAAGAATCCGCCTTTAATGTGGGAGACCTGGGTTCGATCCCTGGGTTGGGAAGATCCCCTGGAGAACCTGCACTGCGTGTTAAATAGAATAGTGTCATTTGAAGGTAGATTAGATTAGTTAGAAATGTATATTTAAAACTCTAGAGCAGTTACAAAAAAAAATGTTTAAGGTATAATTTACTGAGAGAGGAGATAAAATGCTTAATTAAGACTTAAAAATGAAAGAAGGCAGAAAAAGAAGTTTCTGGCAATGAATAGAAAACGGTTACAAATGTATTAATGTTTGGTTGATGTCAACCCAAGTACATCAATGATCACTTTAATACAAATATTTAAACATACAAATTAAAAGACAGAGATTGCCACAGTATGTTAAAAACATGAGACTCAACTATATGTTGTCTACCAAAACACTTTAAACACTCTGATAGGTTAAAAATAGAGGGATAGAGAAAGATATAAGCACTGTGCTAACACTAATCAAAAGAAAGCTGGAATACTATTAATTTCAGACAAAGCTGACTTCAGAATAATAGAAATTATTAGAAGGGTACAACTTAATAATAAAAAGATAAATTGTCTAAGAAGCTATAACAAATGAATAAAGTTATAACAAATGACAACTTATCTACAGATACCCTTCCCAAGGAAATTTAAAACAATTATTTGCACAGTCCTTGAAAAATATGCCCTAATAACCAAATGCACCAAAAAACCTTAAATGACATTCACTAAGTACACTGTTAATAATAATATAAATATTCTGAAACTATCACACACGCACACAACTATCAAGAGCACTGCCCGGTCATTCAGGGACTTGGGACCAAATGCAAGAGACGGACATAAAAGCTATTAATCATGGACATGACAAGTAACGTAGGGTGTGAATAAGATGCTGGGGTGATAGCCAGGAGGAAACACAACTTTGCATAATAAGGTCAGGAAAAACTTCCTAGAGGAAGTAACAACTGAACCATTATTTTTCCTTCAGTTCAGTTCAGTTCAGTCGCTCAGTCGTGTCCAACTCTTTGTGACCCCATGAATCGCAGCACACCGGGCCTCCCTATCCATCACCAACTCCCAGAGTTTACTCAAACTCATGTCCATCGAGTCGGTGATGCCATCCAACCATCTCATCCTCTGTTGTCCCCTTCTCCTCCTGCCCCCAATCCCTCCCAGGATCAGGGTCTTTTCCAATGAGTCAGCTCTTCGCATCAGGTGGCCAAAGTATTGGAGTTTCAGCTTCAGCATCAGTGCTTCCAATGAACACCCAGGACTGATCTCCTTTAGGATGGACTGGTTGGATCTCCTTGCCGTCCGAGGGACTCTCAAGAGTCTTTGCCAACACCACAGTTCAAAAGCATCAATTTTGCGGCACTCAGTTTTCTTCACCATCCAACTCTCACATCCATACATGACCACTGGAAAAACCATAGCCTTGACCTGACAGGCTCTGTTCACAAAGTAATGTCTCTGCTTTTTAATATGCTATCTAGGTTGATCATAACTTTCCTTCCAAGGAGTAAGCGTCTTTTAATTTCATGGCTGCAGTCACCATCTACAGTGATTTTGGAGCCCAGAAAAATAAAGTCAGCCACTGTTTCCCCATCTATTTGCCATGAAGTGATGGGCCCAGATGCCATGATGTTAGTTTTCTGAATGTTAAGCTTTAAGCCAACTTTTTTACTCTCCTCTTTCACTTTCATCAAGAGGCTCTTTAGTTCTTCTTTGCTTTCTGCCGTGAGGGTGGTGCCATCTGCATATCTGAGGTTAGTGATATTTCTCCCGGCAATCTTGATTCCAGCTTGTGCTTCCTTCAGCCCAGTGTTTCTCATGATATTCTCTGCATATAAGTTGAATAAGCAGGGTGACAATATACAACCTTGACATACTCCTTTTCCTATTTGGAACCAGTCTGTTGTTCCATGTTCAGTTCTAACTGTTGCTTCCTGACCTGCATATAGGTTTCTCAAGAAGCAGGTCAGGTGGTCTGGTTTTCCTATCTCTTTCAGAATTTTCCAAAGTTTATTGTGATCCACACAGTCAAAGGCTTTAGCATAGTCAATAAAGCAGAAATAGATGTTTTTCTGGAACTCTCTTGCTTTTTCTATGATCCAGTGGATGTTGGCAATTTGATCTCTGGTTCCTCTGCTTTTTCTAAAACCAGCTTGAACATCTGGAAGTTCACAGTTCACATATTGCTGAAGCCTGGCTTGGAGAATTTTGAGCATTACTTTGCTAGTGTGTGAGATGAGTGCAATTGTGTGGTAGTTTGAGCATTGTTTGGCATTGTCTTTCTTTGGGATTGGAATGAAAACTGACCTTTTCCAGTCCCGTGGCCACTGCTGAGTTTTCCAAATTTGCTGGCATATTGAGTGCAGCACTTTCACAGCATCATCTTTTAGGATTTGAAATAGCTCAACTGGAATTCCATCACCTCCACTAGCTTTGTGCGTAGTGATGCTTTCTAAGGCCCACTTGACTTCACATTCCAGAATGTCTGGCTCTAGGTGAGTGATCACACCATCATGATTATCTGGGTCATGAACATCTTTTTTGTACAGTTCTTCTGTGTATTCTTGCCACCTCTTCTTAATATCTTCTGCTTCTGTTAGGTCCATACCATTTCTGTCCTTTATCGAACCCATCTTTGCATGAAATGTTCCCTTGGTTCTCTAATATTCTTGAAGAGATCTCTAGTTTTTCCCATTCTGTTGTTTTCCTCTATTTTTTGCATAGATCGCTGAGGAAAGCTTTCTTATCTCTCCTTGCTATTCTTTGGAACTCTGCATTCAAATGGGAATATCTTTCCTTTTCTCCTTTGCTTTTCACTTCTCTTCTTTTCACAGCTATTTGTAAGGCCTCCTCAGAGAGCCATTTTGCTTTTTTGCATTTCTTTTCCATGTCAGGCTCTCTGTCTACCAGATCTAGTCCTTTAAGTCTATTTCTCACTTCCACTGTATAATCATAAGGGATTTGATTTAGGTCATACCTGAATGGTCTAGTGGTTTCCCCTACTTTCTTCAATTTAAGTCTGAATTTGGCAATAAGGTGTTCATGATCTGAGCCACAGTCAGCTCCTGGTCTTGTTTTTGCTGACTGTATAGAGCTTCTCCATCTTTGGCTGCAAAGAATATAATCAATCTGATTTTGGTCTTGACCATCTGGTGATATCCATGTGTAGAGTCTTCTCTTGTGTTGTTGGAAGAGGGTGTTTGCTATGACCAGTGCATTCTCTTGGCAAAACTCTATTAGCCTTTGCCCTGCTTCATTCCGTACTCCAAGGCCAAATTTGCCTGTTACTCCAGGTGTTTCTTGACTTCCTACTTTTGCATTCCAGTCCCCTATAATGAAAAGGGCATCCCTTTTGGGTGTTAGTTCTAAAAGGTCTTGTAGGTCTTCATAGAACCGTTCAACTTTAGCTTCTTAAGCATTACTGGTGGGGCATAGGCTTGGATTGCCGTGATATTGAATGGTTTGCCAAACAAACAGAGATCATTCTGTCGTTTTTGAGATTGCATCCAAGTACTGCATTTCAGACTCTTTTGTTGACCCTGATGGCTACTCCATTTCTTCCAGGGGATTCCTGCCCCCAGTAGTAGATATAATGGTCACCTGAGTTAAATTCACCCATTGCAGTCCATTTTAGTTCGCTGATTCCTAGAATGTCAATGTTCACTCTTGCCATCTCCTGTTTGACCACTTCCAATTTGCCTTGATTCGTGGAACTAACATTCCAGGTTCCTATGCAATATTGCTCTTTACAGCATCGGACCTTGCTTCTATCACCAGTCACATCCACAACTGGGTATTGTTTTTGCTTTGGCTCCATCCCTTCATTCTTTCAGGAGTTATTTCTCCACTGATCTCCAGTAGCATATTGGGCACCTACTGACTTGGGGGGTTCCTCTTTCAGTATCCTATCATTTTGCCTTTTCATACTGTTCATAGGGTTCTCAAGGCAAGAATACTGAAGTATTCTATTTTTCCTTAGGGGTTGAAAAATATATTATTTAATTCTGTCATTCCTGCTGCATGTATTAACTGGAATTCTCAATTAAAAATGTTTCCATCAACTGTTTTGTTGCCTTGAGATAGATTTCAGTATGGCAAAAACCACTACAATATTGTGAAGTAATTAGCCTCCAACTAATAAAAATAAATGAAAAAAAAAAGATAAAGATGAGATAGATTTCATAGAGGAATATCAGGACAGATGTTTGACTTTCCCACTTTACTTACCAGTGTTTAAAATAATAATTCTATTCCCTAGATTGCTCCAAAGGTTAATCTCTTAGGGTATTTTATTGTAGAAGTGTTATGACCTCATAGCATTAACACATTTGATATGCTTCAACCCATTGTGGTGGTTTAGTCGCTAATTGTGTCTGACTCTTGTGACCCTATGGACTGTAGCCTGCCAGGCTTCTCTGTCCATAGGATTTTCCAGGCAAGAATACTGGAGCGGGTTGCCATTTCCCTCTCTGGGGGATCTCCCCAACCCAGGTATCAAACCCAGGTCTCCTGCACTGCAGGCAGATTCTTTACAGTTTGAGCTACCAGGGAAGCCTGCGTCAACCCATTAAGTTATTATTTTCAAAGCTAAAATTGTACCATTTTTAAGTTGGCCTCTGTACTTTTTGACAAGACCCTTGTGTTTTTCCCCTATCTTTTAAAAAAATCTTTATTGAATTTGTTACAATATTGCTCCTGCTTTATATTTCGGTTTTTGACCCTAAGACATGTGATATCTTAGGGACCAGGATCAAACCCACCCATTGCATTGGAAGGCAAAGTTTTAACCACTGCCCAGGGAAGTCCCAACCCTTGTGGTTTTCATAGCTTCCTTTCCCTTTGGCGCGACCAAATGATCCAGGATCATCTTATACATTTCTTGCCCCACACATGGAATCAATCATTTCTCTAAGGAACTTTGGTTCCTTCAAGGAAAGTGATATTTAGAGCATTTCGTAAGTTTTTTTTTTCCATTTATTTTTATTAGTTGGAGGCTAATTACTTTACAATATCGTAGTGGTTTTTGTCATACATTGACATGAATCAGCCATGGAGTTACATGTATTCCCCATCCCGATCCCCCCTCCCACCTCCCTCTCTACCCGATCCCTCTGGGTCTTCCCAGTGCACCAGGCCCGAGCACTTGTCTCATGCATCCAACCTGGGCTGGTGATCTGTTTCACCCTAGATAATATACATGTTTCGATGCTGTTCTCTCTAATCATCCCACTCTTGCCTTCTCCCACAGAGTCCAAAAGTCTGTTCTGTACATCTGTGTCTCTTTTTCTGTTTTGCATATAGGGTTATCATTACCATCTTTCTAAATTCCATATATATGTGTTAGTATACTGTATTGGTCTTTATCTTTCTGGCTTACTTCACTCTGTATAATGGGCTCCAGTTTCATCCATCTCATTAGAACTGATTCAAATGAATTCTTTTTAATGGCTGAGTAATATTCCATGGTGTATATGTACCACAGCTTCCTTATCCATTCATCTGCTGATGGGCATCTAGGTTGCTTCCATGTCCTGGCTATTATAAACAGTGCTGCGATGAACATTGGGGTGCACGTGTCTCTTTCAGATCTGGTTTCCTCAGTGTGTATGCCCAGAAGTGGGATTGCTGGGTCATATGGCAGTTCTATTTCCAGTTTTTTAAGAAATCTCCACACTGTTTTCCATAGCGGCTGTACTAGTTTGCATTCCCACCAACAGTGTAAGAGGGTTCCCTTTTCTCCACACCCTCTCCAGCATTTATTGCTTGTAGACTTTTGGATAGCAGCCATCCTGACTGGCGTGTAATGGTACCTCACTGTGGTTTTGATTTGCATTTCTCTGATAAAGAGTGATGTTGAGCATCTTTTCGTGTGTTTGTTAGCCATCTGTATGTCTTCTTTGGAGAAACGTCTGTTTAGTTCTTTGGCCCATTTTTTGATTGGGTCATTTATTTTTCTGGAATTGAGCTGCAGGAGTTGCTTGTATATTTTTGAGATTAATCCTTTGTCTGTTGCTTCGTTTGCTATTATTTTCTCCCAATATGAGGGCTGTCTTTTCACCTTACTTATAGTTTCCTTTGTTGTGCAAAAACTTTTAAGTTTCATTAGGTATTTTGTAAGTTTTTAAATGGCAGTCTCCTATGTCTAGTTTCCCTCTCTTTGAAAGCATTCTCCATCCTTTATGCTGTCTGATGATCTTTCTCTAATACAAATTGTGTCCCATACCTGATGATAATCATCCATGCTGCATCATCCTCCACAGTTTCAAGTCTCAGCCCCTTAGACTGGCACACAGGACCCTTGTTTTGGTCTGTCTTTGTGGTTTACTTTCTATCTACCTTTTTAGCCTACTTTCCTGGTCACACTCTGTCTTCCAACCATATCAAAGTATTTTGAAGCTTTCCAACTAAGATGTGCATTTTGTTTTTACAATTACATGCTTGTAACCATTTTCTATTCAATGCCAGAAAATTCTGTTTCTACCTTCTCTGGTTTTCATTGATCGTTTTCTGACTATCGATGACAACTGTAGGCAGAAATCAATTTAGCCCTCAGGTGGTTCCTGAGAGGGAGCTAGGGTGTCCCTTCCTCCCATAGCAGCTACAGGCACCCTCCTTGTAGATTCCCAATCCCGCTGTTTTATAGTTCTTCTTGACTCACCTTCGCTGAAACAAGACAATGTAAGATAAACACACTCTCACTGGATTACTTATCCCACCTTGCAGAGGTGCGTAGACGGTACCCCAGCAGTGTTTGCTGAAGTGATTACTTACCTATGTCAATAACAAATGAATCATTAACAAACACAAGTTTGGGCTCATATCTTTACTACAAGATCCACGAAAACAGGGATATTGTTTATCATTTGTTTGTTTATCATCAGACCTCCTAACAGCATGTAAACTCCGGGAAGTGCAAGTGAAGGGAAGGGAAGGGAAGAAACTTGTCTATCCTGTTCATCTCTAAACGTCTACTTAGAACAAGACTGATTCTTCATGTATTGGCTAAAATAAAGAAAAGATGGAAGGAAGAGTCAAGAGAGGGAGGGATGACGGCAAGGGAAGGGAAGGAAAAGTGAATCTTATTTAGCAGAGGTTTCTCTACTGAAGGTGCTCTGGGCCTAGAGCCACACATAATGCAACTCTAAGATATAAGTGTGCAATTGGCGATGTTGATAGAGGAGATATCGTCTTGCAGATTTCATTTTTAGAGTCAGTTGCACACAGGGACTTCCCTGGTGATCCAGTGGCTAAGATTCTGCACTCCCAATGCAGGGGGCTCAGGTTTGATCCCTGGTCAGGGAACTAGATCCCACTTGCTGCAACTGAGAGTTCACATGCCACAACTAAAGATCACGCATGCTGCAATGAAGATCAAAGATCCTGTGTGCTGCCACCAAATAAATAAACTAATTAAAAAATAGCCACACAGGGCTCTGATTTACACTTAGAGCGTTTCAGTGCTGTGCCAAATGTGAAGCTCGTGTCCAGGGACTTCACTGCATGAGGCAGCTCCATTAACCTATGCTCTAGCGAGTCTGTCACCTGCAACCAGTCAGACCAGTGGACGGACCATTCACAGGGATCAATAAATGCTGTCCAGAGAGAGGAAGGACAGCAGTGAGCAAGAGTTCCTGCCCTCCTAAGGCTTCTGTTCTGGAGTGGAGAGGCATACAGTGAAGAAGGAAACAAAACCATTTTAGATGGGGGTAAGTTCTGCGGAGGAAGTGAAATCAGACAGGTAGTTACAAAAAGGTGTTAGGACTGGGAAGTACGAGGGCCTGTGCAGACTGCAGTGGTGGAGGCAGAGCATCCCAGATGATCTCAGAGGGATCCGCCCTGCCCGACCTCTTCTGTGCTGCTCCTTCCTCCATTCCAGGGGCTTCAGCCACCGTCCGGGTTTACACAGCAGTGCCAACTCCGCACTTGTGTGGGGCTGCCTGCTCTCACTGCTACTGGGCTGCTGGGAAATTTTACGAGCTCTTCAAGTCACCTCTCTGTTGCTGCCAGATCCTCCCTCCTCCTGCCACTCCCTCCCACAACTGGACAGTCTCTGTGAATTGTGTCAATAGACCAAGCAGGAGCCCTGGCCATCACTTCACCCTGACCCTCACCGGCACATCATCCAGTCAACACCAAGGCTGATAAACTCGACCTTCTCAGTGTCTCCTGAATTCAGTCATGCCTTCCTGCCCCTACTGCCATGCCCCTATTTCAGGCCGTCAGGATTCCCCCCCCTCTACCCTCAGTGACCACCACCTCTAGCAGCCTCGTGTCACACTGTAGCCACGATGCTATCTGCAAAATGTGAATGTAGAGCTGACTCATTGGAAAAGACCCTGATGCTGGGAAAGATTGAGGGCATGAGGAGAAGGGGACAGCAGAGGATGAGATGGTTGGATGGCATCATCGACTCAATGGACGTGAGTTTGAGCAAACTCCAGGAGATAGTGAAGGACATAGAAGCCTGGCGTGCTGCAGTCCATGCGATCACAAAGATCTGGACGTGACTTAGTGACTAAACAGCAACAACAAGTCCTGTATGTTCAGATCCCTTCCAGGATGGGGTTAGCATGACCCTCCTGATCTGATTCCCCACCTATCTCCCAAAGAAATCACCTGTTCTTCCTTCCTTCCATTCTATGTGCAGCCACGCCAGGCTCCAACCCCCAAATATACCACACACTCTCCTCAATATATATACTCTCCTCAATATATAACACCCTCAATCCCCCTGCCTGGTGAATCCAGTTCCTGACTTAGTCATCACTTCCTGGAAGAGGTTGCCTTGACACCCGCCTCTCGGGCTCAGCTTCATTCCCCACTCTTGGTTCCCACAGTACCCACGCTCTCTCCACTGCCCCATCACCCATGTATTTATTTTGGAGGATAGGAGCTGCATCACTGATTGTATTCAGTGCCTGTCAAGGGCAAGGGAGCTCTACACTGCACCTGAGTTGTCCTCCTTTCTAAAAGTGGGGGCAACAATAATACTTACATGTTAGCTGTACTGTGAGGGTTAAATGAGATAATGAGTAGAAAATACCTATCACAGTTAATACATAAAGAGTAAAGGATAGCTATTATTACTAGATGATGTTGCTCACACAGAATTTAAACAAGCATTGACGTTTGAAATGCATCCAGAAAAAGGCATAAAATCACATGTGTACAGAGCATAATGAATTTTCACAAATGAATGCACCCTTGTCATCAGCCCCAGATAGCACTATTTTATTTTTTATTGAAGTATACTCAATTTACAATGATATGATGGTTTCAGGTGTACCGAAAAGTGATTCAGTATTTGATGTTGTTCAATCGCTCAGTCGTGTCCAACTCTTTGAGACCCCCATGGACCACAGCACGCCAGGCTTCCCTGTCCATCACCATCTCCTGGAGTTGGCTCAAACTCATGTCCATTGAGTTGGTGATGCTATCCAATCATCTCATCCTCTGTCATCCCCTTCTCCTCCTGCCTTCAATCTTTCGCAGCATCAGGGTCTTTTCCAATGAGTCAGCTCTTCACATCAGGTGGCCAAAGTATTGGAGCTTCAACTTCAACATCAGTCCTTCCAACAAACATTCAGGGTTGATTTCCTTTAGGATTGACTTGCTTGATCTCCTTGCTGTTCAAAGGACTCTCGAGATTCTACTTTGTATATACTAGTGTGTATCTGTTTATCCCAAGCTCCTAATATCCCTCACCCCCTTCTCCTTTTAGTAACCATAAGTTGGTTTTTTGTGAGTCCGTTTCTGTTTCTGATTGGTAAGTTCATTTGTATCTCTTTTTTAGATTCTGCATATAAGTGATATCATATAATATTTGTCTTTGTCTGACTAACTTCGTTTAGTATGATGATTTCTAGGTCCATCCACGTTTCTGCAAATAGGCATTATTTCATTATTTGTTATGGCTAGTACTTCATTGTGTATATGTGCCACATTTTTTTATCCATTCATCTGTTGATGGACATACAGGTTGCTTCCACCTCTTAGTTATTGCAAATAGTGCTGCTATGAACATTGGGGTGCATGTGTCTTTTCAAATTAGAGTTTCCATCTTTTCAGGATATATGCCCAGGAGTAGGATTACTGGATCATATGTAACTCTATTTTTAGTTTTTTAAGGAACCTCCATAGTCACTACACCAATGTACATGACCACCAACAGCAGACAGCACTTTAAGGTTCAAAGGTTACCTTCTCAGAGAGGCCCTCTGTTATGTCTTGCCCCCTACATAGAACTCATCATCAGACATCCTAAAGAATTTAACTATATATTTTATACATTATCTATCTCACCTGACTCCAACATAAACTGCAGGAGGATAGGATTTTGAGGCGGGGGATCTATTTTGTTCACTGCTGTATCCTCAGCTCCTAGAACAGCGCGAGACACAGTAGGTGCACATTCAGAGTGAGTGCATAAATGCTTATATTCATTTCTTTAAGATCCCTGGTGCTGCCGGCACTGTCCTATCTGAGAAACAGTGCCCTCCCAGGTTAGACAGCGCAGGGCAGGGACTGGCTGCTCCTAAACTGCGCAGGGCACACAGCCCATCCTGCGTGGTCCACCTATGAGTTCTTTATCCTCACTACTCCCTGGCGAGCCTGGTCCACCCCGCCCCATTTCTGCGTGCCTAATAATTAAAATAAGAATACTATCTACAGCCATCGTCATAATCTGGTCCGCCGTCTAGACACTACCGGCCCGGCATCCCTCAAGGGCTTTCCCCCGGACCTGAAGCACTCCGGGTGGTGGTGGTCCTGCCACCTCCGCAATGCACCTGGTCAGTCTCCCAGCCAAGAGTTCTGCCTTCCGATGGAGAGTTTTATCATTCACCCCATTTCGTCGGGGGAGAAGCTGAGGCTGAGAAAGGACCCGGCCACTGGGATCTTCTGACTCCGAATCCCGCGGTCTTCGCCACCACGCCCACCCCGACCCCGTGCGGTGATTCACCACGATCGCCTTTGGTTGGTTTCATACCCCTTTCCCCTTCACCAACCATCGCGGCCGGAAAGAATGTGCAGGTGCGGCTCTGGGCTCAGAGCAAACGGCTGAGAGCAGAGTTGCTGCAGAAACAAACGCGTCAGGAACCAGGCGCTGGCGGCAGCAAGAGGGGCCCCTCACACGGGGTGGTCAGGCACACTCCGGGGGCGCGAGGCTTGGCTGGGACCAGGGTGGTGGGAAGGAGCTGGTCCCTCGCGGTACGTGTTGGGGACGGGTAGATGGTAAGGAGGGATCCACGCGGAAACAACAGCAAGTACTCAGCTCCTTTTATATCCACTATCTTGTTTGATCTTACCGCACACTCTGAGGGGGATATTTCGGCCCCATTTTACAGACTAAGAAACAGAGGCCCATAAAGATGAAGATGAAGACTTTTACCGAGCTGGGATTCGAACCCGGCTCTCTGAAATACACTAAGCTGAGGCTCTGTCCAGCCCGCATTCCCCGCCCCCTCCTTCTTCCCGCACCGTGGCCTTAACTGGCACATGCTGGCCCCTCGCGCTCCCCACCTCCCCGCACCGTCCCACTTAGACCCGCTCGGGGAGGGCAGACTTGGGGTGGAGGCTCTCTCAGGGACCGCGGGAGCCGCAAGGGGCTTGGGGTCCCGGGTTAGAAACCCCTTGAGCCGGCGCGAGGGACCCCGCCGGCGCGCCCCGCCCCGCCCCTTGGGCGGCCGGCCGGCGCTGCCTCTGTCCATGGTCAGAGCACCCGGGTAATCCGCCTTTCTCTCCGCCCGCCGAGTCCCATTCATATTCTAATCACAGCGCGGCCGGCCCGCGAACGCCCGGCCACTCTATCCGGGCCCGCGCAGACGCAGCCTGCCCCCCGCCCCACTTCCACTTCCAGCCCCCCACCCCCAGCTCCTCGCCACCCCCCCCTTTACTGCACTTTACACCCGGCAGAGGAGGGGGGTGCCTGGGAAAACCGCGTCCCCCCCTTCAGACGCCGAGGCTTCTCACCAACTTCGCGGCTGGCTGGGGGCGGGCGCGGGCGGGGGAGGGAGGGAGGAAGGGCCGGAGACACAGACAGACTGACAGACAGGGTTACGGGAAGAGGCGGGGGCTGCGGGGGGTGTCCGAGAGACCAAGGGGGATAGAGACAGAGAAGGGTAGAGCCCCAGGGGGAGACAAAGAGATGAGGGAGCAGGGGCTAGACAGAGACGCAGGCAGCCCAGCCCGGAGAAGACGCGGGAAGAGAGGGACAGAGGGACCGGGGAAGGAGACAGATATTCCCAGAAGACGGAAAGTTCTGGAGGGGATGAGTCAGCCCCCCCCGCCCCCTCCCGGCCAAGCGGCCTTGTCGCCGCCCAGGTTGGGGATGGGGCGGGGGTCCTAGGGCCACCGTGCCCCCTCCCCTACCCCCCTCAGCTCTCCACCCTCCCCACGCGTGTCCGTGGATCCCCGTGGCTGGGACAAGGCTTGCTTCATCCCCAAGGCTCCCACTCAAAATCTAACCCGGGACCAAACCTGGGGCGGGGGCCACAAGAGGAGAGGGAAAGGAGTGGGGCCCACTCGTGGCCGCGAAGGCGACTCCCCAGGCTCCTCGGGGTCCCCTGCCGCCGCCCCCCACTCACCCCCTTCTCATGCCTGCGCCGTGCCGGGCCGGATCGGGGGAGGGGTAGGCAGAGGGGGAGGGGGCCACATCTAAGCCAATTTTGATTTCGCCTGTAATGAGTGCCGGGCGAAGGCTGGAGAAGGCCTCTGGAACTTTAAATAAGAAAAACGTTGCTAATGCTATAATAGAAGGGGGAAGTCGGAGGGCTGGGATTGCGTCGCTCTGAGCCCCCCTTTTCGGAGGCGGCTTTTCTTATTCAAAACAGGCCCACAATGGGCTTCACAGTGCGCCTCGCCACGGCCCCATCTGACGAGCGGCCATTCATCAGGCCGGCTGGCCTATCAATGACATTGCTCCCATCGGGGCTCCTATAAAATGATGCTTTTTCCCATGAAACATCCGCAAACATTTTGACGGGTTTGGCTTTGCCCGGCTGGATTACTGAGTGTCCCCTCTCTGGCTCGCTCTTTCTCGCTCCCCCTTCGAGCTCTTTCCCTTCTCTCTCTCTCTCCTTTCTTCTTTCTCCTTCTGCCTTTTCCTTTCCTTCTTTCTATCCTTTCGTCCCTGCACTCTCTGCGTCTTCCCTTCCCTCCTTCCTCCCTTCCTCCCTGGGCAGCTCTAGCACAGGGGATCCCCAAACATCAGGATTTTTGGGGGGCGCCTGTGCTGTCCATGGGAAGAGCATGCATTGTGGGTTACTGGAGGAACCCGACATGGATTCCACAGGTTAGTCCTACTGGTGGGGGTTGGGGGTAGACATTGGGAGGGAAAGGAGAGGTAGAAGGGGAACTTCAGAAGAGTCGCAAAAAGTTCAGAAGGGTCAACTTGACAGTGGAACCCCAGGAAGTAATGGAGCGTGCAGAAGTTTTCAATCCCGTGCGATGCGCGATGTGTGTAAGTGGATGCGTGGAAGTGTGTGTGAGTGTGTGTAAACGTGTGATTGTGTGTGTGTAAATGTGTGTGCGCGCGCTGTGAAGTGCGCTTTCGCTTGCCCTGGACATAAAGTTACGTAAAGATTCGCTGGCTCGCGGCGAGCTCGAGGTGCCACTTGCAAAAACTTTGCGAGCCGACCGCCCCCTCCCGGGTCCAGCTCCTCCCCCGGTTTGGGGGTCCCGGAATAGCGGTGCGTTCCGGGGCTGGTGGCTGGGGCCAGGAAGCCGAGCGGAACGCCCCAGAGGCGGGGGAGGGCGACGGCTCTGCACAGCGCCTGGGAGGTGGGGACAGAGGCTCCAACTGGTGGAGATGCGCAGCTGGAGGGAGTGGCGGAGGCGAGCCCGGTGGTCCTGTGGAATCCGCGCCCGGTCGGGAGGAGGGAGCCCCGGGCAGTCCGAAGTGCGGTGCAGCCTCCTTGTCCGGAAGGAGTACCTGACGGTGCGTTCCGCTTGGGGACAGTAACTCTACGGAAGAGAACAGGATGCTGCGCGGCTGGCAAGGCCTGGCGTCTGGGTCTGCAAACTGATCGGCACTTTGGGGTCTGTTGGCTGCAGGCGCCAGGTTTGGGGGTCGCGGCCGTCCGTAACCACGGAGAAAGTAAGCAAAGGCATCTTTTACAACGAAAAAGCCCAGCGTCTCGGTTCTTTTTCCAGTAGAGCCTCGCAGCTCTAGTACGTTTGAGGAGCCGCCAAACTTCTAGATCAGAGTTGTGCTCCCTACCAGGTGGAAGAAATTCTCCGGAAATTCACCTCCTCCCTCAGTCGCAAAGAGTCGGGCATGACTTAGCGACTGAACAAGGACAACCCTCAGTTGCAGTCTCCCAACCAGTGCACTCCTATCCCGGCCAGGTTGCAGCCTCGGAGTTTCTTGGAGAGGCAGAAACAGCAGTAAGAGCAGCCTGGGCCGAGACAGCAGCTCGACGCGATGCTTGGGAGAACGCCTGCGAGCGTCCGCTGCTGGACTTTGCCGCGCGGAGCAACAAGTGCCTTCCAGCCGCCGCCGTCCTTAACACGCGCGCCTCTTCCCTGAGCAAATAAACAACACTCGACGGCTTCCCCACCTCCACCTGCAGGCTGGAAATGAATGTGGACTGGGAGTAGGGGTCATTCGGGCATCGCTCCAGATGTTCTTCTTCCCATTCTTGCAGAAAGGTTTCCAGCCCCTCCTAGCTTCTGCTGGGGCCCTGGTGGCCAAGATGCCTACCCCCCTCTGGCCAGGGGTATCTTTGATTTTCCAGGAAAATTGTCTATTTATGATCTAAAGAGATCAAACCTCTCCTTTGCGGTCCCCGCCAAGTGGGTGTGGGCCCCCTGGGAGTGGGATGGGCTGACCCCGGCAGCCTTCCTTACTACATGCAATGACAAATGAAGGCAAGGAGAGCGGTTAGGACTGGCTACCCAGTGCGGGGCCAGCCCTGACCGGGTTCTCTCCGCTGGCGGTAAAGAGGGCGCCCAGAGACAGAAAGCATCCTTTCCCTCCATACTTCCATGAAAAGTATTTGTGCCACCATGCATGTCCTAGCACCCCAACTTTAGAGATGAATATCCTTGAACAAAAGTAAACCCATGTCTGCATGGTTTGGGGCCAAGTGTTGATATTTGAAAGGGGTCCAAGCAGGACTTGGGGTGTCTGTGCACCACACCAGCCACAGCCCAGCTGGGGGTTTTAGCAGCCACCTCAACAGGACTGGAACTTGTCTGTGCGTCCTGGGAGAGCTGCGGGGTTGTGGAGGCCTTCTGTTTTCTGTTCTACATTGTGGTCATGGAGACACCTTGTCCCATTTACTTAATGCAGACACCCTCAACGGGTTCTGAAAACTTTTCTCCCGTCCACCAAAGGGAAGGGTGTGGATGGCTAGATGGCCATCCTGAACTCAAAAAGTTCTGGGAAACGGCAGCGAGATGAAATGACACGAGGCGCACCAAGTGACATTCTCCTGCGGGTTTGCAAAATGGACGGCGAGGGAAGTGCAGCTGGCTCGGCGTGGTCCGGTCCAGAACCTTCCCTCACCTCGCTTCCAGAGAACTTAGCTTTTCTTTGGAGTTTCCCTTGTTATGTAAAGGTTCCTTTCTTCCCAGCTAGCTGGGACCAGCGCTCCTTGAAGCAGTTCGATTCTGCTCCTTTAACGGCAGATTGGGCGCAAATCTAGGGCCCAACCACGAATATTATTGTTAGTATTTCATTCCGAAAGGTCTGGCACAATCGATTAGCAGCAAGTGCTGAGGCGAACTCCGAAGCATCCCGGGCCAGAGAGGCCGGTGGGCCAGGCCTCCGTCCCCTACTCTTAAGAGGAAAATTCCCGCAACGTGCCTCGGGCCCTGCAGGACGGTTTTGCAGGGGCCGGGGCTCTAGTGTTGCGCCCGGGGGCCACTTCAGCGTGACCTGCGGCAACGCGCCCCTTTGTCCCGCGCACGGAGCCGGTAATATATTCCTCGAGTTTTCCCCAAATACTCAGCAAGTGTGGGTCTAAGACAATGGCCCCGTCGGAGGAGGTTGGGGAGCCGCCGGCGCGCGCCTCTGGGCCCTGGGCTAGCCCGCTGCCGAGCGCCACAAAGCAGAGCCGCTCTCCCCGGAGCTCCGCGGCGCGGCCGAGCCCGGAGAGGCGGTGGGGGCCTCAGGGGCGCGCGTGGGGCCCCGGACGCGCCGTCCAGCCGGTGCGCTGGTGGCAGTGATATTGTTCCCGGCTCGCGCAGAAGCCCCGCACCGCGCAAAGCCTCGCGGATCCCGGGGTGGCCAGCCGTCCCCACGCGGGCCGCCGCCGCGCCGACGTGTTGGTGGCCTGTGGGTCCAATCCCGGCTGTCCTGCCAGGCGAGCACGCTCAGTTACTCAAGGTGCCTGGAGATTCGAGAACGAGAGGGGGGAAAGTAGGTCGAATTTTAGGCCACAGAGAACTTGTGCAAAGTGGGCCGGGGCCAGGTTGGTCGCCTACGCAACAGAAGAATTGTTTCTTGTTAAACGGGATGGCGCCTTAGCGACGGGCACTGATGAGCCCGACCTAGAGACGTCTGCCTCTACCCGCTTTTCACCCGGAACTCCAAAATTCAGAGCCGCCAACGCACCCCTAGAGCCTGCTTTGAGGCCCCTGGACCACAACGGCGGGAAGGCACTCTGGTCTACAGGCTCCCGGCTCAAAACAAGGCCCGACCTGGCTCCGTGGGCCTGCAGGTGGGGACATTCAGTGGCTTTGGCGTGGGGCAACGGGACAGAGAGCGCCCGGGTGGGACGGGGCTCTAGGCCTCCTCAACCCTCTCCCAGGCACGGCCCTAGGAAAGGAGCCGCCTTCTCTGGCCCTGGGACACGGACTGCGGGCTTGGGGAACAAGGATCCGAGCTCTGAACTTGGCCCTCACGTCCAAACCGGACTATCTCGCCCTCCTTGGACCTGTGTGTGTGTCCCGTAAAGGAGGCATGCTCGCCCCACCCTCGCCACCTGCCAAGTGCCGGCGTCTGGCTTTGGCACCAGGATCCAGTAAGAGCCGCGCGGCTCCCCAAGCCGTGTGGCTGCAGCACTAGGCAGCACGGCGTGCAGCCGGGGATCCCGGAGTCCAGCTGGCGACTTGGTGCAAGTGGCCCAGGACAGCGCGCTTTCCCACCCGGCCTGCAGGGCCTGGGGACCCGGAAAAGTTTGCTGTGGCCGCCGCGCGGCTAGGCCCTGGGATTTCCATAGCTGCGCGCGCCCCCCTCCCCAGCGCGTCGCCATGGAGACTGCTGGAAGTTGGTGGTGGAAAACAGACCCAGCGCAAAGCAAAATATTATGAGTGCAGTTGGGGTGACTTCAGGGGGGCAGGGGACCGGAGGGCATGAGCGGGAGCCAGAGGCAGAGGCCGACAACAAAAGGCCGAGTACGCGGAGAGAGGAGTTCGCACGGGGCCTCCCTGCCGCTGTGTGAGACCCGGACCGTCCTGCTTCCCAGAGGCCCCGAGGTCTCTAATTTCTCTCCAGCAGCTACACCTTTTCTCATCCCGCTTGCGCCCCCACCCCGCCACCCCTCCTCCTCCGGGTTCTTGTCCAGCCTCCCTCCCCATCCCAAGGTTAGGCGCCAGCTGGGCAGTATGCCCGCCTCCCCCACCAGCCACAGGCTTTCCAACGTGAAAGGTTCTGGCATTTCTTCCCCAGGACCCGTGGGTCGCCCCGGATGAATTTCTCAGCCCGGCTTCTTAAACGGTATCTGAAACAGTGAGGGGTTAGAATAATGCGGGAAAGAGAAAAGCAGGAGGTGCCTGGTCAGAAATTTTGGAAGACTAGGACGGGTAGTAAAGAGAAGATTCTATGGATTTTTTTTTACTCCTTGTGCAGTGGGGAAAGCTCCAGGTTATAATTCTGATTGAAGCACTTTGGGTAAATCTTTGAGCTTTTCCAAGATTAATTTTAATTGTCTGTAAAATGAAGGGTTAGACAGCTCCCAGACTGGGATTCTCTGACAAGTTAGACGGATCCTTCTCTACCATGGAGGCCAGGTTACCACTATCCCAACTGTGATCCACTGCACAATTAGGGAATCTCTCCTCAAACTAATAATATACTAAAATAGTTTTTACAAGTCATTTAGGATTTTAAGAGTCAAGAACCTTGGATAACCCCTTTTTAAAGGCCTATGCTTGCCTTTGTCAATTACACCTAAGGAGCATTCCTTAAGGCATTAGGTTTTATGGGGCTGTGGCTAGGGTCGATTTAAGAAACACTAAAATGCCTCTAGGTGATGAAGCCACCATCCCAGACCCTCACCTATGCTGGATAAGAAGACACACTGGCCCATGTGACGAGATGCTACCATCAAAAAAAAAAAAAAAAAAAACGGACTTTACTCTCCATTGCTCAAGCTTTTAGGAAGAGATGAGGTTCCTCTCACACCTGGCCACTCATGGTGATACATTCAGAGGGGAGTCCTTCCCTTCTCTCCAGATTCTGTGGCCTCGTCTGTAAATGAACAGACTGGATATAGAGACTGCCATGGTCTGAGAGTTTGTAGCTCATTTACAGGCCTGTGTGTCTGTGAACTCTGCCTGGGACTTGGTTTATAAAGTCGTTAGTTTATCACGTATGTGAGCCTCATAGGCGCCCCACGAGAGGGGCATTTTTTGTGACCTGCGTCAGGCACAGGGTTTCTCTTCCATTTTCAACACGGCAAGGTAGTGATTCTAAGTCAAGCTGATGCTTGTGTTTGCCTGGTGTCTGTGCAACAAAAAGGCTGAAAAGATATGGAACAGTGACATCACTAGTTGGATGCCAGAGAGTCAGGTCTCCACTTGCCTAGGCCCCGATTGCTTGCCCCTGCCTGTTGTACAGGCCTTTGGGGACACTCTTCAGCTGCCCCTGGGGCTGCACGGCTCTGCAGGATAGAAAGGTGTGTGTGTGTGTCGGGAGTGGGGGGTGGATCTCTGGTGTTTCTTTCCCACTCAGTACGAGATACTTGCAGTTTTATCAAGGTTAGGGGAGAGAGTAACGCAAAGATAATGTGGAGGTGTTGGGTAAAAGTAAAAAAAAAAAAAATACTTTGGATGAATTTATCAGAGTTTTTATCTTATTTTATTGAAATTTTAGTCTGTCTCACTCACTGAGCACCTGTTGGGTGGCAGAGCCTGGAGAGGAATAAGGCCACAGTCCTCGCTGTGAAGGACTTGAAAACGTTTTGATGAGGGAAGGTATGGGCATATTCAGAGCGGTGAGCGCTACAAGGGACAGAAAAAGAGAGTCCCCTTGGGGCCTGGAGGAATGCATGCTCTGTGTTGTTGACTGTCTACCATATGGCAGCCGTGTTTAGGGCATTTTCCCACACATTAGCCATTTATCTGTGTGCTTAGTCGCTCAGTCATGTCCAACTCTCTGCTGCCCCATGGACTGTAGCCTGCGAGGCTCCTCTGTCCATGGAATTTTCCAGACAGTACTGGAGTGAGTTGCCATCTCTTCCTCCAGGGCATCTTCCTGATTCAGGAAGCGAACCCATGTCTCTTGCATGGGTTGCCATCTCCTATTCCAGGGGATCTTCCCCACCCAGGGATTGAACCTGTGTCTCTTGCATCTCCTGCATTGGCAGGCGGATTCTTTACCACTAGGGCCACCTGGGAAGCCCTTGGCCACTTAAGGCTGATCACAATTCTGTGTTGTCCCATTTTAGGATGAAAGAGAGTCTGGAACTTCTGTGGGGGTCACAACTAGTACCTGGCAGAGCTAGATCAGAGGCCAGGTTGGGAAAGCCCATTCCCTCTCTCCACCCAGGCTGTCTCAGCTGGACACTCATAGAGTGCTAGGCTGGCGGGGCTTGGTGATGACGCTGGCCACCAGGTGGGATTGAATCCCACCTGGTGAGAAGGGAAATGCATGGATGAAAGTGAAAGAGCAAGGAATGTTGTGCCCTTGCACTCCAGAGAAAACCTCTCGGAAGCTGTCATGTGATCTGGATTTGAAGAGGATTTTAGATGATGGCAGTGATAGAGAGCAGTGCATCAAAATGGTTGAGAATAGCCTTTGGGTAAATGTTAGCTTGTTTCATTCCTCCATTCAAGAATTCTATGTGTCTTCTATGTGCCTGCCCTGCATTCTGCTAAATGCTGGGCTTAAAAAATGCCATCTTTGCTCCTCTGGAGCATACATTCTAGACAGACAAACAGATAAATACAAAAATAATCTCAGCCAGTGATACATACTATGAAGAGAAAATGTTCTCTAGATGAATGAAGATAGAGCGTGGTGGTGGGTAGGTTCCTGCCTTTCATAGGGTGCCCTTCTGCCCCACGGAGCTGTGTGTCTTTGGTCTGGAAGCTTGATATTGCTGGGCTTCAACTTACTTATGGAACTGATAGAATGGTTTGATAGGACAGTTGTGAGTATGCGATGTGAAAGTGGTACTAGGTAGCATATATTCAATACTTACTATATGTCTTTGATAAGCATTTTAATTTAAATGCATTATCTAAGTAATGCTTGCAATAATGCTATGAAGAAGAAACTATTATCACTCACAGTTTGAAGGAAGAAACTAACAGGCTCAAAACAAGAAAGTTTCTGAACTCTAGAAGCTAAGCTAAGATGCACCTTGACAGCATGGGAAGCAAGATTGATCTTAATTGTGTGTGCTATAGTTTCCTGGGAAAGAATGCAAGTAATTCATCTAGCTTTTTGTTTTCATTTTTAAAGCTAATGGTTGTCAAATGCCTTTCATATGCCAGGCATGTACTAAGCACTTTAAATTCATTATTAGTTATATTTTAAAATATATATTAGGGGTACTATTATTATCCACTCCATTTTATACATTGGAAAATGGAGGCAGATAAAGGATATCCTCGAAGTGGGTAAGTACCCTAACCAATAAGTATTCCTGTAACTGTTGGTTACAAGGCTGTACTATCTTTTTCTTCTTTTTTGTTTTAGCAAGGGAGAGGGTTGTGTTGGACAGGATGTCCAATGAAGTACATATCATTTTAGCAAAACATGCTATTATCTCCCCATAAGAAAGTGTAAGGATAGTCCTTTATACTGTGGAGACAAAATTTTAAATTATTGTTGGCAAAAATAGGGACAAAAAAAGGACATCTCTTGGAGAAGGAAATGATAACCCACTCCAGTATTCTTGCCTGGATAAGTCCATGGACAGAGGAGACTGGCGGGCTGTAGTCCATGGGGTTACATGACTGAGCATGCATGCATGAGGGTAGAGGGAGATGGGTTGGGAGCAATAAGCTGGTAGAACTAAAAAAAAAGGGACATCTCTTTACTTCAGATGTGAAATGCACTGTGGGGATTCATTTGAAGTTTAGTTATCATTCATTTTGTCTCTGTGAATGTCTAGGCTTCATTCACGCTCATATATAGACACAACCAAAACTTGAGGCAGAAGCCGTTAAGTACTATGATTATTTATGTAGCCTTTTGGTAATTTAACAAACGATATATTTTTTGCTAGAAGTCATTCACACGTATGTGTGTTAATCCGTGACTTCAGGTGGATGTGGGTGTGACTTAATGAAAAGGACCTGGGCTTTGCCATCAACAGACCAAGGTTGAAATCTCAGCTCAGTCACTTGCTCGCTGTGTGACCCGCGGAAAATGACCTAGCTTCTCTAAGCCTTGCCTTCCTTATTTTTGTGTGAAAAATCCCCTCCTTACCTTCCAGTGTGCTTCAGAGGATATAAGTGCCTGGGGAGGGGGAGGTTGTTAGGTGAAATAGGTGAAGGGGATTAAGAAATATAAGCTCTGGCTATAAAATGAATAAGTCACAGGGATGTAGTCAATAATACTGTAATAATTTTGTATGCTGACAGATGGCTACTGGACTTGTCATGGTGATTGTGTGGGAATGTATATGATTGTCGGATCACTGTGTTGTACACTTGAAACTAACAATATTGTATGTCAACTCTACTTCAATAAGAACAAAAAGAGGATATGATGAGATTGTGCACTTTAAGCTTGGCTCCTAGAAATTGCTCAGTAAGTGGCAGATCTTATTATTATTAAAAATAACTATCTGGTCTTTCTCTGCTAAATTCTAGGTGTCTAGTTGGGAAAAGGGGATAAGAATCCTGAAAAAATTTAGATTGTTTCAGCATATCTAGATGTTTTCTGTACTAAGTGTGGTGCGTTGCTCAGCTGCTTCAGTTGTATCCAACTCTCTGCCACCCCATGAACTGTAGCCCACCAGGCTCCTCTGTCCATGGGATTCTCCAGGCAAGAATACTGGAGTGAGTTGCCATTTCCTCCTTCAGGCGATCTTCTCAACCCAGGGGTCGAACCCATGTCTCCTTCGTCTCCTCCATTGCAGGTGTATTCTTTACCACTGAGCTACTGGGGGAGCCCCCCAATAGTCTCAATTCTCATGTCAGGATAAATAATTCTCTACTAAGAGGATTGGACTGAGGGATTCATGTTATTTTCATTTCTCTACCTTTTCCATGAACAAGGCATTTTCATGCTTCTGTTCGCCATGGATTTTACCATTGTGTTTTCCAGTTTGTTAAAGGAAGAGGAAAATGTGTCTTTGTAGAAGCAACACCTGTTGACGGGGATGAGACTCATGGAAGAGAGTTGCATGGCTCTCTCAGAGAAGCCTCTGGTAGAGGTCCTTGCACAATCCCGATGCCCTCTCAGTTCTGGGAGGTGATGGTCCACGTTCTTCATCCACCCCCTCCATACTTGTAGGCGTCAATCTTCTAAAGACTGAACCATTTTACACTTGGTTTTCAAGAAGTAAAGAATTCAATTTCAAGTGAGCCTTTCTCTGAAACTCGTTTCAACAGGAAACTGTTTAGTCCTTTTTGCCTTTCTTGCATATTTTTCTACTGTGAGGAGAAAATGTCCATTTGTTCTCTTTCTGTTTTTACAATTTGATTTTATCTACATTGTGCTTTTTTTTTTTTTGCTTTTTTTTAGTTTTTGAACTATTTAACAGCTGTCTTTAAGAGAGAAAAAGATCACACAAAGCAGAAAAGAATGAAATTTGGCCCTTATGTTCTCACAGGGTCCAAATTTGGGCAACGAGGACTGGATTGACCTGTGCCAGTAGGTTATGTGGTCTCTGTTGTCAGTTCCGATCCTCAGAGCAGAAGTTCTTTAAAATAGGTGTATAGTTTCCGCTTTTGTGGTTGGTGAATCCTCAATGAAATATAAAAGCATAATTTGCCTCTGAGAAATCAAAAATCATTAGCAGACAAGTGAATCTGGATGTGTTGGGTTTATATTGTTGTGATTGTTTCGCTTTAATTTAAGGGGATAATGAGAAAGGCTTTGAAAAGGCTGCAACCCAGAGAAGGTTGTTTAGGGCGTAGTGTCCTGCATGTTTTCTGACTACCGATTTGTGCTAAAGGTCAGCATTGTTTAGACGCAGCCTAAGTGAGATTGGTGAATGCAGCAGGTTTTTATTTAACTGGAAAGAATTACTACTTCATAAGCACTGATCCTCTGAATCCATCGTGTTGAAGGAAGTGCACTACCAGTGAACACAGAAGTGAACTACTCCTGAACCAGATTTTGGACTGTCATTTGAATAATCTCAAGAGTGATTAGTGATTGCTAATCATGCTGGCAACTAATTTTTGAGGCACAAGTGCATCTGGTGGAGAAACATGTCAGCACGTTTGTTTTGAATCTTGGGACCGCTGTGAAGTCATTTCAAGCTAGTATTAGACTTTTGAAGAAGGAAGTGTGTATTTGAATGTTACAATTACAAGATTTATAATTTTTCAAAAATGAGCGTGGGAGATACTTGAGATATATTGATGATGTTCCACATCGTCTTTTTTTCCAGATGATTAGTCTAAATTAGTGTTCATGCATGTACTGTATTTATACTTTGTGTACTGCTTCTAAATGCTCATGGGTAAGTGAAATTCCTATTGAAGTTATTGGTCTTATAAAGTTCCAGAATTGGGCCCATGGCATAAACTCACATCTGTTTATGATGGAATTGATTAATTAAACATTTTGACATGTTTCCTTTGTGGTGTTCAGTTTCACTGCTGATAAAAAATCTAGAGTTGGGGGAGAATTTGAATGCCTCTTTAAGCTCTTTATTCGGCCAAAAAAAAAATAACTTATTTTATGTCATCCTTATGCAACTACTAAAACAGCTAAAATTTCTGTTTTTAATTTTTTTTCTTTTACTCGATGACTTCTTTTATACAACCAAATAGTTTATACATAAAGCATTATTAGGCATCATAAAAAATAAATAACTTTGGCTGAAAAAGCCTTGGGAATTTTACAAGGAAAAAGATTCCAGAGGGTTTGAGGCTCTCAGTTAAAATGTTCAAATTTTTAAACATTGGAAAGAAGATTTCTAAAGTATTGAGCTGTTGTTGTGAGAGAGCCTTTGGTCTCCATGAACTTTTATTTTCGACTCAGTGGGCAAAGTTTTTGAGGTTGCTGTGGTTTGGGTAGGGGACCTTTTCAGAAATGCCAGGCTTTTAGAAAAAAAAAAAGAAACAAACCCACAGCTTTTCTTCTAATCAAGGCTCTGTTTTAAAGTTTGAAAACTTTGCTGTGATTAGAAGAATGAATTATTTCTCTGTTTCATTGGGGTTTCCTCTGGGTGCCCAGGCTGAAGAGTGTTCTCCGCCTGGGTTACCTTGCAGGGCACCCCAGAGGCGCTGGGAGCCAGGAGGGCTGCCTGCATGGATCTGGTCCCTGCCGCACCATACTGGGCCATGAGCATCGCTCAGAGGCAGGCTGAGCCCTGAGCATAGCTGGGAAATCACACTGGGCAGAGGGGGTCCAGAGAGATCCAAGAGATGAGGAACCTAAAGATAGCATTCCCAGTGGGTCTCTGTTTTGTTTAAAGTTTTTCTTGGTATTGAAAGGTGATTTAAAAAGAAGAAAGGGAAAAAACACACAAAATCCATCTAATTGTACATAGTACCTGGAGACTATATATTGATACATAGATTATTTTCAGGAAGGGAAAGGGAATGACGAGAGAAAGAAGGAAGAAAGAGACAGAGGGAGGAAAGGAGAAAAGTACAGTGAAACTATTTTGGTAATCAATGGCAGGCTGACCTAATGAGCTATTTTCAAAATTATTTGTTGCTTTTTTAACAAAGTGACTCACTTTTTGAAATTGGATGACAGGTTAGTAACATTTATAATATTTTCCAATCACTATGTGAAATGCTGATGCATGTTAACTCATTTAATTCTCGTACCCAACTTGTGGCATTAGTTACCCATCTTGTAGAAGAGGAAATTGAGGTGCAGAGAGCCCAGGTAACATCTCCAGGCCAAACAGCTAGTGGCAAATGAAGATTTGAACACCAATTTTTCTGATTTCAAAATCAGGCTGCCTCCTTGCTGCCTAAGACCAGGAGTTAGAAGGAGACCTAGAGGTGTCCATCCTAGCTCACCTGCTTTACTACATAAGGAAGCAGGAGGTCCGGTCACCCCTGAACCTGGGGGAGATAGCAGCTCACTCTGCAGTTTCCTGGCGTGCACTGTATGGCTGTCCCTGGGCTTCCGGCTGCCATGGGCACCAGGACATGACTTTGGCCAAGGCTGCTGACTGAAGGCAGTCAGGGGCTCCTCCTGTGGGGCTGCCTTCATGTCGTGTGTTCCTTTCATCTGAGTTCCACCTGGCACCACTGCTGGGAAGGTATTCCCAGCCTGCCAGTCACTCTGGCCAATTTGACATCTTCCATCATCACAAGCTTCACACCTGTTTACTCTCGGACTGCTTTTCCTTATAATGCACGTGTGCGTGCTCAGTCAAGGCCAACTCTGACTCCACGGGCTGCAGCCCAACCAGGCTCCTCTGTCCATAGTGTTTTCCAGGCAAGAATACTGGAATGGGTTGCCATTTCATACTCCAGGGGATCTTCCCGAACCAGGGATCGAATCCGTGTCTCCTACATTGGCAGGCAGATTCTTTATTACTGCTTGGTTCGCCATAAAAACCTTGGTTGTTAAAATAACAGCCAGCCCCTCCCATTGCATAGCATGTTATCGTTTGCCATCACTGATATAATCATTAACTGCTCTGGCTCTGGAATCCCACAGGCTTAGTAAGAACCGGATTTGCCATGGGCTAGATAATTGGAACTCAGCAAGTCACATGACTGCTCTGAGCCTCAGTTTGCTTGTCAGTAAAGTGGGGCCATGCATAGCACCTACCTTATAGGGTGTTGTGAAGATTAAATGAATTAGTGCATATAAAGGGGTCTGCACAGGACGTTTGCATGTTGTAAAAGCTCAATAAACAAAGGGGTTTTGAGGACTTGCTTCTCCTTGAGTCCCCGTAATAACTTCCAAGGCCCTCTCTCCACTCCCTGTCTCTGCCCTCCTCCCAAGACTGCATAGGAGAAGAAAACACTTTCTACAGCACTTCTACTACGTTCAGTCTTTTCAACACATGACCACCATACGCCTGTGATCTGGGCGGGATCATTCCCATCCTGTACTTAGGGAAATTGCCACTCCGTGGGATTCAGTCAGGTGCATTGATTCATTTTTGTTGTTGCTGTTTAGCTGCTAAGTTGTGTCTGACTCTGCGACATTGTAGACTGTAGCCCACCAGGCTCCTCTGTCCATGGGATTTCTCAGGCAAGAATACTGGAGTGGGTTGCCATTTCCTTCTCCAGAGGATCTTTCTGACCCAGGGACTGAACCTACATCTCCTGCATTGCTTCATACGGCAAGAGTATCCAAACTGAGGTTGTTATGCTACCGAAGCTAATTGTACTTTTTAAAGCCAGGCCATCTCCATGCCAATTAAAAACATGCAGTTGCAGGGAAGGGGCTGGGGGTTTCTCTTGTGCCTCAAGTTCTGACGGCCTTAACTTTGCCTCTCAGTGCTCTTACCCACATGGGCCTACAGTGTACATGCTTCCCATCCTCGTTTTCCCTGTTGACTTGATGCTTCTTCCTTTCTCAAGATTTCCACCCGTGTCATTCTTCTCTGTGCTTAGTGAAGTACAAAGCATCTGCCAGAGTGTCTGACACAAGTCAGCACTCAATAAGTGTTTATTTAAGATAGTTATCAACACCTGTTTCATAATGTGAGGAATGCTGCATCTCTTTGCCTGCCTTCTAGAAAGCCTGACTCAAGGCTCTGTGCAAGCAAGTCCTTGATAGATTAACTGCAGATTCACGGAGCCCCTGTGAACCAGGCATGGAGCTGGTGCTTCATTCATTTATTTCTTTCCCTTCCTCTTCTCTCTCCTCATTGATCTGCTCTTCTGTGCCAAGCACTGTCCTAAGAGTGGGCAATCAGGTACAGTCAGCTCTTAAGGAGCTTATTCTCAGGAGCATATTAGTACTAAGTACTAATATTAAGTACTAAGCAGTTTAGTACTAAGTACTAATATTCAGTTCAGTTCAGTTCAGTTCAGTCACTCAGTCATGTCCGACTCTTTGCAACCCCATGAATCGCAGCACGCCAGGCCTCCCTGTCCATCACCAACTCCTGGAGCTTACTCAAACTCATGCCCATCGAGTCGGTGATGCCATCCAGCCATCTAATCCTCTGTTGTCCCCTTCTCCTCCTGCCCCCAATCCCTCCCAGCATCAGGGTCTTTTCCAATGAGTCAACTCTTCACATCAGGTGGCCAAAGTATTGGAGTTTCAGCTTCAGCATCAGTCCTTCCAATGAACACCCAGGACTGATCTCCTTTAGGATGGACTGGTTGGATCTCCTTGCAGTCCAAGGGACTCTCAAGAGTCTTCTCCAACACCACAGTTCAAAAGCATCAATTTTTCGGCGCTCAGCTTTCTTCACAGTCCAACTCTCACATCCATACATGACCACTGGAAAAACCATAGCCTTGACCAGACGGACCTTTGTTGGCAAAGTAATGTCTCTGCTTTTTAATATGCTATCTAGGTTGGTCATAACTTTCCTTCCAAGAGTAAGCGTCTTTTAATTTCATGGCTGCAGTCACCATCCACAGTGATTTTGGAGCCCAAAAAAATGAAGTCTGACACTGTTTCCACTGTCTCCCCATCTATTTCCCATGAGGTGATGGGACCAGATGCCATGATCTTAGTTTTCTGAATGTTGAGCTTTAAGCCAACTTTTTCACTCTCCTCTTTCACTTTCATCAAGAGGCTTTTTAGTTCCTCTTCACTTCTGCCATAAGGGTGGTGTCATCTGCATATCTGAGGTTATTGATATTTCTCCCAGCAATCTTGATTCCAGCTTGTGCTTCCTCCAGCCCAGCGTTTCTCATGATGTACTCTGCATATAAGTTAAATAAGCAGGGTGACAACATACAGCCTTGACATGCTCCTTTCCCTATTGGAGCCAGCCTGTTGTCCCACGCCCAGTTCATTAGGAGCATATTATTCTCCTAATCCTCATAATAACCTCATGGGGTGGATATTTTTAATATAGGAAGAAAATTGAGGTCCATGAGGTTAAGTAATTTTTCCAGGGTTGTGGAGTTTACCTAGTCCATTTTAAGGGGAGAATTAGAATTAATGCCCTCCTGGCTTGCCAGGCCATTCACCAAGAGATCCAAGTATCAAACAGAATGATAACAGGAAGGAGCTAAAGAGTAATGCTGGGGAGGTGGGCCTGATATAAGGATTATGTAGCTAAGACTTACATAGTGCTTATCATGGAAACACTCTATGTCTCATGATACAAATTCCATGAGGTGCCATTATTACCACTCCCATTTTGCAGATTAAAAAAATTGAGGCTCAAGGAAGTGGAGTTGCTCACCCAAGGTAATCCAGTAAGACAGTCTGACTTGAACCTGGCAGTTGAGCTCACGGTCTGTGTCCTTAACTACTACAATGTTAATTCAAATGAGCCAGAAAAGTGCCTCAGACATAAACAGATGCCTGGGACTCATGGTGGTTCCATGTGTCTATAACTTGCTCTGTGCCACCTGCTCTCCAGGTATGCTCTCCCCACTGCTAGAAGTGGAGAGAAAATGACATTTTTACCACCTGGTTATGCAATTATGTACATTAACTCCAGTGTTCTCAGGGATATTTTCAGAGCAGAGAGCTGCTTTTACATTGCGTTTATCTTTGACAGGGGATGGCACTGAACATCTTAGGTTTCGTTTTCTCTAGTCTCCAGAAACTGTTGGTGAATTCAGGATCTGTGAAATGTTGGCATTGGTGTATCCTTGGGCTTCCCTTGCTAATTCTTGTTATGTTGCAAATAATGACATCTTAATTAATCTTTGCTCACTTCAGAGTTTTCTATATTGAGTTTCCCTAAAGTAAGAAGGGGCGGTAACATTTTTGAGCACATATTGTGTGTCTGGTATTATCTTAGTTAGACACAGCTTAGTGCTCACAATGAGACTTTAAGGTGTGTGATTATGGGTCTCATAACATTGCCGGGAGAAATATCAACAACTTCAGATATGCCCATGGTACCACTCTAATGGCAAAAAGTAAAGAGGAACCAAAGTGCTGCTTCATGAGGGTGAAAAAGGAGAGTGAAAAAACTGGCTTAAAATTCAACATTCAAAAAACTAAGATCATGGCATTCAGGCCCATCACTTTGTGGCAAGTAGATGGGAAAAAGTGGAAGCAGGGACGGATTTTATTTTGTTGGGCTCTAAAATCACTGTGGATGGAGACTGCAGCCATGACATTAAAAGATGCTTGCTCCTTGAAAGGGAATCTATGACAAACCTAGACAGCATATTTAAAAGCAGAGATATCATATAGCTGACAAAGATCCATACAGTCAAAGCTATAGTTTTTCCAATACTCGTGTATAGATGTGAGAATTGAACCATAAAAAAGGCTGAACACTAAAGAATTGATGCTTTCAAGCTGTGGTGCTGGAGAAGACTCTTGAGAGTTCCCTGGACTGTAAGAAGAGCAAACCAGTTAATCCTAAAGGAAATCAACCCTGAATATTCATTGGAAGGACTGATGCTGAGGCTGAAGCTCCAGTAATTTGGTCATCTGATGCAAAGAGCTGACTCACTAGAAAAAATCCTGATGCTGAGAAAGACTGAAGGCAAAAGGAGAAGGGGGCAGCATAGGATGAAATGGTTAGATAGCATAGCTGACTCAATAGACATGAATTTGAGCAAACTCCAGGAGATAGTGGAGGTCTGAGGAGCTTGGCTTACTGCAGTCCATGGGGTCGCAGAGTTTCCCATGACTTAGCAAATGAACAACAACAACAAAACATAGGTTAACGCTTAGGTTAGAGTTAGCTGGCTCAGTTGCTAGGCTGTGTGATCGTGGGCAAGTCATTGCTCTGATGATGATGTTGACGAGGATGATGGTGCTTGCTTTGAGAGGCAGCATTCCAGGAGATGGTAATAGTGTCACCTTCGACTCACTCACATCATGCAGTGACTGAGACCCCAGCAGATCAAGAAGAGACATGGGACACCGTTGCTATGGCTAGGTCGGTTGGGTGTATGCAGTTAGCTAGAAAGAGGACACATTTCTTATCTCTTTTCATCTCATCTGTTCTGACTCAAGCCTTGAAGACTTAAACTCTTTAGCGGCCTCCTACTAGGGGGATATTAGGTGCCAGTTAGCCTGGGACAGTCCTGGTTCACATATAGTGTTTCAGTAGCTCAGTCGTGTCTGACTCTTTGTGACCTCATGGACTGTGTAGCAAGCCAGGCTCCTCTGTCCTTGGAATTCTCTAGGCAAGAATACTAGAGTGGGTAGCCATTTCCTTCTCAAGAGGATCTTCCCGACCCAGGGATCAAACCTGGGTCTCCTGCATTGCAGGCAGATTCTTTACTATCTGAGCCACCGTGGAAGCACCCAGTTTATGTATATGGTCCCAGCAAAATCCTTATCAGCATTGCTTTTCAATATCAGAAGTGTCCAGGTTTAGATGATAAGAGGTATGATCTCATGCTTCCC
Organism: Cervus canadensis; assembly: GCF_019320065.1. NCBI lineage: Eukaryota > Metazoa > Chordata > Mammalia > Artiodactyla > Cervidae > Cervus > Cervus canadensis. The sequence continues at coordinate 53,565,168 of NC_057406.1, forward strand.
TTTCCCTCCCCCGCTAAGACTGTGTTTAGCAGCCCCTGATGGAGCTGCCCGCAGAGCTGATTTGCTTCTGCCACACTCTGCTCGAAAACTTTTAGAGGTTCTCAACCCTCTACTGAATAGAATCCAGACTCCTTAACCCAGCCCTGAGTATGAAGGCAGTGCTTTTATGTGCTCATACCCCATAGCATCTTACAGAGTGCTAGTTAAACAGGATAGTCTCATTAAACACATGTTGAATTAATACCTGTTCTTGAACGTGTCATTTTCCTGCCAGCTCCAGGGCCTTTGCACATGCTGTTTCTTCTGCCATCCTCCCTCTCTTTACCTGGGGTCGTAATATGTGTCTTCTTACTATTCAGCTGCCAGTTTGATGCTACTTATTCTGAGAAGCTTCTCTGACTCTCATGAGCTAGATCAGACCTTTTTTTTCCCCCTCTCCCCTGGCTTTCTTGGTAATGACATCTCTATTTGTGAGATTATTGAATAGCTGACTCCTGCACTAAATGCTAACGTTCCACAAAGATAGAAACAGTGTCTTCTTCCCTGCTATGTTCCTACTATCTAGCTCAGTGCCTGTAACAAGTTACCCCATAAAGAGTTGATAAAGAGACAGTGGGATGTATGAATGTAAGGCCCCTCGCAGGCTGAGGCTGTCCTTTCTGAGCCAGTGCAGTTCATGTCACCTGATTAAATCCTGCAACAGAATCTTAGCACACTTGGAATACATATGAGATTCTTACTCCGGCCAGCAAGTCCCTACAAACTTTGGGCGCATCCTAACTTCCTGACCTCATTTCCTTCGGCCTTCCCCCTTCCTCCCTCTCCCCTACCATGCTGGTTTCCCAGCTCTTCCTCACACCCTCGAGCCCCCTCCCACCTCAGGCCTTTGCACTTCAACATCACCTCCTCTGAGAGGCCCTCAGGGTCCCTGCCCCTTAAAACCGCGCCCGCATCTCTCTCTATCCTAGGTTCCCTGGCTTCATTTCTTCATGACACTCTGTGCTCTGAGTCGTCTTGTTTATTGGTTTTCCTCTGTCTCCACCACAGATTATAAGCTCCCTGAGAGCGGGGACCTGGCTGCATGTTCCCTACTAGAGCCTCAGAGCCTGGCAAACAGTCGGTGCCAAATCACTGTTTGGTGGGCCAGGGATGGAATGAGCGCAGGGCCAGGGTGGGGCTGCCCCTTGGAGACAGGGACAAGGGCCCCTTCCTGGAACCCAGCGGCCCCTGGGGCAAGGCCTGTGGTGTCGCCATGGCAACCCACTGACCTAGGCGCCCCCACCCTGGAGAGGCCAGGGCTGCCTGCCTCCTGGGCCCACTTCCCACACGAACCTGTGTGTCACCACCGTGGGGAGCCCCGGGGGAGAGAGGAAAGGGGCCGAGACAGAATGAGCCAGAGGAACGCACATCTTGGCCTGAGGGGGCACAGGAGCAGGCCCCGGCGGCGCGGGTCCACTGGTAATGACTGGGGTCTGGGGGAGGGGCGTGAGGGTGCGCCCTGGCACCCCCAGAGGGACCTGGGGCCCCGTCCTCCCTGGGTAGCTCCACCTGTGGCCTGTCAGCTCTTTTATGTAGCATTTCTAAAGCTGCGTGTTCCTAAAATAGGCCCCAGCGCAGCGCCCCGGAAGACTGTTGATAGAAAGAGGATGAATGCCGCCTTCTATTAAAACCCGGTGACACTTTCTAAGTCAGGCGGCGTTTTCCTCAGGTATTGCATAAGTCAAGAACTCCCTGTTCTCACCCCGTTCCTCAGAAACAAAGCTCATCGTGTTATTCCCCCACTGCTTCAAAACCATGGCCGGCTCCCAGCTGCCTGCAGGCGTCTTGGCCTGGGAGAGGGGGCAGTGAGGCCCTTGCAGTCTGCTCCTAACGGAATCCCCCACTTGTCCCCTACCATGCCTTGGGTCACGGGTCAGTGGGTTCTTCACCTTTCCCAGAGCCCATTTTGGGCCTTTGTCCGTGACGGTGGCCCTCTTCCCCAGAACACCCTTCTCTCCTCCTCGCTCTGGCAGATGCTGACCCGTTTAAGGGCCTGGTGAAATGCCCTCCCCCCTCCCCTCTCTGAAGCAGCCCAGCTGAGCTGGAAGCCCCTTTTTGTCATCTAGATGTACTCCCGGTTCCCTGCTGGCTTAGCAAGGCGGGGTGCCGGGGTGACAGCCAACAGCACTGGGGTCAGACGTGTAGCAGTGACTTCACCTGGCTTGTCTGACACTCTCTTTCCTCCTTATATGTTGGAGCTGCTCAGGGCTCTGTTTCGGAACTGCTGTGAGGAGGAGAGGGAAAGCAGAGTGACCAGCGTGGGGCGGGCACTCAGTAAAGGCTGTGTGTGTGTGCTCAGTCCCGCGGTTGTGTCTGACTCTTCACAACAGAGCTCGTCAGGCTTCTCTGTTCATGGGATTTTCCAGGCAAGAATACTGGAGTGGGTTGCCATTTCCTCCTTCAGGGAATCTTCCAGACCCAGAGATCAAACCTGCGTCTCCTGCATTAGCAGGTGGATTCTTTACCACTGAGCCACCTGGAAAGCCCTCAATATATGCTTGACTGTCCCCACCACAGCTGTGAGCATCTGGTGGATAGAGACCATGCTTCCCTCATTTTCCCACAAGCCCAGCATGCTAAGTGCTTCACCTGTGTCATTTTAGTTAATTTTTGGAGAAACCTGGGAGGCAGGACTTTAAAAAGGTTCAGGAGCCACCTCAATGTTACATAGGTAGTCAGTGGAAGGACTGGGCTTTGAAAGCTAGTTTTTCTCACCACTGGCTCCACATTGTTCCTGGCCTGCCTCTATCTTCTCTTTCATCTTGTACCGTCTCCCTGGGGTCACTCTGCATCAGCCATAGACAGGTTCCATAAACAGATCCCTCATGATCCACCTGTGAGCCTTTGTCTCTGTGGTCCCAGGTCTCAGAACCTCGGAAGTCCTCACTCCCTCACCACGTTCAGTCTCTGCTCCAGTGCTGTTTCTTCCCAGAGGTCTGAGGAAGGATTTCATCCCCGAGGAAGGATGCCCTGCCCACTGCTCCCTCTTGTTTCATTCACTTCATCACAGCCATCACTGCCAGCTCTGCACTTGACACCGCTCCAGGCTCTTGGGGACTAGGTACCAAACAAGAAACTCAGTGTTGTTAGAATTTACATTTTTAAGAAGGAGGGAGATGTTGTTGTTGTTCAGTGACTCAGATGTGTCTGCCTCTTTGAGACCCCATGGACTGCAGCACGCCAGGCTTCTCTGTCCTTCACCACCTCCCAGAGATTGCTCAAACTCATGTCCATTGAGTCAATGATACCATCCAACCATCTCGTCCTCTGTCGTCCTCTGTCGTCCCCTTCTCCTCCTGCCTTCAGTCTTTTCCAGCATCAGGGTCTTTTTCAATGAGTTGGCTCTTTGTATCAGGTGACCGCAGTATTGGAGCTTGAGTTTCAGCATCAGTCCCTCAAATAAATATACCAGGTTGATTTCCTTTAGGATTTACTGGTTTGATCTCCTTGCTGTCCAAGGGACTCTCAAGAGTCTTCTCCAGCACCATAGTTTGAAAGCATCAATTCTTCTGTGCTCAGCCTTCTTTATGGTCCAACTCTCACATCTGTACCTGACTGTTGGAAAAACCATAGCTTTACTATATAGACCTTTGTTGGCACAGTGATGCCTCTGGTTTTTAGTACACTGTCTAGGTTTGTCATAGCTTTCCTTCCAAGGAGCAGGCGTCTTTTAATTTCATGGCTGCAGTCACCATCTGCAGTGATTTTGGAGCCCAAGAAAATAAAATCTGTCACTGTTTCCATTGTTTCCCCCTCTATTTGCCATGAAGTGATGGAACCAGATGACACGATCTTAATTTTTTGAATACTGAGTTTTAAGCTGAGTGAGGGAAATAAATAAAAAGAATGCATAAGAAAACAACATCTTTTCAGGTCCTGAGACCCTCGTCCATCAGAAATATCCTGCTGTAATATATTGGTTTCCTGTTAAATAGCTTTTGTCCATCTCTTCTTTTTTTTTTTTTTACTCTATTTTTTTTTTTTTTTTTCTGTTTTTAAAACCTTTTCACTTTTTTTTTTTTTATTATTAGTTTTTTTTCCAGTGGGTTTTGTCATACATTGATATGAATCAGCCATGGATTTACATCTCTTCTTTTTAAAATTATTTTATTTTATTCTTTTTTTTTTTTTGGCCACACCACCTGACATGTGGGATCTCAGTTCCCTGACCAGGGATTGAACCCTTGCCCTCTGTACTAGAAGTGCGGAGTCTTAACCACTGGACCACCGGGGAAGTCCCTATTCATTTATTCTGTTAGAACTTTACACTGAAGACCTCTGACAAGTATTTGCAAAATGAATAGATGGATGGATGAGAGGGAACAACTGGCCTGTGCCTGATCTTGGGTGGCCTTGGATGCAGTGTCTTGAAGCAGGGTTCCCGGCCAGAGTTTGAAGTCAGGCCACGACAGTGAGAGCACTGAATCTGAGCCGCTAGACCACCAGGGCCAGTGGCCAGTGGCAAGGCCCTGGCCTATCCTAGAGACAGGAGTGAAACAAGTAACGTGTTTATTAGGAGGAAAAATGGTACATGCAGACAGACATGCAGGTAGGCTCAGGGAGACAGAGTGGTGGTTTGAATTACTTCTATGGGGCACTTCTGCTGGGTTTCCTTTGGCCAGTCATCTTGCTTTGCCTGGTTCTGAGTCTGTATTGGGTGTATCTTAGGGTCCTCCTCTGCGTGTATGCACATCTCTTAGCCAAGATGGATTCTGGGGAAGAGACCTATGGGTAGGTTGGCATCACTCACTACGGGTGGTGCCCCTTCCCCTTTTTGACCTCCAAGGAGCCTTTCTGTGCATGTGTAGTCAGGGAGGTCTCCTTGACTTCGAGAATGAGGAATGTGTGGTCTTTTATCTTTTATCTGGGCAGGGTCCAGCCTCCTCCATGATCCTGCTGTTATGGAGTTTCTGTCCACAGGGGAGAAACTATTCAGCCTGGGGCCCATCTATTTCCTGCCTCATGCCCAGGAGGGTGCAGTGGGAAGAATAAGCATAAGCTTTGGAGCCTGAAGATGTGGGTTTGAATTCTGACTTTAACACCTTTGAACTGTGTGACCTTGGCCACACCACTGCCAACAGGCCACAGCTCTGTGCAGCTTCCTTATCTGTGCCTACGCACTCAGTCGCTTCAGTTGTGTCTGACTCTTCGTGGCCCTATGGACTGTAGCCGGTCAGGCTCCTCTGTCCATGAGATTCTCTAGGCAAGAATACTGGAGTGGGTTGCCATGCCCTCCTCCAGGAGATCTTCCCAACCCAGGAATTGAACTCACATAACCTTCGGCTACTGTGTTGCAGGCGAATTATTTACCGCTGAGCCACTGAGGAAGCCATTCCTTATCTGTAACGTGGTGTAAATTTCTGTCCCATGAGGTCGACTGTGAAGCTCAGATCAGGTTCTCCGTGTCAGGGTGCCCTGTAAACTTCAAGGATTATGTGCCTTTTGACAACCAACGTGGTCGGCTCCTCCTGCCAGGCCAATGTATGTTCGTGAAGCCCTGCTCTGAGTCTTGGACGGGCTTGCATGTGCCATGCCCCCAGTGCAACTACTTCCTCATTGTTACTTGCTGCTGCTGCAAAGGGAAGCGAGATTTCCTCCTGGGAAGCCCAATAACCATTTAAGGCTCTGCTCAGCCTCATTTTAGGAACTTGAGAAAGTCACTTCAAATTGGGGTTTCCAAATCTCTGATCTGAAGTGGGGAGGCATGAAGATCGGCCTCTAAGGAATGTGGGTTAAACTCCCTGTAAGATGAAAAATCTATGAGGCATCCTCCTTCCTGCCCATGATCCCAGATGAGTCAGGTGAAAGGATGCTTTGCAGCCCAGGAGCCTATGCTCACAGTCATCAGTAAATCCTGCTGGACACTTAGAGCAAGCCTGGTCCTTCTCAAAAGGTCAGATGATTTTTATGGATCAAGTATGAGACAGGTGGGAACAGGAGGTTATCCAAGTGTGAAACTGCTTCTCCAGTGTCCCAGAGCAGAGTGCCAATAATGCTGTGCTGATCACAGTATGAGAACTTTTGTTTTTCATAACAATAAATATAGATATTAAGACATATCATATCATATTGTCCTGAGTTTTAATTTATGACTTTTGCACACATGCAAAAACTCACATAGTATCTGGCACATAGTAGGAACTTACTGTTGTTTTTCAAAAAAGTAATGCATTCAACAACATATTTATTACACTATATCTGTGCAACCAGGCACAGTGCTAGCTCCTGGGCACAGGTGAACAAAAATGACAGGGTCTCAGCAATCATGAGCTGATGGAGGAGCATCCGCCTTGTTTTTTTGATGGCAACTAGAGGGCAGAAACCAGTCTTATTCATGTTTATATCAGACTCACTTGACTACAGCTTCTTGATCTACATGGGACAAAATACATTTTTGTTGAATTTTTATTTGGAAAATTGCCTTTGATGTGTTGTCCTTTTATGCTGCATGTGGTAGAAAAGAAAGCGATCAGGAAATTCTTTAGACGTGTGGATATGTCTCCTTACACAGTGTGCATTTTTTTATATCATTCATGTCAATAACATAATGTTCGTTGAGGCCAGTCTATGGGAAAAACTTTATACCAGGCACTAGTGGAGAGTCAAGAGAAATAAAATAAAATGGACTGTGTTCTTAAGATGTTTAGGTTCTAAACTGTGGAGCCTGTTATGTAAAACAAAGGCTTGCAAAGAAACATGTAAATGAACTTAGCAAAACTTGTAATATGTAAGTTGAGTTTTAGCACAAGTTGTAACACAGGGCAGACTGTGATCATTGCTGCAATACTGGCAGTGTGTTCTGGAGACCATATGGGATATGGGATAAGGAGCGCTCAGAGCACACTTGGAGAGACATCTCTGTGGTTATGACCTGAGTGTGAATGCTAATCCTGCCTCTTACCAGCTGGATGACTTTGGACAAGTCATCTAATCTTTCTGAGCCTTAATTTCCTGATCTCTAAAATGGGCTTATTGATAGAACCTATCTCATAGGGCTGTTATGAGGATTATGTATTATGGTGTACCAAATGCATTTACATAATGCTTGACCCATAAGAGCTCATAATATGGTGGCCTTTGTTAAGCTACTTAATCTACAAATGAGGGCTTCCCAGGTGGCTCAGTGGTAAAGAATCCATTTGCCAACACTGAAAACACGGGAGAGGAGTGTTTGACCCCTGGGTTGGGAAGTTCCCTTGGAGGAAGGAATGGCAATCCGCTCTAGTATTCTTACCTGGAAAATCCCATGGACAGAGGAGCCTGGCAGGCTACAGTCCATGGGGCCACAAAGAGTGGGACATGACTGAGCACGCTCACACACACACAATCTACAAATGTATAAGATAGATGAATGCAGTGTTTCATTAAACATTCAATATGCCTGTCATTCTGGTTGATTAATTCTTGATCTTTGTAAAACCATAACCCATTATCGATAGTTTTAAAGTATGTAATGCTTACTTCAGGTGATGAATAGAGGCCTTTCAGTCCTATGGAGCAACCTGACTTATGAGACACGAGCTGCAGTTGGCACTGTTAAGGGTCCCCCTAGGGAAGAAGACAAACCTCAAAAATCACCTGTGACTCCAAGGCCTGGGGCCTCTATAGATTTTTCAGAATGTTGCGTTCATACAGTCTGGAATGCACGATCTTTGAAGGCTCTGGAAACCCCCATGTCGGTTCTGCCAGACCCGGCACTGCTTAGACCCCATCTGAACCCTCAGCGCTCACCGAGCCCCACGTGTTCAAACAGACGTTGATTAAATAGAAGATGCCAGAAGCAGGAGAACTGAATGGCTGAAAAATAGAGGAACAGTTTCTCCCAAGAGAGTGCTGAAACAAGTGGGGTCCATTTTGACTAGAAAACAATGCATACATGTGGCTTCCTCCTATATCTGACATGTGCCTCAGAGACCAGACCTACTCTGCGCTGCTCCAGGGGGCAAAGCTGGGCAGCGGAGTGGATACACGCTTAAGCCATGGGTCAGAGGGGCCTGAGTGCGGGCAATGGATGGGGGAAAGGAGTACTTGGTGGGATTTCTTCTCTCTCCTCTCTCTCCCTCCTGTAACCTTGCTTTCATCTCTCTCCAGGGTTGGGGTTGGGCAGTGTGGGGGAGAGGGACTGCCCTCAGGACAGCTCTTTCTTGACTCGAACTCTTGTGGATGGTTGTTGCATCTCTTGGCCCACCTGGTGACCAGAGCCAGCTCCTTTCCAGAATGCTGCGGTGAGCTCTTCAGAGAGGGTTCCCCCTCCAGTTGCTGGGGATTCTCACCTGCAAGAATAGGCCCTTTTTGCGGAATAACAACGATGATAACAAACCTGATTCTGGTACAGGCAAATGGGTGAGAGTGTTTCCTTTTACTGACGAAAGAGAGTGGCGGTGTATTTGTGAATGTGTGTGCCCACACGCGCGTGAGAGTGAGTAGGTGTGCATACCTAGCTAGGGAGACCAAGGGCTGGGCTCGAACAATAGAAATTGATTTTGGTGGTATGGTTAGGTGGAGGGAGGGATTGCAAATTTCATGGGATGCCATCTGACCTCAGCCACGGCTGTTGCCAGGGAAAATGTGCCAGGACTTGAAAGGGTTAGAAGATCTGAGGAGAGACATTCTGGAGAATTCTGAAAAGAATTCTGGAGATTTGTATCCAGATGTGGTTTTGCATAAGATGTGATGACAAACACCACCCTGTGTCATCACAGCTCCGAAACCCTTGCAAGCTGTTTCTTTCTACGTTGTGAATTTGCTCTCTGGAAGGGGGTAGCGTTTTAATGCTTTGAATCTCTCGCTGTTTGTTTCTATGTTGTGAATTTGCTGTCTGGAAGGGGGTAGCGTTTTAATGCTTTGAATCTCTCGGCTACTCCCTGTTTCCTTAGAAATACCAGATTTCCATATCCTTTTAACAAGCTGGTGCCTGTTCCACTCCTTGGATATTTCTCTGCTACTTATTTACAATTTTGGAAGCAGCTTTTAAAAAAGCAGTTTATTGAAACATACAATACCCGCCAAACCCCAACGTTTCTCTCTGCTGTTGGCACTTGCCTTCCCCTCACTACTTGCTCACTGTTAGCGTGGTTTCCTTTAACAATATGTTACCAAGTAATGAACTTTTCCTTGGCTCTTTGAATTATGAGGCGTCACATTACTCGATTAAGCTTCAGTTGCTCTCTAGGGAAACTGGAGATGAAAATCCTTACTTCAGAGAGTTGTGGTCAGAATTCAATGAAATATGTTAGCATTAAAATAGGGGTTCAGTAAATGCCAGCTCCCGTATTATGAAGAAGGCAGCAGGTGACAGCACCGCTCAAAAGCACACATTCATAGGTGTAATCAGTTCTGCTCTAGTACTGATGTGCATCCCCCCGCGTTACCACCATTCTACAGAACTGCACAACAAAAAGGGCAGCATTCACTGGAATGATAAACTAGGGGCACAGCGCTTAAGAACTTTGTCAGCGACGCATGGGGAAAAAGATAGGACCCTAATAAAAAGGAAAGCACAGTTTTACACATGTTAAATGGTTAAGAGGCATATAGATACAATAAGTATGGCACTTGACCTTGAAAAAGACTTTAAATTTGCTTTTGGAAGTGGACTTTGGTAGGGCCACAGCTTGTGTTTTTTGTGAAATGGTGGAATATAGTCTATCTGGGCAGGTGTGGCTCACAACCCATGCCGTAAACTCAAGTAAGCTGGTAGATGTTTGAGGTGTGAGCACCTGTGTCTTTTGCATATTCCTACAGGGCTCAGTTCAGCTATGTGCAGTTTTTACATTCACTTCATGTTTTCTAAGAATGAAATCAAGCGTAAGCAAACAGAAAATTTGTGCTAGGCGCAAATGGTTCCCTAATGTATCACTTGCGTTGAACACATTTGTGGTTTCAAAACAAACATTGTAGCAGAACTGATGTACTTAGCTGATGCTGTTGAATGAATGAATGAATGAATGAATAGTGGATGCTCTGGATCATAGAAAAAGCATTACCCTACTTTGTGGAAAGTACATTTGTAGTGTTTGGAATTGGATTTTTTTTTTAAATCCCATGATCTTTAGGTTTTAAAACTAATGGGGGGACTTCCCTGGTGGTCCAGTGGCTAAGATGCCATGCTCCCAATGCAGGGGACCGGGGATCCATCCCTGGTCAGGGAACTAGATCCCACACGACACAACTAAGAGCTCACATGCCACGATGAAGACTGAAGATCCTGTGTGCCACAACTAAGACCCGGCAGAGCCAACTAAATAACTTTAAATAAATAAAGTAATAGGTAACTATCACAGACCTTCTGAAGCCTCCTCCTGCAGTGACTTTCAGTCTGGGCTTGGAAGAGCCCCTGCAGGGGTCACTGACAGAGTAGGGGTGGAGGAAGCTGCAAGTTCCCTGCCCTCCTCTTCAACCAGAACCCTCAGGGTTGTATCTGCTTTTCTTTTTGTTTTCTTTTGAATTAAGGGTTCTGCTGCTAATTCACAAGTCTCCAAACCATCAGTGATTCAGCTGACCAAATTTTGTTTTACAAACTAGTTCTCAGGAATGTATTAATATCTTCTTTTTGAAGAAAGTTAATCCTCAGTGGATACTCAGTTGGTACTAATACTCCAAAATTAATTGAATTTGGCCAAGAAATACTCAAGTGGGCTTTTGAATTACCGTTTTGCCTCCAAGCTACTCAGCAAAGTCTCATCAGCAATGATGCATACTGGGCTTCATGTTGAGGCCAACTCCAGTCTGGGCAGATCTCAGGTGAAAGTTGATGGGCATTTAAATCTAGTGCATTGATTATGTTCCTGTCTCTTTGCAAACACCAACAGTGTGATTTTCTTTATTTTTCGTTTTTAGAGAGCTGGATTGAAAGATGTCTCAACGAAAGTGAAAACAAGCGTTATTCCAGCCACACATCTCTGGGGAATGTTTCTAATGATGAAAGTAAGTGCTTAAAACTCAATCTTCCATGATGTCCTGGCTATGGGCTGTATTCTGATGAAGAATGGTGCTTCTGGAATGCTAGACTAGGGCATGTCACCCGAAACAAGAGGCTCTCCAACCGTCTATGAAATACCCAAGCCTTCCTTATAATATCCTCCAGGAGGGAGTTCAATGCATTCAGATGGATGTGGAAACTGAGGCCACAGCAAAAACTTGCTGTTTACACATTCTCATTGTCTGAGTCCCTAAAGACTCCATCTCAGTGATGCTCCAGTGGGAAAATGTGGACTTTGAATGGGAAAGGCCATTCTCTGTAGATATGGATTTAAAGGAGTGTGTCATGGGACTGTTGTTTTAAAGTCACAAATGTCTTTGGTGTTGGAAAGTAACAACTTCTTCTGCATCTTGAACTAGAGAATTGGAATCGATGGGAAGATATTAGCTGCTGTGTTTGCTCCTTTCCTGTGTTATGTCAGGCTAGGGCTTCTGGGTACCTTATATTAAGAGCAGAAGACGACTTGGGACTTGTATTTGCCCCTAAAGCATTATAAAAAGGGGGAAGCTTATTATAAAGTCATTTCCAACAGGGACAGAATGTCTTTCTTAGTTGGTAAAGTGCATCTCCTTAGTTCAGTTTTCTCAAAGATTCAGGGAATCCTCAGGGAAGATTTAGCTGTACTGTTGTATGTCACAGTAGTTTTCTTTTTCATTGCTGCATAGTACTCCACTGTATGCTTCTACACAGCGTATGTATTGATTTACATGTTGACGGATATTTAAACTGCTTCGTTTTTGGCTCTTTAAACATCTCTGAACATTCTTTTTTAAAGTTTATTTTAATGTGGTAGAGTATGCCTGATGTAAAATTGATCATTTTAACCATATTAAGTATGTAATTCAGTGGCCTTAAGTACTTTCACCTCATTGTGCAACCATCACCACTATCCATCTCCAGGACTTTTTTCATCTCCCCAAACAAAAATTCTGTACCCATTAAACAATAGTTCTCCATCCTCCTTTCCCCCTAGTCCCTAGCAATTACTACTCTACGTTCTGCTATTCTTTATGAATTTGACTAACTGTAAGTTAGTCAATTCCATATTGTGTATTCCAATTAGTAAATTCCATATAAGTGGAATCACATAGTATTTGTCCTTTTGTGACTGACTTATTTCACTTGGCATAATATTCATCCCATGTTGTAGCATGTATCACACTTTCCTTCCTTTTTAAGGCTGAATGACATTCCACTCTATGCATATACACCACATTTTGTTTATCCATTCATCCATTTATGGACATCTGGGCTATTTCTATTTTTTTGCTATTGTGAATAATGCTGCTATACAGACAGGTGAACAAATAACTGGTTGAGTTCTGCTTTCATTCCTTTTGGATATATAACCAGAAGTGAAATTGCTGAATCGTATGGTAATTCCATATTTACTATTTTGAGACACTGCTGTAATTCCATGTGGCTGCACCATTTTACATTTTCACCAGCAATGTGCTAGAGTTCCAATTTCTCAACATTATTGCTAATATTTGTTATTTTCTGGGGTTTTTTTGTAATAGTCATTCTAATGTATAAGGTAGTATCTCATTGTGGTTTTGATTTGTAGTTTCCTAATGATTAGTGATGTTGAGCATCTTTTCATGTACTAAGTGACCATTTGTGTTATGTATACTTTGCAGTAATGCCTATTCAAGTCTTTCAGCCATTTTTGAAACATAGAGCTTGTGAACTTTGAAAATTTAATTTGTTTATTTTTGGCCGTGCTGGGTCTTTGCTGCCGCAGGCAGGCTTTCTCTAGTTGCAGCGAGCGGGGTCTCCTCCCTGGTTGTGGTGCACAGGCTTCTCATTGGGGTGGCTTCTCTTGTTGAGGAGCATGTGGACTCTAGGGTGCACACGGGCTTCAGTAGCTGTGACCCAGGGACTCACTTCCCCCAGGGCACATGGAATCTTCCAGAACCAAGGATCAAACCTGTGCACCCTGTGTTGGCAGGCGGATTCTCGACCACTGAACCACCAGTGAAGTCCTTTTGATCATTTTTAAAAAATCAGATAGTTTATTTCTGTGGTTGCTGAACTGTGGGAACTTCCCTAATGATTAGTGATATTGAACAGTCTTTCATGTGCTTATTGATTATTTGTTTTATTCTTTGTAGAAATGTCTATTTAAGTCTCTCAACTGCTAGTTCTTTATATATTTTGTATGTTAACCCCCTATCAGGTATATGTGTTGCAAATATTTTTCTCCTGTGGGTTGCATTTTACTCTGTTGATTGTGCTCTTTGATGCACAGTTTTTGATTTTAATGTAGTCTAATTTATCTATTTTTTCTTTTTCTTAAATTTATTTATTTTTAATTGAAGGATAATTGCTTTACAGTATTGCCTTGGTTTCTATCAAACATCAATATGAATCAGCCATAGGTTTACCCATGTCCCCTCCCACTTGGACATCTATTTTTTCTTTTATCTGTGCTTTGGTGTCCATATTCAAGAAATCATTGCCAAATCCAATGTCATGAAGATTTTTCTTTGTTTTCTTCTGAAAGTTTTATAGTTTTAGCTCTTATGTATAGGTCTTTGATTCATTTCGAGTTAATTTTCGGTAACTTTTCACTTTTTTTTCCCTCAGTTTACATCTTTTTAAAATTTCATGTACTTCTGCTCTTATCTCTAGGTTTTCCTCCCTTGCAATTTCTTTGAGTTCAATTTTTTGCCTTTTTCTGTTGTGAGACAGACACTTAGATCATTGATTTTTCAACTTTTTCTAAGGTAGGCATTTAAAGTTATAAAAATTCCTCTAAGTACTACTTAACTGTATCACATAATTTTTCTGGTGTCATACTTTCATTGTTGTATAGTCAAACTTATTTTTTAATTCCTATTGTGATTTGTTCTTTTACCCATGATTTATTTAGAAATCTATTGCTTAATTTCTAAAAACTTGGGGATTTCCTAGTTGCCTTTCTACTACTGATTGCTATTATAATTCCACCATGGTCACAGAACATACTCTGTATGACTCCAATGTTTAAAATTAGTAAGACTTGATTTTTGTCCAAACATATGTTCAATTTGGCAAATGCTCACATATGCTTGTAAGGAATGAGTATTCTGCCATATTTGGATGGAATATCCTACAGGTATCCATTAGACCAGATTGGCTAGTCATGTTTTTCGGATGTTCCATATCCCTATGGATTTTGATTTTGTCTCTAAGGTACTGAGAGAGGTATTACAGTGTGATTACCTATCTTTTCAGTTTTGTTAATTCCTGCTTTACATGTTTTGAAGTATTCATTTCTTAGAAATTTAGGATTGTTGAATCCTCTTGTTGAAATGATATCCCTCCTCATATTGGGTTTCCCAGGTAGCTCAGTAGTAAAGAATCCTCCTGCCAATGCGGGAGACACAGGAAACTTGGGTTCGACTCCTGGTTGGAAAAATCCCCTGGAGAAGGAAATGGCAATCCACTCCAATATTCTTTCCTGGAGACTCCTGGACAGAGGAGCCTGGCGGGCTACAGTCCATGGGGTCACAAAGGAGTCACACATGACTTAGAGACCAAACAACAGCATCTCCTTATGTCTAGTAATACTTATTACCTTCATGTCTATTTTATCTGTTACTATAACTATACCAGCTTTCTTTTATATTGGGATTGTTGTCGTATATCTTTGCCTTTTTATTTTCAACCTTTCTGAATTCAATGTTAAGATTTTTAATATAGTTTTAAGAAACCAGTCAGATTATCTTTAACTGGAATATTCAGATCATTTAAATGTAATATAGTTACTTACATTGTTGAGCTTAAATCAGCAAACTTGCTGTTTAGTTTCTATTTCTCCCATCTGACTTTATTTCTTTATTCCTCCCTTGTTCCTTTTTTATGGGGGGGAGGGATTAACACAGTTATATTTTTTTAATTGTTTTTCTCTGCTAACTCTCCAATTAGATGTTCTTTTAGAGTGTTTCACTGAGGGATCACATTCTGCACCCTTCCTTTCATGTCTGCTTCACATGAATCCTTCCCCCACTTCAAATGCAGGGCATAGACACTCTCACAGCTTGACCTAATTGAACACTTTTCCAGCATCTGTGCCATTGCTTTAGTGTATTTTACATCTACCTATGTTATAAGCCCTATAAGACATTTTTATCATTGTTTTACACATTAGTCAATATATAATGATATTTATTCACACACTGACCCTTTCCAGGGCTCTTCATCCTTGTCAGCAAGTCTGTGTTTCCATCTTGGATAACTTTTTTCTTTTCCTTCATAGCTTTATTTATTTAGGCTGCAATGTGTGGCATGTGGAATCTTTGTGGGATCCTAGTTCCCTGACATGGGATCAAACCCATGACCCCTGCATTGAGAGCACAGAGTCTTAACCAGTGGACACCAAGGAAGCTCAGGGATCATTACTTCTTTAACCCAAAGAAATCCCTTTACTATTTCTGATAGGGACATATAGAGAAGTGTAGATCATGAAAACCATTGTTATTTCACCTTTATCTCTGAAAGATATTTTTGCTAAATAAAGAATTCTAGTTTGGTAAGATTTTTATTTCCCTTTCAACCCTTTAAAGTTTTCATTGCATGGTTCTCTGGTTTCTAAAAGTTAGTCATCAGACTTAATTTTACTCATTTGAATGCAGTGTGTCTTTTTGTCTCAGACAAAAAGATATCTGTCTTTAGTTTACAGCAGTTTGATTGTGATGTTCTATCCCAGGTTCAATCCCTGGTCCGGGAACTAGATCCTGCCTGCAGCAACTAAGATCTGGGACAGTCAAATAAGTAAATAAATATTTAAAACATTTCTTACCTCTTAAAAAAAAAAACTGTCTCTTCTGTAGTTCCCTGCTCTCAAAGAATTTTCATTCCAGAAAGGAAGCTAAGGCACATGTTTGCATATTTGTAAGGCAAGGTTGTATGCGATAAATTCCACTTGAATTGTGCAGGGTGTTCACTTTGCCATACCAGTTTTGTTCCTGGACTCCAGTATGACCTCACTGGAAGCTTGTTAGAAATGCAGACTCTCAGGCCCACTCCAGACCGACTGAGGCACACTGCATTTTAACAAACCCCCAGGTGATTAGAATGCCTGCTAAAGTTTGGGATCAGTCACACAGTTGGAGAATGACTAGGGAAGGCATCTTGAAGGAAGCAGCATTTGCGTTGGGTCTCCTAGGATCCATGTGGTTCCTTTAAGTTAAGGACTGGGAGGAAAAAACCCACAAGGCGTGTTTTGGACTTGAAGAGTTTCCCACACGGTCTTAAGCAGAGAGATGGAAGGGGCGTGGGGACCAGGACTGGGGAGGAGAGTTTGGGCCGTGTCCGTGAGGGACTTGGATTCTGATGAGGGGTTTGGAGCTGCAGTCACGGTGCCACTGCAGGGGCTGAGTGAGGGGTGTCAGACCCCAGTTTTCAGAAGGCGAGTTTGGTTCTCTGCAGGTGAATTGGAGCCAGGAAGACACTTCAGAGGCTCCCACCTGGTCCAGGTAAGGGGACGAGGCTGAAGCCCGGGGTGATATCAGTGGGACGGAGGGAACTGGACAGACTGGGGTGATGGGATGGGTCCGAAGAGCAGGAACCCAGTGGGATTCCTTGGGATTCCTGTTTCCCTCCATGGGAAACAGAGCAAATGACTGCACAGTCCTGTAACCCTGATGGGCCCAAGTCTTCTAGGCTTCAGGTCATTGCTTCCTTAATAGCTAAATCAAATGACTTCGGCCTCTGTCTTAGATCCTGGGCAGATGTCTAGAGTTTTCCCTGTGTCTCCAAGAGTTATCAGACTGTGTGTGTGTGAAAGTGTGTCAGTGTGTGTGTGTGTGTGTATTAGTGACAGTCCATACGAAGTCCTGTTCCTTCTGCTCTTTGACAACTCCTAACACCTAACTGTCAGACCCTTCGGCAGCTCCCTCCCACCTGCCCGGGTGCAACATCCGCTTCCCTTACCCTTCATAACCCTTCACCAGCTCATTATCCCGGTTACTGACAGACGGTGAAGGATGGTGAAGGAGGCTATTTATACCACGGGGACAGGAAGAGTTGGAATTCAACAGCACAGAGGCATAGAACTGGGGTCACAGTGGGTCACCACTTGATTCAACTCGTCATTAACATTAAAATCCCATCGAATTCCAAGGCTAGAGAGGTGTAAGTTACTTTTCTCTCCCCCTACTCGGCATGTCTGGTTATCATCCAGTTTGGTATTTTCTCACTCCATAAGACAGGGTTCCAGAGAAATGTGGTTAAACTGGTCCACATTCCCATGGGGTTGTAGGCAAAAGCCCCCAGCCCTGCCAACAGCAGAAAGGCTTTGGGACAGCTCCTAGAGCAAGGACAGGGGCTTAGAGCCAGAGGTCTGGGGTGGGAGGCATGCCACAGAGAGTCTGCCTAGGATGGCTTTCAAAAACTGGATTGCCCGTGTGGGATGGACCCTGAAGTGTCAGTCCCGGCTGAACACCTAGGTGCAGCCCTGCAGGCGGGCTTAGGAGGCCCAGTGCTTAGGTTATGATTTAAGACAACCTCCAACTCTTGCCCTTCCTTGGCCTCCATACCCATCATGGGCTGCCCTGTTTTTTTTTTTTTTTTTTTAATATTTTCTTGAACATGTCACATGGCATGTGGAATCTTAGTTCCCCAACCAGGGATCGAAGCTTGCATTGGAAGCTCGGAGTCTTAACCACTGGACTGCTAGAGAAGTGTCCCTACAGATTGCCGTTTCTGCCCCCTGAGTGTCTATCTGTCCTCTCCTTGTGGAGAATTAGGTAGTTTCTCCTCTGTACATGAAGCCCACTGCCAAGCCCTTCTGCACCTCCGCTTACTCCCTCCATGGCTGTCAGTCCCTGTGGGGAAAGGAGTGTGTCTGATGGACTGGGCCTCACTTAATATAGAAGGCCTGGGGCATCAGAGGTGCTTACTGAATGCTTATTAAGTAGTGGGTTTTAGCAAAGCAAAATACTGTACAAATAAAAAAAAAAAATACTGTACAGCCATGCTAGATTATGGTCTGTATCTGTTAATTTACTTTCAGCTTTTGGCACTCCAGGACCATTTTAACTATTTGAAGAGGTTCTTCCTCCTGATATTAACCTCCCCAATAGGATCTTTTAATTTGTTCAAAATTATAGTATTTTTGGATGGATAATTCACAATGATATGGATCTAAAATCAAAATGCCGTAAAGGTACTACTGAGAAGTCTTGGTCCCTCCCTGGTCTTCCCTTCTAAGCTTCCTAATGGAAAGCATATTTGTTTATTGTGCATTCTTCAAGCATTTCCAATGTTTATTGTATATTCTTCCAGGGTTTGATTTCTTTATGCAAACTAACATTCATATATATGTTCTTTTTTTTTTTTTGCCATTTTCTCTTTTCTTGCCACTTTCGTACACACAAAAAATAGCACCTTATATGCACTTTGCTGTGACTAGCTTTTTTCACTATAAATCCTGGAGTGTAAGGATGGAGAGAGCATTCTCATTCTTTTCTTGGTTTTTGTCTCCTTTTTCACAGCTGTGCAGTATTCCACTGTGGTGTCATTTAGCTAACTAGATGAGCCCTGGGCTGTTTGCAACACTTTTGCTGTTATAGCCAAGTTGCAGTGAACAGTCTTGTGTCTGGTCATTTCCCACGTGTGCCGGAGTAGAGGCAGTGTCTGTTCACAGATGCGGGGCTGCTGGGTAAAGGACATGTAGAATTTCAGTGATTCTGTGAGATGTCTTTCCGCATTGGGGGAGGTCATTATTTTGCATTCTCCCTGCAAGATAGGAGTCATCTGTTTCCCACAGCTTCACAGCAGAGTTTTGTGATTGTGGTTTGGATTTTTGCCAATCTGATAAGCGAGAAATGGCATTTTAGTGTACTGTTCATTTTCATTGGAATCGATGATCTTTTCACATTTCAGGAACATTTGCATTTTCCACCAATCGTGTATCTTGTATGTATGTATCTCGTATGTATCACGTGTCTTTTTTTAAAAATATTTATTTATTTAATTTTGGCTGTGCTGGGTCTTCGTTACTGCATGGGCGTTTTCTCTAGTTGTGAGCACCGACCACTCTCTAGTTGCAATGCTCAGGCTTCTCACTGCAGTGGCTTCTCTTGTTGCAGAGCACAGGCTCTAGAACTTGCAGACTTCATTAGTTGCAGCTCCCAGGCTGTACAGGACAGCCTCAAGAATTGTGGCCCACGGGGTTAGCTCTTCCGTGGCATGTGGGATCTTCCGCCATCAGGGATTGAACCTGTGTCTCCTGCATTGGCAGGCAGATTCTTCAACACTGAGCCACCAGGGAAGCCCTCTTTCTGGTTTTATTGGAGCACTTTCTAATAAAAGAGGAGGGAGGTGAGACTGCTGTCTGTGGTATGATTACAATTTTCCCAAGAGAGTACTTACGGTGTGGGTTTTTTTCCCCCACATAGAGACTTTAGATTTTTCTCATGTAGTAAAATTTCTCAAAATTTTCTTGTATGGCTTTGGGCTTTGTATCAACATTAGAAAGGCTCTTTCCTGCTCCAAGATTATGAAGGAATTTACCCAGAGGAGGTGAAAGGAAGCAGGTGTGGGGCCCCCTCTGAGCGGTGCTGCCAACATCACAGTCTTGTTTGGGACTTAGCCCCATTCCCACGGGGAGAAGGGTTTGCTGCCAGAGGCTGATGCCCACTGCCAAAGGCCTAGTCCAGGCACCCTGATCATCAGCTGGTGCTCTTTGCAGGGGCTGGAAGGGAAGTAGATAAGGGGGAACGAAATGTTTGGCAGCCCCATTTGTTCCCAACAGGTGAGGTCTGGCCAGGTGCAGCCTGATTAGTATAATGAAAGGAAATAGAATTAGAACTTTGAAGTGAAACTTGAGGCTTACATAAATTTGAACCTTTCCTGGGATTTGAAAAGCAGTAATTAATTTAGAAATGTTCTCCATCCATATTAAATGCTGCCACACCAGCTCTAGGCAAGAAATATTCTAAAATAAAGTTCCCAAATATTGTGAATTCAGCCAGCATAGAGGCAGAAGACAAATGATAGGTAGGTAATACGCTCCCTAAAAGTCTTTAGTTCAGTTCTACAGGTTTGAAGGGAGAATGAGGCTTATAAGTGTTGGGGTTCAGGGAGGTTGGGGTGTCCATTAGCCTGGGTCCCTCTCCTGGCTCCACTGCTAAACTGTGTGATGTAAGGTAAACCACTTCACCTCTCTGAGCCTCAGTTTCTTCCTCTGTTAAAGGGGATAATAGTCATAATTAAACCTAACATTAACTAAGCACTAAGAATGTTTCAAGTATTTGATGTTTCACATTCATTAAATTATTCACTGTCTCAGGAAGCTATGACAACTAAATGCAGTAATGTGAAGAGCTTTGCCCAGTACCTGGCATGTTATAAGACCCCAGTGAACATTCCCTGATGAAAGTGAAAGTGTTATTTTCTCAGTTGTGTCCAACTCTGCGACTCCATGGACTGTAGCCTGCCAGCTCCCCTGCCCACGGAATTCTCCAGTAAAGAATACTGGATAGTCATTTGCTTCTCCAGGGGATCTTCACGACCCAAGGATCGAACCCATGTCTCCCACATTGCACGCAGACTCTTTACCATCTGGGCCACCAGGGAAGCAGTACTGTTATTTTATATGCTTACTGCAATCAGATGGGTAGACTCAGCTTTTGACTGTGGTATTATCTTAGCCATTTATTCATTCCACAAATACCTTCCATGTGTGGGTATTAGAGATACCATGGCGATTGTGGTCTGTGCCCGCAGAGCTTACAAACCCCCAAGGCAGATGCGCTGGTCAGCATGTAGTGATCACATGCCGTGACAAGAGCTTTACTAGGGACCAGCCAGGGTGCTGTGGAGCCCAGGGGACAGAGTGGATAGCTGTCCAGGTGGCCGTGGATAACTGCCACACCCAGGCCAGTGGGCAGGCAGGGCAGGGCGGGTGCACACCTCTCTGGGGGGGTGACAACTGTAACTACCAGGGGCCCTTAGACAGTGCACACGTTGTGCCAGGGGGGTTAGTTAGCTCTCACGGTTAGTGCTTAGAATCATTATTACCCCTATTTTACAAATAAGGAAACTAAGGCACCAAAAGTTTGTTTGTGGTCACACAGCCAGCAAGTGACGGAGCCAGGATCTGAGCCTGGGCATTTTACTGCCAAGTTAATATTAGGACATAGATCCAGGAGGGGGAGTAGAGGCACTCACCATTGGGAAATGGACCAAGATTCCCTGGATGGGGATATTAGGAATTAAAACTGCAAGTGGGAGCAGAATAGAGGGGCAGAGAGAAGACCGGGCACTGGGCAGCATCTCAGTGGGAGGAATTTTAAGCCAATGTTGCTCTCCGGCTTTGGTAGGACGAGCGGTGTGGGCCTGGAAGGTGGATGGCTCAATGTGGGCTGTGAATGGCTCCAGGAACATTGTCGGCATGGAATTCTGCCTTACAGGGTGAATCTTATTTGGTTTGAAGCATTTCTGCCTGTTAAAATGAAGAGGTACTTGGCAAGGCTAATTCCAAAAGTCTCTATCAACCATGGCTATGTTCATTTTTCTAAAACGTGCTCTCCTGTCCTCTTCGCCTAGCTGACTCCTGCTGCTCCTTCAGATCCCAAGCCTGGGCTTATACCCCGACTCGGTGCTGCCGTAGCTTCTTAGGTCTGCCTTCTCAGCTCTTGCCCAAGACTTACATTTTATTGGCTGACAGTTTGAGCTCAAGAGAGTAGAGACCATGTCTGTTTTTTCTCTCCCTTTAGCCCCTGGCATGGGGCTGGAACATATGCAATAAATATTTGATGAATGAGTGTATTCCCCAGCACTTCTGGGGAATTAGGATTGAGAGCCATCAGATAAGAGGATGATGCCTGAGTGTGACACACACGGTCTTTGAGGAAAAGATGCTGGGAAAAGTCTTCGAGGAAAAGACCCCAGGGGTCTGGAGGGAAAGTGCCTGCAGAGGTTGGAGGCCTCTGTTTGATGACTGAGCCAAGGGTCTCTGTTGGCTCCAGGTAGACTAGCTCTTCTCTAAATGCTTTCAGTAGCCACCTGATGCCCATCATTGAGGGAAGTCCAGTCTCCATTCATGGGGTGCATGGCTTCCTACAAGTGTTTCAGTCATTTCAGTCGCTCAATTGTGTCGGACTCTGCGACCCCATGGACTGCAGCACGCCAGGCCTCCCTGTCCATCACCAACTCCCAGAGTTTACTCAAACTCATGTCCATTGAGTCGGTGATGCCATCCAACCATCTCATCCTCTGTTGTCCCCTTCTCCTCCCGCCTTCAATCTTTCCCAGCATCAGGGTCTTTTCAAATGAGTCATTTCTTTGCATCAGATGGCCAAAGTGTTTCAGCCTCATGCAAAGCTTGGTTTCCTTACTTATAAAAGGATATAAAACAACTTCTTAACACTGTTGGGAGGGCCAAAATAAGAGAGCAAATGAAAAGTGGTGTACAGTGCCTGGTTTAAGTACTTAGCTGGTGAATGCTATCAGTATTTTTATGATCCTCTTTTTAAATGTTTCTAGTATTTTTTTTATCATAGTTTGTGATATTTAATCCTCAAACAATCTTTATGACATCAGTTATGATTTTCAGGTTTTAGGGGAGGGCCCTCCAATGTTAATGAGTCAAGTGACTACTTAGGCTCTCACAGAGTTGAGGATAAAGTTGGAATTCGAACCCAGGTCTGCCTGCCCTCAAAGCCGATTCTCTTACCAGTGGTTGGTATTGGAAATGGGGCCTTAACAAAGTTTAGTTGGGGAAAAAACCTGATGCAATAGAGATAGGTAACCCCTGAATGGGCTTCCCAGGTGGCTCAGTGGTAAAGAATCTGCCTTCTACAGCACAGAGACACAGGAGATGAGGGTTTGACCCGTTTTTCAGGGAGATCCTCTGGATTAGGAAATGGCAACCCATTCCAGTATTCTTGCCCGGAAAACTCCATGGACAGAGAAGCCTGGTGGGCTACAATCCATGGTGTTGCAAAGAGTCAGACAGGACTGTGCAACTGAACATACATGCATCCCCTGAACAGGAAGCACTAGGGTATAATCCTGGTAATGGGAAATTTTCTGGCTCCAGACAATGGGCCATTAGCCTTTCCTCTCCCCCATGCCTTTCCTCATTCCGCTTGCCATCCATCCCCCAACCCCGAGCACCCCCTCCCTCAGCATCCCCCTCTCAAAATCTGACCTGTTCCTGTAAGTGTGACTGAGAGAGACAGTGTACAAGCCAGGATGTGTTATGTGAACGTCACTACCCTTAAGTTAGGTGTGTTGTGTGTGTGTGCACTTGGGTGTAAAAGAGAACACTGAAAAAAGACTGGTGGTAGATAGGATAAAGAGTTGCCAACAGTGTTGTCCTATTGAGAGGCACTTGGATTTCCAGAGATTTCCATTTTCCATGTGTTTTCCAAATTAAAAAAAAAAAAGTGTATTATTTTTGCACACAGTAAACAAAGCTGTGTTTTAAATTCGGATCATCTCTTCAAGGTCAGCTCAAATGCCACTTCCTCTTTGGAGCTGTGCTGTCCCCTGCTGTGTGTTTGCCGTGCAGGGTCCCTATTAGTGCGGTTGTGTTTGCCCCCCGTAAATTTTCCCGAGCAGAGAGGCAGCCTCCCTTGCCTGCCTCCTGCGGCAGATTTCAGCTGAACAGAGACGCTCCAAGGCCTGCGAGCCAGAGCAGCCCAGGGCAGCCTTTGCCGTGCAGCTCCGGCACTGATATTTCCCGGCTCTTAGCTCTGTGTCCTGCTGTGAGTCTCTGGCTGTGGATTCTCACTGTGGTGGCCTCTCTTATGGCAGAACACGGGCTCATGGACTCAGTAGCTGTGGTGCACGGGCTCAGCTGCCCCATGGCACATGGGATCTCAGTTCCCAGACCACGGATCAAACCAGCGTCCCCCTCATTGCAACGCGATTCTTAACTACTGGACCACCAGGGAAGTCCCTGAGTTCCTTTCACTCAATCTTCCCTAGTACCTTTCAAGATAGGCATTATTATTATTACCGTCAGGTTAGAGACCAGAGATTGTCTTAAAGCTTGAAGGGGATTACCAGATGTCATAGCACTTCTCCAGCGCCCTTGCACCCCTTCACCTCTTGACCAGGACCTTCAGCCACCTTGCTTCTCGGAAGGTGGCCTGATTTTTCAAGTGCCCACAGTTTTATCCCCTCACCTTCTCCACCCTACCCTTGACTTTATCTCACCTTCCTTGACATCTGGTTCCCATCTTTGGCCCAGTCCAGGGTTTGGCTTACTTGTGGTTTCTCTTAGGAAGTCTTTCTTGATTGGCCCTGCTTTTTCATGTCGTCTGGGTTGGCAATATCCTCTCTGCCTACCCATATCACAGCATTTATCACTTCTTATTGAACCTGATTTCTCTCGCTACTGTTTGTCTCTTTCCCCAACCAGACTCTAGGACAAGAGCTTAATTTCTTTATCCTCAGTGTCTAGTTGGCATACATTAGATATATAATGAATTTTTGTTGAATTAATTAACAGGATCCCTTCAATAGCCCTTTAAAATGATTAGGTTTACAAGTGAAGAAAAAATAAAGCCCAGAGGTTGAGGGGTTTTCTCAATCACGGCCAGTAAGGTTTTGAATTGATTTTAGAATATAGATCTTTTGTGACCCACGTTGACTGATGTGCTGAAATTTAAAGAAGCAGAGAAAAATAGCTACCCACTCCAGTATTCTTGGGCTTCCCTGGTGGCGCAGCTGGTAAAGAATCCGTCTACAATGTGGGAGACCTGGGTTCAATCCCTGGGTTGGGAAGATCCCCTGGAGAAGGGAAAGTCTACCCACTCCACTATTCTGGAGAATTCTGGAGAATTCCATGGACTATAGTCCATGGGGTCGCAAGGAGTCAGACACAACTGAGTAACTTTCACTTTCAGAGAAAAAAGTCCTGCCAATTCTAGGGGAAACAAAAATGTAAATCATGAGCCAGCACAAGCTGGACAGAGATATATTTAGGTTGTTTATATATTTTTCCTTGTTTAAAAAATGCAGTTGCTGTTGTTTTTTAACATAGCCTTCCTTTCAGTTATTTACTTAGTGTAATTCTTAGGAGTTGAGTTGTGGGGCCAAGTGACTGAATATTTTAGATAGCTGTCAATATTACTGCAAAATTACTTACCAAACTATTGTACCAGTTACCACTACCTTCAGAGAAATGTGACACTGTCAATTTGACCATTTGCACACTAGCATTGGGGATTATTATTTTTAAAATTTTTGTTCTCAGAGATATAAAGTTGTGCCTCATTATTTTCTTTTTATTTCTTTGTAAACAGTTGAGGTTGAGTATTGTTCTTTGCATCTGTTTACCTACGTTCTTATGAGACTCATATGTTCATGTTCCTTTTTGTGCAATTTTTTTAAGATTGTTGAAGACATTTGTGGAAGGCAGACTCAACTATTTAATTAAGTGACAATGGGAGGCATTGGCTGGAGGGAACACAGAGATGAATAAGATACCATCCTGCTTTCTTCTTTTTTAAATTGAGATGTGATTGACATACAAAACACTATATAAAGTTCCAGGTGTATAATATAATAATTCAATACTTGTATATATTACAAAATGATGACCCCAGTAATCTAGTTAACATCCATCATCATACATAGTAACAGAATTTATTTTTCTTGTGATGAGAACTTTTAGGATTTACTCTCTTAACAATGTTCAGAGAGTACTATTAATTATAGTCACCATGTTGTACGTGACATGCCCACAACTTATTTATTTTATAACTGAAAGTATGTACCTCTTGACTCCTTTCACCACTTTCACCCATCCCCTACCACAGCCCATGGCAACCACCAGTCTCTATCTGTTCTCTTTATTTATAAGTTTTTTGTTGTTCCACATGTAAGTAAAATCATATATTTGTCTTTCTCTGACTTATTTCACTTAGTATAATGCTCTCAAGGTCCATTATTATTGTTGCAAATTACAAGATTTCATTCTTTTTATGGCTGAATAATATTCATGTATCAGTTCAGTTCAGTTGCTCAGTCATGTCTGACTCTTTGCAACCCCATAAACCGCAGCATGCCAGGCCTCCCTGTCCATCACCAACTCCCGGAGTTTACCCAAACTCATCTCCATTGAGTCGGTGATGCCATCCAACCATCTCATCCTCTGTCATCCCCTTCTCCTCCTGCCCTCAATCTTTCCCACCATCAGGGTCTTTTCAAAGGAGTCAGCTCTCCACATCGGGTGGCCAAAGTATTGGAGTTACAGCTTCAACATCAGTGCCTCCAATGAACACTCAGCACTGAGCTCCTTTAGGATGGACTGGTTGGATCTCCTTGCAGTCCAAGGGACTCTCAAGAGTCTTCTCCAACACCACAGTTCAAAAGCATCAATTCTTCAGTGCTCAGCTTTCTTTATAGTCCAACTCTCACATCCATACATGACTACTGGAAAAACCATAGCCTTGATGAGACGGACCTTTGTTTGCAAGGTAATGTCTCTGCTTTTTAATGTGCTGTCTAGGTTGGTCATAACTTTCCTTCCAAGGAGTAAGCATTTTTTAATTTCATGGCTACAATCAGCATCTGTGGTGATTTTGGAGCCCAGAAAAATAAAGTCAGCCACTGTTTCCCCATCTTTTTGCCATGAAGTGATGGGGCCAGATGCCATGATCTTGTTTTTCTGAATGTTGACCTTTAAGCCAACTTTTTCACTCTCTTCTTTCACTTTCATCAAGAGGCTGTTTAGTTCTTCTTCCCTTTCTGCCATAAGGGTGGTGTCATCTGCATATCTGAGGTTACTGATATTTCTCCCGGCAATCTTGATTCCAGCTTATGCTTCCTCCAGCCCAGCATTTCTCATGATGTGTTCTGCATATGAGTTAAATAAGCAGGGTGACAATATACAGCCTTGATGTACTCCTTTTCCTATTTGGAACCAGTCTGTTGTTCCATGGCCAGTTCTAACTGTTGCTTCCTGACCTGCATACAGGTTTCTCAAGAGGCAGGTCAGGTGGTGTGGTATTCCCATCTCTTTCAGAATTTTCCACAGTTTATTGTGATCCACACAGTCAAAGGCTTTGGCATACTTAATAAAGCAGAAGTAGATGTTTTTCTGGAACTCTCTTGTTTTTTCGATGATCCAGTGGATGTTGGCAACTTGATCGCTGGTTCCTCTGCCTTTTCTAAAACTAGCTTGAACATCTGGAAGTTCACAGTTCACGTATTGCTGAAGCCTGGCTTGGAGAATTTTGAGCATTACTTTACGAGCATGTGAGATGAGTGCAATTGTGCGGTAGTCTGAGCATTCCTTGGCATTACCTTTCTTTGGGATTGGAATGAAAACTGATCTTTTATAGTCGTGTGGTCACTGCTGAGTTCTCCAAATTTGCTAACATATTGAGTGCAGCACTTTCACAAAATCATCTTTTAGGATTTGAAATAGCTCAACTGGAATTCCATCACATCCACTAGCTTTGTTCATAATGATGCTTCCTAAGGCTCACCTGACTTCACATTCCAGGATGTCCAGCTCTAGGTGAGTGTGAGTGGTCATACCTTGGTGATTATCTGGGTCATGAAGATCTTTTTTTGTACAGTTCTGTGTATTTTTGCCACCTCTTCTTAATATCTTCTGCTTCTGTTAGGTCCATACCATTCTGTCCTTTATTGAGTCCATCTTTGCATGAATGTTTTCTTGAAGAGATCTCTAGTCTTTCCCAGTCTACTGTTTTCCTCTATTTCTTTGCACTGATCACTGAGGAAGGCTTTCTTGTCTCTCCTTGCTATTCTTTGGAACTCTGCATTCAAATGGGTATATCTTTCCTTCTCTCCTTTGCTTTTCACTTCTCTTCTTTTCACAGCTATTTGTAAGGCCTCCTCAGACAGCCATTTTGCTTTTTTGCATTTCTTTTTCTTGGGGATAGTTTTGTCCCTGTCTCCTGTACAATGTCACGAAGCTCCATCCATAGTTCATCAGGCACTCTGTCTATCAGATCTAGTCCCTTAAATCTATTTCTCACTTCCACTGTATAGTTATAAGGGATTTGATTTAGGTCATACCTGAATGGCCTAGTGGTTTCCCCCACTTTCTTCAATTAAAGTTTGAATTTGGCAATAAGGAGTTCATGATCTGGGCCACAGTCCACTCCCAGTCTTGTTTTTGCTGACTGTATAGAGCTTCTCCATCTTTGGCTGCAAAGGATATAATCAATCTGATTTCGGTGTTGACCATCTGGTGATGTCCATGTGTAGAGTCTTCTCTTGTGTTGTGAAATATTCATGTATATATATATATATATGTATATATATATATATATAAACTATTTTTTATCCATTCATCTATGAGTGGACGCTTAGATTGTTTCCATACCTTAGCTGTTGTAAATAGTGCTGCAATATACGTAGGATTGAAATATCTCTTCTTATTAGTGTTTTCATTTTCTTCAAATAAATACCCAGAATTGCTAGATCATGTGGTAGTTATATTTGAATTTTTTGATGAATCTGCATACCGTTTTCAACAGTGGCTGCACCAATTTACATTCCTACCAGCAGTGCATGAGGAGTCTCTTTCCTCCACATCCTCACCAGCACTTGTTATTTCTTGTCTTTTTGATAACAGTCATCCTAAAAAATGTGAGGTGATCTCTCACCATGGATTTAATATTGATCGTGTATATATCTCTTGGAAAAAATGTCTATTCAGATCTTCTGCCCATTTTTGAATCAGATTGTTTAGGGGTTGTTGAGTTCTTTATATATTCTGAATATTAACTCCTTGTCAGACATATGATTTGCAAATATTTTCTTCCATTCGGTAGGCTGCCTTTTTTGTTGTTGCTATTTCTCTTTGCTGTGCAGAAGATCTTTAGTTTGATGTAATCTCACTTGTCTATTTTTGCTTTAGTTGCCTTTCCTTTGGTATCAAATCCAAAAAAACCACATTGCCAAGTCCTATGTCAAAGTGCTTATTGCCTATGTTTTCTTCTAGGATATTTATAGTTTTAGGTTTTACATTCAAGCCTTTGGTTGATTTTGAGTTAATTTTTTTATATGGTGTAAGTTAGTGGTGCAGTTTAATTCTTTTGCATACTGCTATCCAGTTTTTCCAACACCATTTATTGAAGAGACTGTCCTTTTGCCATTGTGTATTCTTGGCTCCTTTGTCACAAATTACTGACTGTGCATGTGAGTTTATTTCTGGGCCCTCTGTTCTGTTCCATTTATCTGTGTCTGTGTCTGCCGGTGTTCTACTGTTTTGATCACTATAACTTTGTAGTTTAGTTTGAAATCAGGCATCCTTGCCTTCTTAAGTGGGATCTTCTTAAGCAAGGTACTCAAGTCAGAGAGATGAATGTGGATATGTGTAGAAATAATAGTGTTGTACAATTCAGATGGTTTTGGAGGCAGGGAAGTGAATAACCAATGAAAAGAGGTTTTATTAACTCAGAAAATTGTCTTATCTCACCAAACAAAGATGCAGGGATTTTTAGGGTTGGTTAATCAGAGGCCCAGCGTGATATTCAGTGTCCCCAGGATTTCCCCTTGTCCTTGCTGACTTCCTTGGCATTGAATTTGTCCTCAGACTGCTCTTTTCCCAGTTGAAAGTTTGCTACCTCACTCCAGTTATCATGTCCACTCACAGCCATGTTCAAAAGTGGGCCAAGCCATGGGATCACTCCTATTTCTTACCCTCTCCTCCCTCCCTCCCTTCCCCTTTCTCCCTCTTTTCTCCTTTCATTTCTTTTCTTTCCTTTCTTCCTTCCTCCCTCCCTCCCTCTCTCTCTCCCTCTTTCTTTCAAAAGCAGACTCCCCCCATCCCACAGTTTTGGAGACCAGAAACTTGAAATCAAGGCCCTTTTCCCTTTTTGTTAGGAAAAAAATAACTTTCCCAAAAGCACCACAGGGCTTCTTCTTAATCTGATAGTCCAGATCACCATGTCACATGCCCCACCTAATCCATCATGGGTTAGAGGATATAAAATTACCATGATAGATTTAAGTTGACCAACGTTCATGTCTCTAGGATTTGAAGGGGTGCAGTCATACTATTCAGTGATGGAGATAGCTCTTCAAACTATAATGTATTATGTCAAATAAAAATACAAATTGATATAAGATTTTTCTGTAAAAGTCAGTTTCTCCTTTTTTTCTTGTTAAAGTGTGATAAATCTCTTATGTTGAAAAAGCCAAAATGCCCTTGCTCTCAAAGCATCAACATTTGAGGACAATGTAGTCTTTTGAAACTTGGGAGAGGTGAAAGACCCGTGTGGTTTCCTACTGAAGTTCACTCCTTTTTCTTTTAACAGATGAGGAAAAAGAAAATAACAGAGCATCCAAGCCCCACTCTACTCCTGCTACTCTGCAATGGTAAGTTCCATTCTGAGCAAGTTTTCTCTTGATGCGAAGCTCATATAACTGGTCTTCTTGCCAATAGTACAGCATATCAGTTGGAATGTCATAGTAACTTGACCCAATAGCCCATTGCAATCAATTTAATTTTCAGGTGTGTAAAAAATACTCAACTTAGATATAGCCTGGAGATTTAAATTTTCATATTTATTTTATTTGGGAGTAGACTTATTTTCCCAACATCAAAACACTGACAAGGACTGGATTCCACATGGATGTTATTGACTTCAATAGAATCTATTATTTTAATAAATAATGTTGCAGCCAATTATAGAGGCAAAGGTCTGTTCTCCCTTACCAATGACCCCTCAATAAATTAATAATTAATTGCAACTATACTACACTTGGGGCTTCCCTGGTGACTCAGAGAGTAAAGAATCAACTTGCAATGCAGGAGATCTGGGTTCTGTCCCTGGGTCAGGAAGATCCCGTAGAGAAGGGAATGGCTACCGGCTCCAGTGTTCTTGCCTCGGAAATCCCATGGACAGAGGAGCTTGGTGGGCTACAGTCCATAGGGTCATGAAAGAGTTGGATGTGACTGAACGACTAATACTTCATACTATAATTATTTTTTGACATTAATAACGTGAATACAAATTATCTGCCTGAGTGGCTCTCCCTTTACCATCTGGAATTCCTGGACTTGATGTAACAGTTAATGATGTGGTTTAAGTGTTTGTACTCATGTTTGATACGTACAGGTAAACGCTCCTCTAAGAGCTGGACTTACAAATTATGTTGTAGCTTTGAACACCAAGGCTACAGGAACACCTGACACTCACCCCTCAGAGGATTTTGTCAGTTAAGGGCTATTACTGCTTCTAGCAGTGCAGCCCACAAAGGCGAAGGAAGTGAGGAATTAAGGGGAAAGAGAGAGAAAGGGATGAATCTACTGTGTGCCAGGCTACATGTTAGGCACTTTGTACAAGTCTCTCACTTCATTCTTACAATTCTGTCAAGCTGGTATTGTTATGCCCATTTTACAGATGAGGAAAATAAAGCTTAGGGGGTTAAATCATTTACCCAAATATACACACAGCCATGAAGTGGCAGAGGCAGGAACCTGGCTGGATCCCTTTAACTGCACAGCCTTTGCTTCAGAAAAAAAGGAAGAGAAAAATCAGGAAAGATGGAGAGACCAGATCAGAAAAGGAAGCAGATGGGCTTTAATGAGCAAATCATATTAGATTCTTTTGACTAATCCACCCACAGGTGAGAGGAAAACAACGTTGGGAGAAAGCATTCAGGAATGCAACTCAATCTTCTCCAACAAGAGTCTCAGTAGCTTGTTTTGCTGCAAGGATAGCAAAAGTTGTTTTCAAGAGCTCCATTTCCAGGCTTTTGGGCTGCTTCTTTCAATTTGTCCCTACATTCCTTTTCTCGCTGCATTTGCTGCTTTTTTGCTTTATTTAAAATTCTACTCTACTTCCCTCTTCAAATCTCTCCCCATACCCTTTTGCCCAAATTATGGCCACACAGATTCCCACAATGCCAGCACACTGAGTGAACGATCAACATAAAAGACTTCGGGAGTGAGAGTTTCTAGAAATGCTAGAAATCAGCAGACACTCTTGGTTTAATCATCTGAACACATTGTACATTTCAGAGTGAAAAATTTGAAAGGCAGCAGAAGAAAATCACCTTGTTCACATCTGTTTTTCTGTGATCTTCTGACATTTGCCTGGCAACAGAGAGACTGTTGATAGTGTGATCTCTTACATCAGACTGCGTGCATGCGTGTTAAGTTGCTCAGTCATGTCCAACTCTGCAGCTCTATGGACTGCAGCCCGCCAGGCTCCTCTGTCCATGGGATTCTCCAGGCATGAATACTGTAGTGGGTTGCCATGCCCTTCTCCAGGGGATCTTCCCAACCCAGGAATCAAACCCTCATCTTCTACATCTCCTTCACTGGCAGGGGGTTCTTTACCACTAGTACCACCTGGGGGAGACTGCCAGGAATTAACTCCTAGCTGTGCTTTTCCGTGTGACCTTGGGCAAGGTCGCTCACCTCTCTGAGCTCTCCGTCTACTCACCTGTAAAACGGGGATGGCAGTAGTATTCTCCTCATAATGTAGTCACAAAGAGAAAATGAGAGAGTATGAACAGTGTCTGGAGAAGAGTGGGTGCTGGATAAACCTTAGCAACTGTGGATCACTCAGCAGGCATCTTCCTTCTGAGTCCCACAAGGACATCCTGGAATAGGGCTTCTCTCCTTCCTGATAAACTCATAGGCAGTTCTCCCACTGCACCTAAGTCTATACAAAATATTTCTTTTTCTAAATAAGAGGTCCCATATGTCATTCCAGAAGAAATTTCATTTTCCAATTCACAAAGCCAGGCAGTGGATTTGTTTTTGTGGAAAAAAAAATCTGTTTTCAGAGCCAAATCAGGTTTGAAAATTTGTAAAATTTAGTCTTATTATTATCAAGAGGCATCAGGTCGTTCAGACCTCAAATTTTCATATTTTTAAGATAGAATTTCAGTCCTTCACTAAATTAAGAAATATTAGCACCTACTGTTTGCTGGCCCCTATTCTAGGCTCTGAGAATGCAGTGGTGGATAAGACAGACCAAGAATAGGGGATGATGAAAGAAAAATTGGGGTGACAATTTTAAAAAGTATTAATTATAAATAAATAAACAAGGAATATACTAGAGATAAGCGCAGAGTGAAGAATTAGAATTAGCTGAGATGATAGTATCTCAGAGGCTGTTTTAGGTTGAATAGTGAGGGAAAGCTTCCTTGAAGCGGTGACATCTAAGTGGACATTTATGTGACAAGAAGTCCTCACTACACCACGATAGTGTTAAAATCAGGGAAACGTTCTCAGTAGAGGGGACAGTGTGGGTCAGGCTCTCCCAGAGGCAGACCCTGAGCAGAACTATGCGTGCAGGTGGTTTATTAGGGTGCCCAGTATTGACACCACAAGGGTGTAAGGAGGGTTATTGGGCTGCAAGGGGGGCTATGGCAGTGGCTTTGGTGATCCCACAGGGAGTTCTGAGCTGGGGTGGCCCGTCAGGGATAAGCCCTTCAGAGACTAACTGAGGTGATGGATCCGGGCCTTTATTCCTGCACCTCACTCATCACAGCAGGTAGGCAGCCCCCAGGAACAGGGCATAAATTTGGGCGAGGCAGTTCCCTTCCAGTCCTGCTGAGGACGACTCCCCGGGCAAGCTTCAGCCTCAGCAGTCAATCTCTCAGCAGTGGGGAAGAACGCCTCAGTCCTGAAAGGTAACCCAGGCATGCACCGATGGCCTGTTCACTCTCTCCAGGGTGGAGTAGGCGGAGCTTGATCAGGGAGCTGCAGAAGGTGGTCTGTGTGATGGGAGCTTAGCCAGTAAGGAAGACAGTGACACTGATGAGATGGGATAAGGAGGCAGGGAGACTGTAAACAGCAGGGAAGAAGCAGCAGGACATTTCTCTAAACTTAGGGACAGCTGTTGTTCAGTCGCTCAGTTGTGTCCAACTCTTTGTGACCCCATGGACTGCAGCACGCCAGGCTTCCCTGTCCTTCACCATCTCCCAGAGCTTGCTCAAACTCATGTCCATCGAGTCGGTGATGCCATCCAACCATCTTATCCTCTGTTGTCCCCTTCTCCTCCTGCCTTCAATCTTTCCCAGCATCAGGGTCTTTTCCAACAAGTTGGCTCTTCACATCAGGTGGCCAAACTACTGGAGTTTCAGCTTCAGCATCAGTCATGCCAATGACTATTCAGGATGGATTCCTTTAGGATTGACTGCTTTGATCTCCTTGCTATTCAAGGGACTCTCAAGAGTCTTCTCCAATAACACAGTTCAAAAGCATCAATTCTTCAGCACTCAGCCTTCTTTGTGGTCCAACTCTCACATCCGTACATAACTACTGGAAAAACAATAGCTTTGATTATATAGACATTTATTTGTCAGCAAAGTGATGTCTCTGCTTTTTAATATGCTGTCTAGGTTGGTCATAGCTTTTCTTCCAAAGAGCAAGTGTTTTTTAATTTCATGGCTGCAACCACCATCCACAGTGATTTTGGAGCCCAGAAAAATAAAGTCTGTCACTGTTTGCATTGATTCCCCACCTATTTGCCATGAAGTGATGGGACAGTCAAGCTCAAAACAATGGTGGAGGATATGTGACCTCTTACGTCGAGTTCCACATGAGTAAATTGTTTTAGACTAGAGTTTCAGTATAAAACTTCATCTCTCAGAAGGAACTGAAGACACCCTCCATTTTACAAGGGAAAGTGGCATAGTTTATACTAGGTCCCCTTTCTGCTCTGGCTGCAAAGAAGTCCAGAGCTAAATCTGATGCTAAATTTTCAACCTCTTTCCTTTGTCTAATTTTCTTCTCCTTTTTCTTATTTTGTTAGGTTTTTAGAAGAGGGCAGGATGCAAATAAATTCAACAGATACTCATTTACATTTCAATTTTATTTTCTTTGCACAAAATGCATTTCCTTATTGAAAAACAAAAACATTACAGATAAGGTGAAAGTCCTTTCTTCATGTAGTTCCTTCCCTTGTCCTCCAAAGCAATGCTGTTACCAGTGAGAAATATGCGGGTGTGTGGATGTTTGTGCATACATGCATACACGTGTGTGTATATATGTGTGTGTGTGTTTACTGTCCCTTACCTATGCATTTACATGCATATGTACTGATAGGATGGACTTTCCTGGCAGTTCAGATGGTAAAGAATCTGCCTCCAATGCAGGAGACCCAGGTTCAATCCCTGGGGTCAGGAAGATCCCCTGGAGGAGAGTATGGTAACCCACTCCGGTACTCTTGCCTGGGAAATCCCATGGACAGAGGAGCCTGGTGGGCTACAGTCCATGCAGTCACACAGAGTCTGACATGACTGAGCAGCTAACACACATGTACTGATAGAAGTTTCTGAACTGTGTTTTTCATTTAGTATTTTCTCCTATATACAAGAATGCAGATATATAACACCAAAAATATAGTTCGGCAGCCTGTCATGCAGTCCTGATGCATAGCTGGCTTTCTTCCTCAGCTTGCTGTTCTTCTGCATATCCTAAGCTATACCAGATTAGTCCACAAAGAACAGCCTCATTCTAATCACGATGCAGTATTTCATGTAAGACCGAGACAGAATTCCTTTCACCATTTCCCTCTTTTTTTGAAAAAATTATTTATTTGGCTACATGGGGTCTTAGTTGAGGCAGGCAGTTTCTTCCTGTGGATTCTTCTGTTGCAGCTGGGGCTTACTTGCCCTGGGGCATGTGGGATCTTAGTTTCCTGACCAGGGATCAGACAGACACCCACTGCACTGACAGGCAGAGTCTTAACCACTGGACCACCAGGGAAGTCCTGCGATTTCCCTCTGGACATGCATTTAGCTGTGTCCAGATCTCACCTTTGCTATTATACGCAGAGCCCCAAAGAACATCTTCATACGTCCCCTCACACACATGCTGAAGTGTTTCTTCTGCATGGGTATCAGGCAGTGAAGTGCTGGATGCACAGAAAATGTTCACAGGATTCCAACATTGCCCACTCTAACAGCCTTACCATTTTATATACAGCCTCAGTACAAAATGCTTTTTAAAAAAAAGAACGTTGCTCCACGACAGGGCATCTCATCCTTTGAGGCATCTACATCCTTCACATTGTCACCTTTCTCTAAGGGTATTGGGCAGGCCCAGGAAGGGACCCTGGCCTCACCACCCAGGTGGTAGCTGCTGGCCTGACAATGCCCAGCTTTCCCGAGATGCTTGGCTTGTTTCTGATATTGGGTTAGGAGCCATCTGCTACTCTTGCCTTCCCCAGCCTGGCCGCAGCCCCCTCCCCACGGCCCCAGAGACCATCCGCGCTCTAAGCCAAGCTGCCGGAAATAAGCAGGGTCACGTGATCCGGAGGCACCCACCCCCACCCCCACCCCAGCATAAAACAGGCAAATATTGTCAAATGCCTTCCGCCAAACACTTTCCAGCATCCTCGGTCATGAGGTTAGTCAAGCCCAACCCACTGGGGATGCGGAGCCCTGCTGGAATCCTGGCCACACAATAACCTCTATTCACAAGGAGGATTTCAGCCGGGGAAGCAGCCCGTTCCACTGTCCTGGCCGGCTTGCGGCCAGCACATGTGCTCCTCCGCTGCTCCGCCCTCTCGCACACCTCCCCTGTGGCCCGTGTCACTGGGAGATTCTGTGTGCCGTCAGAGTGGGGACACTTTCCCATCTGCAGTTTCCAGGGAAAGGAAGGCCCTTCCCCAAGGGAGGGGAATGGAAGACCATGCTGTCACTTGCATGGGAGACATTTTCCTTTCTTTTAAAAAATAAAAATTAGGCTTGGATGATTGCTAGGCTTTCAATATCTCAAATCAATATGAAACAAGATAAATTTGGTGTTTCTGTCTAAAATGTCCTAAGAGGCCAGAGGTAGAAAATCGGGCTGGGTACTGTTCCAATACTTTGGCCACCTGATGCAAAGAGCCAACTCACTGAAAAAGACCCTGATGCTGGGAAAGATTGAGGGCAGGAGGAGAAGGGGACGACAGAGGATGAGATGGTTGGAGGGCATCACTGACTCAATGGACATGAGTTTGAGCAAGCTCTCGGAGATGGTGAAGGTTAGGGAAGGCTGGTGTGCAGCAGTCCATGGGGTCACAAATAGTCGGACACAACTAAGCAACTGAACAACAACAAAGCGTAACCTTATTTGCTTCCATAATATGAGTTAGACCACCTCTTTCCAGAAAGAGAGGCTAAACATTCTTAGCTGTGAATGTAACCGGAAGTGATAGAGAGTGGTGGCATCTAGCCCATGTGACTTAGTCCTGCTAGAAACCCTCACCTAGAGATGGAGAAAGATAAACAGGACAACAGGAAGGGTGTAACCGTCTCAGACAATGAGACGCTACGTTGTAGAGCTAGGTTCTCACTTTTAGAAAATATTTTATGTTGTGGGTGAAGGTATGAAATGGTAAAGCCTTTTGAGTGGGCAATTTTGCAATCCTGCAAATTAAAAACATGTTAATATATGCATCCACACCTGGATACTGACATGGAGAGACACTTTCCCAGGTGTGCAAGGGAGCACGTGTGATGTTCTCTGCAGTCCTGTTTGTAATGGTGAGGTGGAGGTGAGTAGACAGGGACTAGATGGAAAGGGAAGAGTGAAAGGGGTGGTTTATGGTAGAGGATGGTGCCAAAATCTGCTCTGCTGCCCGTTGGGGCCACCAGCACTCTGGCTGCCAGCCCCTAGCCTAGGCCCCAACAGATGGGTTAGCAACACCAAACTTGTGACACTCTCCTATTACACTGCCTGGTTTCTGTGGAAAAAAAAAAAGACTTGATTAATCAAAAAATGAACAGAGTGATTTTGATGCCAGACCGTGGCTAATGCCAGGCCTTTCCGGAATACCAATTCGGTAGCTTGTAGGAGAGAAACGAGATTTGGATTAGATTACTCCAGATTCCGGTCCGGTTGAGTCGTTACAATAGCAGAAATAAATCCCTGATTCAGTTCATGGCTGAGCATTGACCAAACTAAACAGATTGAGCCAACACCCGTGGTGTGCCAGGCTTGCCCCAGCTGATGTCACCAGCTGAGCTCCTTGGATCTCATGAATACTTGTAGAGGAGGCTGGACTGTTACCCCTCTTGGAAGAAGAGGAAAACAAGGGAGAGGTTCCCAGTTTCACTCTACCCAAGTGAGGGAAATGCCTGACTCCTAAGAAGACCCTCAACCAAGGGAGACGGGGCCAGCCGAGGTCCTGGGAGAAATACCAGGGACCCACCTGAACTCGTGTTTGTCTGAAGACAGTTTAAGTGTTAGTCATTCAGTCATGTCCGACTCTTTGCAACCCCGTGGACTGTAGCCCGCCAGGCTACATGGGATTTTTCTAGGCAAGAATACTGGAATGGGTTGCCATTTCCTTCTCCAGGGGATCTTCCCAACCCAGGGATAAAACCCAGGTCTCCAGCATTGCAGGTGGATTCTTTACAATCTGAGGCACCAGAGAAGCCCGTGTTTGTCTACCCAACAGCAAATCTTGATTTTAATGATTCGTTTAATAAAATAGATTTGGTGGGTTTTATTTGTTTGTTTTGGCCTTTTGGGGAATCTGACTCAAGCCTACCCAGAGCCCACGTGAGCCACCATTTTGTACTTACTTATCATCTGGTGATCGTCCTTCCAACTCTTTGTGACCCCAAGCAACATAGTCCATGGAATTCTCCAGGCCAGAATACTGGAGTAGCCTTTCCCTTCTCCAGAGGATCTTCCAAACCCAGGGACTGAACCCAGGTCTCTGGCACTGCAGGCAGATTCTTTACCAACTGAGCCACAACGGAAGCTCCTTCCTCAGTGATCAATGCAAAGAAATAGAGGAAAACAATAGAATGGGAAAGACTAGAGATCTCTTCAAGAAAATTAGAGATGCCAAGGGAATATTTCATGCAAAGATGGACTCAATAAAGGACAGAAATGGTATGGACCTAACAGAAGCAGAAGATATTAAGAAGAGGTGGCAAGAATACACAGAAGAACTGTACAAAAAAGATCTTTACGATCCAGATAATCACAATGGTGGGATCACTCACCTAGAGCCAGACATTCTGGAGTGTGAAGCCAAGTGGGCCTTAGGAAGCATCACTATGAACAAAGATAGTGGAGGTGATGAATTCCAATTGAGCTATTTCAAATCCTAAAAGATGATGCTGTGAAAGTGCTGCACTCAATATGTCAGCAAATTTGGAAAACTCAGCAGTGGCCATAGGACTGGAAAAGGTCAGTTTTCATTCCAATCCTAAAGAAAGGCAATGCCAAAGAATGCTCAAACTACTGCACAATTGCACTCATCTCACACGCTAGTAAAGTAATGCTCAAAATTCTCCAAGCCAGGCTTCAGCAATATGTGAACTATGTTTCAAGCTGATTTTAGAAAAGGCAGAGGAACCAGAGATCAAATTGCTAACATCCGATGGCTCATTGAAAAAGCAAGCGAGTTCCAGAAAAACATCTATTTCTGCTTTATTGACTATGCGAAAGCCTTTGACTGTGTGGATCACAATAAACGGTGGAAAGTTCTTCAAGAGATGGGAATACCAGACCACCTGACCTGCCTCTTGAGAAACCTGTATGCAGGTCAGGAAGCAACAGTTAGAACTGGCCATGGAACAACAGACTGGTTCCAAATAGGAAAAGGAGTACATCAAGGCTGTATATTGTCACCCTGCTTATTTAACTCATATGCAGAACACATCATGAGAAATGCTGGGCTGGAGGAAGCATAAGCTGAAATCAAGATTGCCGGGAGAAATATCAGTAACCTCAGATATGCAGATGATATCACACTTATGACAGAAAGTGAAGAACTAAAGAGCCTCTTGATGAAAGTGAAAGAAGAGAGTGAAAAAGTTGGCTTAAAGCTCAACATTCAGAAAACTAAGATCATGGCATCTGGTCCCATCACTTCATGGCAAAAAGATGGGGAAACAGTGGAAACAGTGGCTGACTTTATTTTTCTGGGCTCCAAAATCACTGCAGATGCTGATTGCAGCCATGAAATTAAAAAATGCTTACTCCTTGGAAGGAAAGTTTTGACCAACCTAGATAGCATATTAAAAAGCAGAGACATTACTTTGTCAACAAAGGCCCATCTAGTCAAGGCTATGGTTTTTTCAGTAGTCATGTATGGATGTGAGAGTTGGACTATAAAGAAAGCTGAGCACGGAAGAATTGATGCTTTTGAACTGTGGTGTTGGAGAAGACTCTTGAGAGTCCCTTGGACTGCAAGACCTAACTAGTCCATCCTAATGGAGATCATTGCTGGGTGTTCATTGGAGGGACTGATGTTGAAGCTGAAACTCCAATACTTTGGCCGCCTGATGCGAAGAGCTGACTCATTTGAAAAGACCCTGATGCTGGGAAAGATTCAGGGCAGGAGGAGAAGGGGACGACAGAGGATGAGATGGGTGGATGGCATCACCGATTCTAGGACATGAGTTGGGTAAACTCCAGGAGTTGGTGATGGACAGGGAGGCCTGGCGTGCTGCAATCCACGAGGTTGCAAAGAGTCAGACACGACTGAGCGACTGAACTGAACTGAACTGATTGTCCTTCCTGGGTTCCCACCTACCTTCTGAGAAACTGTTGGCTTCCTACAAGCAGAAGTTTGTGTCTCCTGGCACATAGTAGGTGCTCAATAGGTAAACACTGACTTATTGAGTGGATGGATATCAGTCCCTAGCACAGAGTGAGACCTTTATAATGGTCACCCCTGAGTTCATACTCCACAGCAGGCTTTTCCCAGCCTTGTGATTTGGGGCAAGTCACTTAATCTGCCATCTCTTCCTCCACGTCCTGGTGATAATGTTACCCATTTTGAGGGAATAGCGATAGCAAGTATGAGCATCTCTGGT
Organism: Cervus canadensis; assembly: GCF_019320065.1. Classification (NCBI taxonomy): domain Eukaryota; kingdom Metazoa; phylum Chordata; class Mammalia; order Artiodactyla; family Cervidae; genus Cervus; species Cervus canadensis. The sequence continues at coordinate 53,605,906 of NC_057406.1, forward strand.
ACAGAGTAGGCACTTGGAAACATATATAAATCAAATCTGTTAATGTAAAAAAACAGGTTTCCCTTTGACCATCCAGGTGTTGAAGCTTTTGTAAAAAGTTTTTTGAGGGACTTTCCCTGGCTGTGAGGCATGTGGGATCTTAGGTCCCTGACCAAGGATCAAACCTGCATTTGCAGGGGGTGCGGGTTTGATCCCTGGTCAGGGACCTAAGATCCCACGTGCCTCAGAGTCAAAAAATAAACATAAAACAGAAATGATGTTGTAACAAACCCGTTAAAGACTTTAAACATAGTCCACATTTAAAAAAACACACACATTTTTTTTTAAGTTTTTTGTTTTTTGGATCTGTGCAAAACTTGCTTTTCTTTTCCCCATCCCCATTCTCTTCCTCTTTCTTCCATCTGCTGTTTTATTGACATGTTCAGGGCACAGTGCTAGGAACTATGTTGACTAAATAGGAATGTGATTTGGTCCCAGTCTTCAAAGAGCTTTCGGTCTAAGATGTGAAGCGTTACCTGAATATTCCACAATAACATAGTTACCCTCCATTGAGTGACTGGCGTATACCAGCCGGAGGGCTGAGGGCGGTGCATGGATTCTTGTTTTACCCTCACAGCAGCCTCGGGAGATGAGTATTGGATACCATTCCCTTCATTTTTACAGATGAAGGAAGTGAGAGTCTGAGGGTTCAGGTAACATACCTGAGACAGTAGCGCTTGTCAGTGATGGAGGAGGATCCACGTTCAGCGATCCCTGATGTAATAATGCCTTCTCTCAATGAAGCTGTGAGAGCCATGAAAAGATGGGAAGAGCTCTGGAAACCCGCAGGAGGCAGTGAGAGCTTTGGGAGCAGATGATGCAGCTCCTCAAGTAAGATGCTTTCTACAGACATAACTCAGCACTCTACGTATTATCAAATGAATGAATGTGTGAATTTGTCAAGGAAGAAGTTAGTGCTTAGCAGATGGGGCTGTGCAGGAATTAAACATGGCTTCGTGGAAGAGAAATTTCAACTGAGTGTTGAAGAATAAGGCCCAGAAGAAGGGGTCCCCTCCGGTGGTGGGAAGGCCAGAGAACGTGCATAGTAGGGTGGAATGTGGCAAGGTGTGTTTGAGGAGTGGCAGACAGTCCAGGGGTCTGGAGAGAAGTGTCTATGTAGGGGAGTGAGGCCAGAGAAGCTGGAGACAGAGAAGTAGTTAGGGGTCGGAGAGAAGGAGCTGTGGGTGTCGAGGCAAGGAGTTTGGCCTTGTGTGAGAGATAGAGAGGAGCCACTGACGGGACTAGACTATTGTCTGGCTCTGAGAGCTTGATCTGTTTATTTTTCCCACTTTTTTCACAGTCTCAGATCTCTCTGATAACCTCAGTAATAAATTATGATGTTTAGCAAGTTAAAAATTAAAGAATCCTGGCATCTTTTTGTTATTCAGTTATTAAGTTGTGTCCAGCTCTTTGTCACCCTATCTACTGCAGGACACCAGGCTTCCCTGTCCTCCGCTATCTCCCAGAGTTTGCTTAAACTCATGTCCAGTGAGTCGGTGATGCCATCCAACCATGTCATCCTCTGTCATCCTGTTGTCTTTACTTTTGGTAAAGTAGAAGGAAAAAGTTTCTGTCCCAGACACGTCTACAAGGACTTGAGAAGCTGCGGCTGGACTGAAAGCTCATGTGAATATACAAGAAAAATAGGTTTAAAATGAGCAGAGGGAGAAATTATGCTACAAGCTGAGACATCTGCTCTTCAGCGCTAATACGAAGCTTCCAGCGCGTGCCCTCAGATGCTGTGTGCTGAAACTTAGTGAGGAGGCCTTTTGACAATGTATACTGCAGATAATGACTTGTGTTGGCGAGTGGATTGAGGTCATTATCCCTCCATAATAGGATAGGCTCAATTCAAATATGATCAAGTTGTTAAATAGAAGATCAGAAAATGGAAGAAGTAGAATGTTTTTGTGATCATTAAAGAAAAAAAAAATCCAGGTATAATGGAGTATTGTTCACCACGCCAGACTAATGATGTCCTGTAGAAGTGAGGAGGAAAAGGGGAAATTTCATCAGATATGAAGAGATATAATTAACTGCCTTTCTTTCTGCCATGCCTTGGGCAGGGAAGCTGGCATTCCAATTAGCAACTTCGGTACATGCACGGACCTTCTGCAGTTTGCGGGGAGGTTTGGGGAATGGTGTCATGATGCTATTACTGTAGAAAATCATCAAGCATCAAAGTCGCCCTTAATGCCAATTACATCTCTTCGCTCCTAGAGCTTATTAAAATGCTTCATAGTCATAAGCCACCTAGATACCTTGAGGCGAAGAAGCTCCAGTAAGGAAAACAAAACATAGATAAGAATGTGGTTATTTTAGAAGGCTGTGGTCTTTGGCAGGTAGCTGCTTCATTAGCTTAGCCTGTGTGAACTGTGACTTACACTCATATGATTCAAACTGTTTGTCGTAGCTATGGTTTCAGTTAACGACATGTATTTTAAACTTGATCTCATATTATAATCCTGATTCCATGAATGACCAGATTTAGTGAGCAAACAAGCCACATAAACAACAAATAGAAATTGAGGCACAGGGGCTTAGGTCTTCCCTGGTGGCTTAGAGGTAAAGAATCCCCTTGCAATGCAGGAGACACAGGAAACAAGGGTTCAATCCCTGGGTTGGGAAGATCCCCTGGAAAAGGGAATGGCAGCCCACTCCAGTATTCTTGCCTGGAGAATCCCATGAATGGAGCAGCCTGGTAGGCTACAGTCCATAGGATCATAGAGTCGGATATGACTGAAGTGACTTAGCACAGGGGGTTAAGTGAAGTAACCAGTGAGTAGGGGAGCAGGAATTTACCTGGGAGCCCGTGCCCTTAAGCACCACATTTGGAAGCGTTATCCTCCCCACCCCGCCTAGCCGCCATAACTTGCCTGCTGCTGCTGCTGCTAAGTTGCTTCAGTCGTGTCTGACTCTATGCGACCCCATAGACGGCAGCCCACCAGGCTCCCCTGTCCCTGGGATTCTCCAGGCAAGAACACTGGAGTGGGTTACCATTGCCTTCTCCAATGCATGAAAGTAAAAAGTGAAAGTGAAGTTGCTCAGTCGTGTCCGACTCTTAGCGACCCCATGGACTGCAGCCCACCAGGCTCCGCCGTCCCTGGGATTTTCCAGGCAAGAGTACTGGAGTGGGCTGCCATTGCCTTCTCCAATAACTTGCCTAGTTGGCATTTATTAATCTTGGGGTTGGAGCCCCCTTCCACCCATTCAGCCCAGTTAAACTTGAGGGCTACCCAAGGTGCTCTCACCCTCCTCACATCTGGCATGAGACCCACACGCTACGTGTTATCTCTGCCCCTTCAGCCTCTCCTTCAGTCCACACTCCATCATTCCCTGCCCCAACTATTACAGTCACTCCAACCTGATTCATTTGTTCACTCATGCATTTGACAGGCACTAGTGTCAGCCACCATGTGCCAGGCTTCATTAGTCCCCCTTGTCCAACCATCACAGAGGTACTAGGTGAGTTTTCCAGAGAATAAATTCCATCACGGCACTCCCATGCTTTGAAAAGTTAAGCTTCCTCTAATTTTAAAGATCATATGCTTTTTAGAAGATGAATTCCAAATGGTTTAAAGTGCATGTTTGTTGAATGTGTCTACAGATTTTTCTTGCTGAAATTAATTTTAGGAAATCATTAGCAAAGATAAGCAAAAAGTGGTATTTCCCTGCTCTGGGTAGCTGGTTATGCACAAGGTTCCAACTGCCCAGGTTGTTCTTGTGTATGCATTAGACTGGAAAATGTCCCACAACACAGTGGCCAAAAGAGTTGAAGTAAAGTTTTCTAAGGAAATCCGTTAATGGAACTCTCAACAGTCTAAGATGAAAATTATGACACTTGATTGGGTTGTTTTTTTTTTTTTTTTTTTAACCTTCTTTTATTCTCAATCTATTGCTGGCAAATACAACATACTAAATTTTCAATTAATGCTAGTTACTACTGTTGATTACATTTTAAATTGAAATATAGTTGATTTACAATATTGTGTTAGTTTCTGGTATACAGCAAAGTAATTCAGTTAAACATGTATATTTGTTTTCATATTCTCTTTTATTATGGTTTATTACAGGATATTGAATATAGTTCCCTGTAATATACAGTAGGACCTTGTTGTTTGTATGTTTTATATATAATAGTTGGTATTTGCTAATTCCAAACACCTAATTTATCCCTTCCCCACCCTTTTTCCCCTTGGTAACCATAAAATTGTTTTCTATGCCCATGAGTCTGTTTCTGCCTTGTGAATAAGTTCATCTGTATCGTATTTTAGATTCCACATAAGTAATATCTATGGTATTAGTCTTTTTCTGACTTACTTTACTTAGTATAATATTATAATCCCTAGGTCCATCCATGTTGCTGCAAATGGCATTATGTCATTCTTTTTTATGGCTGAGTGTATTCCATTGTATTTGATAACATTATTATTATTCCTACAGCATTCTATAAATACCTAGGTCTTCCTGCCTCTGAATATTTTTTTTCAGTTCTCTCAGTACCACTCCGCTGCCTTCTGAAAATAAAGCTATCATAGGAACTTATTTTTTTAAATATTTATTTTATTTTTGGCCGTGCTGGGTCTTTGTTGCCACTCATGGGCTTTCTTTAGTTGTGGCAAGTTAGGGATGTTCTATGGTCGCTGTGTGAGGGCTTATCATTTCGGTGGCTTCTCTTGTTGCAGAGCACGGGCTCTAGGGCATGTGGGCTTCAATAGTGGTGAACCGTGGGCTCAGAAGTTGCAGCTCACAGGCTCCAGAGCATAGGTTCATTAGTTGTGGTGCACAGTTGCCCTGTGGCAAGTGGATGTTCCTGGACCTGGGATCAAACGGGTACCCTTTGCATTGCAAGGTGGATTCTTAACCCCTGGACTATGAGGGAAGCCCTGACAGTTGAGGTTTTATTCTCTTTGTTTCATGCCCAGACGTTGGAGGTCCATGCTTGGAGCTGGTACTTCAGCAGGTCACCAAGGATGCAGGCTTCCTCTTGCTTCTTGCAACCCAGTCTTTATCCTGTGGCTTTGATCCTCAGAGTGGCTGGTCTACATCCGGGCACTGCTTCTGGCTGTGGGCATCCGTGAGCAGCCACTCGGGGCTCACCAGCACAGCTCCACAGCAGAGCCGGTTGCCTCTTGCTGACAGCGCACCCCGCCCACGGCTGACTGTGCCCTTGCAGTTGGTCCCATTCACCCTGATAGCTCAGCTGGTAAAGAACCTGCCTGCAATGCAGGAGACCCCAGTTCAATTCCTGGGTTGGGAAGATCCCCTAGAGAAGGGAAAGGCTATCCACTCCAGTATTCTGGCCTGGAGAATTCCACGGACTATGCAGTCCATGGGGCTGCAAAGAGTTGGACACAACTGAGCGACTTTCACTTCACCATGAGGCTGCTACTGGTATCATCTGCCCCGGTGTACTTCTTTGCCCCAAGTTCGAGGTCCTGGGTGCTCTCAGAGGGCCTGATGGCAGAGGGGTTGTCTCTCGAAGCAACACCATTCTCACAGTAACTCTTCAGCTCTGGAGGTTGCTGACTCTTATGCCAAGCCATATTCTCTCATGTGGCATTCAAGGATTTTCCGTGCCCCCTCTCCCACAGTTCTCTCCTTGTACATACTGCTTTACACATCCCATTCTCTACTCAGACCAGTGTCTCCATCATCCAAAGCTTGTGCCACATTGGTCTCTTATCCTTGCTGTTCTCCTTGCCTGGAACCCCCTCCATCTACCATGGCAGAATACCACAGTGGCTCAGAGTGTGAAAAACTCTCCCATGTACTAGCTGCATGACCATAGGGAAATGAATTTCACCCTCTGAGCCTCAGTTTCCTCATCTAAAATATGGGCATAACACTTCCATCATATGGTTATCGAGAGATAATCCATACCCAGTGCCTGGCACCTCACAAGAGCTCAACAGATGATACTGTTTTTGTTGTTGTTACAAAGATGGAACCATAATCATCTGTTCCCACCTTCACAGTAATTTCTGTTTTCCACCTTCCTCTGTACTTGTGGTTGGGAATTTGTAGTACTTAAATATTCTTATTTCTGCGTGTTATTCTCCCTCAAATAAACTGCAAAGTAAAGTAGGGCATAGATTGTGTCTTATGTCAACACAGGAGCCTACAGGAGGCAGACAGGGAACAGAAAATAGATTGGGTGTAAGAAAAATAGTGAGGAGGGAGGACTCTGGCCAACCCCAGGGTACATGTAACTCTGGCCAATTGTTGTCATGCGGGAATATGGGCTGAGTGCTGCCAGAGCTCAGCCTTTTCAAAAGAAGCCAGAAATCCAGCTTCTTATGTGAAATGTCCTGAATTTTAAAAGTTGGGCCAACACTGTTCAGGCCAAACAAAGAATGTTTGTGAGACCCCACTTTGTGAAAGCTGCATTTTTCAGATGATCCCCATGAGTTTGTGCATAAGCCGGTTGTTTGGACCTTTGAACTTCACTTTTCCAGGGAGACGATACTGTGAATGGCATTGGCAGGCGGGTTCTTTATAACTAGTGCCACCTCAGAAGCCCGTTTATCCACTGTCCACATTCATCAGTTCTCCAAGTACAAACAAGGACCATCCTGTGCACCACAGCATCCCCCGCACATGGTGGGTGATAAGAGATCAATAAATATTTGCTGAAGGAATGTGTGACTGAAACAATCTATCCAGCGAACATTTACTGAACACCTGCTGTGTACCCAGAAGTCTGCTGGACTTTAAAAATGCAGAAGTGAATCAGACACCACCCCAGCCTCAAGGAATTAGGTTGCCTAGAAGGGATTGCATCAACTATTTCCTGGAACACTTCTAAAAATTGTCAGGCATTACTCAGCATTCCCCTTCCCGGAAGAAGGGGGAGTGGGTGAGATGGATGACCTGGGACCAGTCGGTCAGCACAGGCGTCTTCACTTGTCCACGCGTCCCTCGGGTTGTTTGGCTGTCTGCGTCATCCACGCACTTGGAATATGAAATGATTGAACTGATTTTTCTCTCAACCACATGTTGCAATGAGCCAAAGGACCACTGCCCTTTCAAGTGGGCACCTTGGGAGGCCGTGTCCTCATTCCTCTTCAGTTACGACAGCGCTGAACCACTTCTTTGGCAAGTGCCCTCAGAGAAAGTTAGAAGCCACTTGAGGACATTTGTTTCATTGCTTTAGCATCATGCCTTATTTCTGACCCCCTAGAAAAAATCATTGGGAGAAAAGGGTATTCCAGTCACTTAAGCCCTCAAACTTGGTTCCAAGTGACTTGGGATTGTTTCCTAAAATTCAATTCACCATCAAAGGAGAAATATTTTCTGTTGGTGAGTTTATTGAACAGTGTGTGCCTCATGCTCTGATGGCAGCTGGGCTCAAAGAGAAGTCCCCAAATTGTCATGTGCCCCAGCAGTTTTGTTGAAAAAGAGGTTTAACCTTCCAGTGTGTCCACGACAAAGGAGGCTGATTCTTTTGGATGCTTACATTCTTGTTTTATTTCAATAGTGAAAACTTTTATATTTAGACTTAGCCAACTGGACTCAGTTTAGATGATCCCAATTTTGTTGGCAATATCCAAAGCATCGTAGTCAGGAGCTGGTCGAATATATGCCTTTTCCTCTCCATCAGGTCTGATCAGGGTGTGACCTCAGTCACATAAATGTCATAGAGCTTCTTCACAGGCTGTTTTTAATTTTATTTTTTTAACTTTTTATTTTGTACTGAAAAGTGAAAGTGTTAGTTACTCAGTGGTATCTGACTCTCTGCATCCCCATGGACTGTAGCCCTTCAGGGTCCTCTGTCCATGGAATTCTCCAGGCAAGAATACTGGAGTGGGTTGCCATTCCCTTCTCCAGGGGATCTTCCCGACCCAGGGGTTGAACCTGGGTGTCCCGCATTGCAGGCAGATTCTTTACCTTCTGACCCACGAGGGAAGCCCCATCTGGGAATGAATAGCAAATTAACAAACAGTGTTGTGATAGTTTCTGGTGAAAGTGAAGGGACTCAGGCATACATATACTTATATCCATTCTCCTCCCAAAGAAAGGCAATGCCAACAAATGTTCAAACTACCACACAATTGCACCCATTTCATGCGCTAGCAAAATAATGCTCAAAATTCTCCAAGTGAGGCTTCAACAGTACATGAACCGAGAATATCCAGATGTTCAACTTGGATTTAGAAAAGGCAGAGGAACCAGAGATCAAATTGCCAACATCTGTTGGATCATAGAAAAAGCAAGAGAGTTTCAGAAAAACATGTATTTCTGCTTTATTGACTACACCAAAGCCTTTGACTGTGTGGATCACAACAAACTGTGGAAAATTCTGAAAGAGATGGGAATACCAGACCACCTTACCTACCTGCCTCCTGAGAAATCTGTATGCAAGTCAAAAATGAACAGTTAGAACCAGACATGGAACAACAGACTGGTTCCAACTTGGGAAAAGTATATCAAGGCTGTATATTGTCACCTTGCTTATTTAACTTATATGCAGAGTACATCATGCAAAATGCCAGGCTGGATGAAGCACAGGCTGGAATCAAGATTTCAGGGAGAAATATCAATAACCTCAGATATGCAGATGACACCATCCTTATGGCAATAAGCAAAGAGGAACTAAATAGCCTCTTGATGAAAGTGAAAGAGGAGAGTGAAAAAGCTGGCTAAAAATTCAACATTCAAAAGACAAAGATCATGGCATCTGGTCCCATCACTTCATGGCAAATAGATAGGAAACAATGGAAACAGTGAGAGACGTTATTTTCTTGGGCTCCAAAATCACTGCAGATGGTGACTGCAGCCATGAAATTAAAAGACGCTTGCTCCTTGGAAGAAAAGTTATGACCAACCCAGACAGCATATTAAAATCAGAGACATTATTTTGCCAACAAAGGTGCATATAGTCAAAGCTATGGTTTTTCCAGTAGTCATATATGGATGTAAGAGTTGGAGCATAAAGAAAGCTGAGTGCTGAAGAATTGATGCTCTTGAGCTGTGGTATTGGAGAAGACTCTTGAGAGTCCCTTGTACTCCTCCCTTGGAGGAGATCCAACCAGTTCATCTTAAAGGAAATCAGTCCTGAATATTCATTGGAAGGACTGAAGCTCCAACACTGTGGCCACCTGATGTGAAGAACTGACTCACTGGAAAAGACCCTGATGCTGGGCAAGATTGAAGGCAGGAGGAGAAGGGGATGAGATGGTTGGATGGCATCACCGACTCAATGGACATGAGTTTGAGCAAGGTCCAGGAATTGGTGATGGGCAGGGAAGCCTGGCATCCTGCAGTCCATGGGGTCGCAGAGTAGAACATGATTTAGGCCTGAAATGAACTGAGCTGATTCTCCTCCAAACTCCCCTCCCATCCAGGCTGCCACATAACATTGAGTAAAGTTTCCTGTGCTACATAGTAGGTCCTTGTTTGTCCATTTTAAATATAGCAGTGTGTACATGTCCATCCCCGACTCCCTAACTATTCCTATCCCTCATCCTTCCTGCTGGCAACCATAAACTTGTTCTCAAAGTCTTCACAGCCTGTTTAATTTTTTGCTTGTTGGTCTTGACATTCACAGTGAACACCAATGTGCTCTTGTCTTCTGTTTTCTTCATGGTTGACTTAGTGAGGGGGAACTTGATGATTGGATGTCTATGTTTTGGTATTTGGGTTAAAGAGAAAAAAAAACCTGTCTAGTTTACTCTTATGTCCCCAGTATCTAGCACAAATTCTGGACATGTGAGTGTTCAAAAATGTTTTATGGAGAGGGAGAGTGGATGATAATGAAATCCAACACCTACTAAGTGCTCACCACATGCCAAGCCCCATGCTGGTTTTTGTCACACATTACATCTGATCAACAATCAGAGGTAACAGTCTGGCAGTTACAGTTGATACCTCCAGAAAGCAGCTGAGGGCTGAGGTGAAATAACTTGCCCAAGGTCACCAAGCCAGCAAGTGCCAAAGCCGGAATTTGAACCCAGGTGGAAATTCCCTGGGCTTCCTTGGTGGCTCAGACAGTAAAGAATCTGCCCAGAGAGTGGTACCCTGAACCCCTAACCTATAGTCATTAAGAAGGTGATGGCTATGGAATCATATGATATAACCTCAGTGCAGCAGGGAAGGTGAACCTAAAGGAAACAAGCAGTTTAGCCACCTGCCGTGGTCATAAAACCTCCCTCAGTGAGCAGGTCAGAGCCTCTCGAGCTTCCCAGCCTGTCGCGGGGTGTTTGTTTTCCCTGGCTGTCTCACTCTGCTGCTCTCATTAGCCAAGAAGCTCCAAGATTTTGACACCTATTAGAGACGGCTACCCAGTGGGTAGCTTGGGTAAAGGGCGGGGGACACCTGCAAGATTCTGGATCATTGCTTGGAGTTGGGGGGAACCTGATTCACCCAGAATGCAGTCAGGCCAGTGACCCCGCAGAGGAAAGGGATTAGGAGTTTGTGTTGGAAAAGTGACCTGAGGTAGTACCCAAAGTGGCCAGGAGTCTGATCCTGCCAACTCCATGCCCGACCTTAGGCAGGTGGCTTTGTCTTCCTGAGTCTCAGTGTTTCCATCTGTAGTAGAAGGGTTATTTCTCAGGCCTGCCCAGCTCTGAAGAAAGACTGGAAAGAACAGGTCCTTCTTGCTTGGGTTCTCTCATCAAGCTTTTATTTCCCCAGGCTGGAGGAGAACTACGAGATTGCAGAAGGAGTGTGCATCCCCCGCAGCGCCCTCTACATGCATTACCTGGATTTCTGTGAGAAGAATGATACCCAGCCTGTTAATGCTGCCAGCTTTGGGAAGGTGAGTCCAACCTCACCCACTTTATTCCTTTTCTCCCCCTTCTCAGTAACAGATACGTAGTTCTTAACCATGTTTTAAATAATTCAATTTTTTTTAGGTTACCAAAGTAAATACTTTGGTTACTTTGACATTAAAATGTCAAACAATTGTTAACAAAGTAGTACCAAACCAAATGCCAAAGCAGAGTAATACCAAAGATTAAAATTTTCAAACAATTCAGACATGTTGTAAAATAAAAGTGAATGTCTACCTTGAGTTTCCTCAGTACTTAATTTGCAAACAGTAACTTCTTTTCTCTGAGAGGTAGTTCTTGAACTGGAAAGTATGTCACGTGGATGTCAGTGGGACAGGCTTGGGTTAGCAACTCGAGAGACTTGGAGAAACTGTGAAGGGGCCTTGCATCATCAGCGTGGAAGTCTGGGAGTCCTCAGCTGGAGGTAGTACGATTTATACCATCACTGCAGCCCTGACTGTTCTCTATCCACTTATGATGAAAATACATTCCACACGTTTTCTGTAGTTATCTCTACAGAAAATCATTACCACTGAACGTTCATATTCAGCAGGCCAAGGCAGGCAGCTGGAACTTTCTTTAAGATTCACTTCATTGTACAGCAGAAACTAACACAACACTAAAAAACAATTGTAAAAAAAAAAAAAAAATTGTATTCCAATGGGAAAAAGAAGACTCATCGTGTTTATCTGATAGATTAAAACCTAGGTATTTTACATCCTGAAAGCACTCAATTTGAGTCAATACATCTAAACTCTTTCTCCTTTTATTAGCTTCTTTTTTACTATGTATAATTTTCTGCATCTGCCAACAAAAAACAGGCAGTCTTGTCCTGCACCATTATTCCTTACCAGTGTTCTGAGTGTGAGTGTAGTGGACTGAAACAAGAAGATGTTTAAGTTTCAGAAATTTCCTTTTCAGATCCCCAACAGATATATCATGAGCAAGAGAAAAAAAACCAAAAACAGAGCAATGTTAGGCCTGAAGCTACCACCCCGGAGAGTCTGAAACCAAGTGCCTGAGAACTGGCTTCACTCAAAAAATGTGAAGATGCTCAGTGGTGATTTAGGGAGGGAAAAATGTTTGTGTGATGGATTAATGCTGGTTCTCCAAAGTGAAAAGAACTTTTTTTTTTTTTTAAAAGTCAGTGAAAAAACAACTTTTGCCCATTCATTTATTCATTGGGCAGTATTGACTGAGACACGCTGTGTGGCAAGCATTATGGCAGGCAGTGGACTTAAAGGGAACCTGATCTGGGTCCCCCTGTGGAGAGGTTCCCAGTCCAAGGAGGGAGACTGTGAGCCCTTGGCAGTGGGAGAAGGAAGAATCCAGACGGAGAGCATTCCTGTTCTGTGGTCCTGCAACATTCTCTCGGATTCACATGTGCCCTGGCAGAGACTGCGATGGGGAGTCCAGATAAAGCCTCTCAGATAGGAAGACAGGTTGGATGAACCAAACAACCAAGAATCCCAGCTCTCCTGGACTTATCACATAACCTTTCTGAGCCTCAGTCCTGTCAGCTCTGAAATGGGAATTAACCCCTGAATTCTTCCCAGGGATATTGCAAGATACACAGGAGAGAATGGCGGTGGCTGATATAACCTACTGTGGTCTCAGTCATCTGGTTGCTCAGATATTTAGTAACACCTACCATGTGCATTACAACTGTCGTTCTTATGAATTCTCCATGAGATACTTGTGGACAGATACAAGCAGCCACTGGTTAGCTTAGGTTCTGAAACAAAAACAAACCAAAAAAATTCACCATTTCTAGAAACTCCAATTTCCCTGTATAAGGACCTTCTATCCCTTTTTCTCTCAAATACTTTTGTAACTCTGTTGTCAGCTCAGGGTCTCCTTGACCTTGTGATCTAGGTAAAATCGATTTATCTCTGACCTCTTCCTTCTAGCACCTCCTAGACCACCTCCACCTAGCATTCCAAGTCTTAAATCTGCCCCCAGGATTTCAACAAGTTCTAGGGTGTTTGCATCCTTCAGTTCAGTTTAGTTCAGTCACTCAGTTATGTCTGACTCTTCGCGACCCCATGGACCCCAGCATGCCAGGCCTCCCTGTCCATCACTAACTCCCGGAGTTTACACAAACTCACCTCCATTCAGTCAGTAATGCCATCCAACCATCTCATCCTCTGTTGTCCCCTTCTCCTCGTGCCTTCAGTTTCTCCCAGCAGCAGGGTCTTTTCAAATGAGTCAGTTCTTCCCATCAGGTAGTCAAAGTATTGGAGTTTCAGCTTCAGCATCAGTCCTTCCAATGAATATTCAGGACTGATTTCCTTTAGGATGGAATGGTTGGATCTCCTTGCAGTCCAAGGGACTCTCAAGAGTCTTCTCCAACACCACAGTTCAAAAGCATCAATTCTTTGTCACTCAGCTTTCTTTATAGTCCAGCTCTCTCATCCATACATGACCACTGGAAAAACCATAACTTTGGCTATACGTACCTTTGAGGGCAAAGTAATGTCTCTGCTTTTTAATCTGCTCTCTAGGTTGGTCATAACTTCCTTCCAAGGAAGGAAGTTTTTAATTTTAATTTTAAACTTTTAATTTTAATTTTAAACTTTTAATTTCATTGCTGCAATCACCATCTGCAGTGATTTTGGAGTCCCAAAAAATAAAGTCAGCCACTGTTTCCACTGTTTCCCCATCTATTTGCCATGAAGTGATGGGACCAGATGCCATGATCTTAGTTTTCTGAATGTTGAGCTTTAAGCCAACTTTTTCACTCTCTTCTTTCACTTTCATTTAGAGGTCCTTTAGTTCTTCATTTCTGCCATAAGAGTTGTGTCATCTGCTTGTCTGAGGTTATTGATATTTCTCCTGGAAATCTTGATTCCAGCTTGTGCTTCTTCCAGCCTAGCATTTCTCATGATGTACTCTGCATGTAAGTTAAATAAGCAGGGTGACAATATACAGCCTTAACGTACTCCTTTTCCTATTTGGAACCAGTCTGTTGTTCCATGGCCAGTTCTAACTGTTGCTTCCTGACCTGCATACAGGTTTCTCAAGAGGCAGGTCAGGTGGTCTGGTATTCCCATCTCTTGAAGAACTTTCCACAGTTTATTGTGATCCACACAGTCAAAGGCTTTGGCATAGTCAATAAAGCAGAAGTAGATGTTTTTCTGGAACTCTATTGCTCTTTCTATGATCCATTGGATGTTAGCAACTTGATCGCTGGTTCCTCTGCCTTTTCTAAAACCAGCTTGAACATCTGGAAGTTCACAGTTCACGTATTGCAGAAGCCTGGCTTGGAGAAGTTTGAGCATTACTTTACTAGCGTGTGAGATGAGTGCAGTCGTGCGGTAGTTTGAGCATTCTTTAGGGTCACCTTGACTTGGGACTCCTCCCTCTATATATACCACCTCTCTCTACACCTGTGCTCTTCAGTACAGTAGCCACTGGCCACATAGAGTTGTTTATCTTAAAATTAAAATTCAGTTCCTCAGACACACAGTAGTCACATGTAACTGGAGGCTACCATATTGGACAGTGCCAATAGAACATTCCCATCTGCACAGCAAGTTCTGTTGGACAGCCCTATTCTGTACCATCATGAGCTAGGGATGGCACTCAGGGTCTTCTTTGCTTTGCACAAAGCAGTCCACAGAAAGCATCTGTGATCCTAACAGACTGAAGTTTGCAGTGGTGGTTTACACCCCAAACATTGTCCCATGGAACAGATGTCCCCATCTCAGAATGCTCCCTGCTCCTCCTTCTGCCAGTTCCCCAAAGCTGATCCCAGCCCTCTCTGCTGCTGCATCCTTCCTCCTAGGACTCCTCCTTCTGTTCCCTTCACTCTCTCCTTCTTTCTTGGGATGACCTCCACCAAATTTCCTTTGCTCTCCAATCCTTAGTTCCTGCTGACATCTATACCCACAGGTCTCATTTATTCCAAATGTCTTTTCAAAGTATTTTTCCAGTAGTGAGTTTCCTCTCTAAGAATTATGGTGCCAGCTGCTTTCAGAATAGTCATTTTAAAAAGCATCCAAATGCCATCTTCTCTTCAGTCCCAAAGCAGGGAAATACTCTAATAGAATTAAAAGCATAAGTGAAAAACTCTCTCTACAGCTGCCTTGCCATCGATTTCAAGTGCAGTGGGAAGGAGGGCTGTCCTTCCAGCCACAGAGAAGAAGGTGCCTGCTGAGGGTTTTTGCATTAAGTTTCTTGAATTGAAATCCCAGACACATTTGCCCTTCCTGAAGGCTCCGAGCAAGCTGCAGCTGCCATCTCCTAGAGAGAAAGGGACTAGTTGTTCTGAAAATCCTTGGAGGGGAATCGTGGACAGTCTTCCTTTGAGCAGTTCTGTCCGAATGTATGATTCATCTCTGAACTTTTAGCTCAGAACAAGCAAAATTCACTATTTCGGCTTAGGTTGTTTTTTTTTTTTTTTTAAATTTTTTTTCAGCTTAGGTTTTAGAGAAAAATTAAACTGGTGGTCATCTTCCCATCTGATTTGTAAGTGAGCTGAAATGAAACAGGCATTGGTAGTGAAGCTCTCCCAAAGTCATCTGGCTGAGATCCTGTTCTTGATAAAGTGGACGGCAGCAATTGCTCTGCTGCAAGTGAGATCTGAAATCGAAATTCTCTCTCCAACACTGTGGCCAAGCTCCAAAAGCACTGACTTCCAGTAATGTTGTATTGACTTTGGGTCCCAGAACTAATTTAGGAATTGCAGAGAATGCTTAGGCTGCTAGCTGAACTGGTCTTGTGCTTGCTTTTGCTGTTAACTAGGGTCATGAAAGGTCACCCAACTTGGAGACACTTAACTTTTCTGAGCTCCTGTTTCCTTACCTTTCCTTGGAAGCATCCCTCACCAAAATACTGTGTGGATAAAATGAGGCTGTCCTATGAGAACACTTTTTAAAACTTAAATTCTCTACCAAGGGGAAGACATCACTATCTAGAATTGGCTCCACTCTACTCTGTCTCCTCTGTTTTATTGTGCTCTATTTTTGACTTGTCACTGTCTGAACTATTTTATATATGTATGATGTTACTAGTATATATAGCTATCTATACTGTACTATAGTTATCTATGTATAGTTATCTATACTGTATTATACTGTGTGTACACTCAGCCATGCACATCTCCTTGTGACTCCATGGACTGTAGCCCACCAGGTTCCTCTGACCATGGAATTCTCTAGGCAGGAATATTGGAGCTGAGTGCCGTTTCCTACTCCATGGGATCTTCACGACCCAGGGATCAAACCCACATCTCTTGCATTTCCTGAATTGGCAGGCAGATTCTTTATCAGTAGTGCCACCTCTATTGGATACAATATATATATTGTATACAATATATAATTACATAGAGCTAATGTATATGTATATATCTATCTATATATAAGTTGCTTGTGTTTTGTCTGTCTCTTTCTTTAGAATGGAAGCTCCATGAGGACTTTTTTGTTCGCCATGCATGCCTAACCTCCTAGAATAGTGCCTGGCACATAGTAGGTCTTCAGATATTTGAAGACTGAATGATTTATATTATTGCTATTCACCAAGAACACTCTGAATCATTTGACATATGGGAGTTTGTTTAACCCATATGGTCACCATATGAAATTGGCATTGTACCTACTTTCCATTAGCCCACTTGCCAAGTAAGGATAAACTCGTTGAGGTACCAGTGGAAACCGGTCGTATTTTCACTGACTTTGAAGAGTTGCCTTCAGAGTTCTCTGTCCATCTTTCCTATTCTGCCCTCTGACAATCTCGCAGGGAAATCCTGCATCCGACCATGGCATCAGGCCATGATAAGCCATCATATCAGTCCTGGATGGATTATTAAAACTCATTCTCAGCTATGAAAAAGCCTGTGTATGTGTGCTAAGTCGCTTCAGTTTTGTCTGACTCTTGGCGACCCTATGGACAGTAGCCTCCAGGCTCCTCTGTCCATGGGATTCTCCAGGCAAGAATACTGGAGTGGGTTGCAGTGCCCTCCTCCAGGGGATCTTCCCAACCCAGGGATCGAACCCAAGTCTCTTCTCCTGCATTGGTAGGTGGGTTCTTTACCATTAGCGCCCACCTGGGTTCTCTCCAATTTAAAACTTCCATCTGACTTCCATGGAAGTAAGAGTCTCCCCCTCTCTATGCCTCAGAGTTTGCTCTGTGCAAGGGGAGGGGGAGTTTTTTTCTTTCCTATTCTGACTCCTCCAGGGTTGGAGGAGGCGTCAGTGGGGCAGGGTGGCTAGAGGAAAGCAGCGGGAGTCACTTCACCCAGTCAGTGCTCTCCTAAGGCTCCTCCCAGCTACCAGGGTGCTCTGCTTGGATCGCCATCCATGTGCTGTGGGCAGGCGTCCGGCAGTGTGTTTGCGGGCACCTCCTGTGGGTCCCCCTCCACTGGCTGCAGGGCAGTGCTCTCCAGCTGCCCTCCACTGCCCATCACTCCCGCTCCTCCCCTAAGGACTGACCCTGTGGCTCTGGCCTCGTGCTGGAGGGTTTTGCGCACCTCGTGTTGCACTCTTATTCTCAGAGACACCCGGATGAGTTCCCACAAGTGTAATGAGTGTAGAACAGGCCAAACGTGCAAACAGAAAATGGCTTTGCTTTGCTTCTCATCAGTGTTCTAGTCAAACTGCCTTCCTGGACCCCTGATGGTTTTGTGGCAGGTTGAATAGCTTTTTGGTTATCGACTGAGAAAACAAGCCTCTTTTCAATAATGTAGATGCTCTTGTAGACACGAAAGTCCAGTCCCGTGCTCCAGTTAAAACTGCAGTCTCTCGTTTACTTCAGGACTCCTTCCCCCCACCCCACCCCATGAGTGGCCAGTTGATGGGGGCTGGAAACCTGAAGTGGGGGCAGGGAGGGGAATGGTCTGACCTTCTGCTCGTCCCTGACCTTTCCTTCCTGCTGCCGGTGCCTCCAGGCTTGCCAGGGTGAGAAAAAACACTTCCCAAGGGATAGCCCTAATGCTCCAGCAGAGGCAGGGAAATAAATATTGAGAGAACAGAACTGTCAATTGAAACAAACGCAAGGTAATAGGGCTCAGAATTGGCCTATACCTGACATCATACTCAGTCAAATTACCCAATCTTATTAAAGACAATTCTTTTTAACAGATATTAGAAGTATCTGGCTGGGGGTATGTTATTCGGGGAGCCGTGTCTGACTCTTTGCAATCATGTCCGACTGTAGCCCGCCAGGCTCTTCTGTCCAAATAGAATTCTCCAGGCAAGAATACTGGAGTGAGTTGTCATTCTCTTCTCCAGGGGATCTTCCCAACCCAGGGATCAAACCTGGGTCTCCTGCATAGCAGGCAGATTCATTATCACTGAGCCACCAGGGAAGCCCTAGAAGTGTCTAGCAATGTATAATTATAAATACAGCATTCATGGATGTTTAATGAAATTAATAAAATAACAAACAGTTACATCAGTTCAGTTCAGTCACTCATTCGTGTCTGACTCTTTGTGACCCCATGGACTGCAGCATGCCAGACTTCCCTGTCCATCACCAACTCCCGGAGTTTACTCAGACTCAATTCCATCGAGTCAGTAATCCCATCCAACCATCTCATCCTCTGTTGTCCCCTTCTCCTCCCTCCTTCAATCTTTCCCAGCATCAGGGTCTTTTCAAATGAGTCAGTTCTTCCCATCAGGTGGTCAAAGTATTGGAGTTTCAGCTTCAGCATCAGTCCTTCCAATGAATATTCAGGACTGATTTCCTTTAGGATGGACTGGATGGATCTCCTTGCAGTCCAAGGGACTCTCAAGAATCTTCTCCAACACCACAGTTCAAAAGCATCAATTCTTTGGCACTCAACCTTCTTTATAGTCCAGCTCTCTCATCCATACACAACTACTGGAAAAACCATAGCTTTGACTATATGGACCTTTGTGGGCAAAGAAATGTCTCTGCTCTTTAATGTGCTATCTAGGTTGGTCATAACTTTTCTTCCAAGGAGCAAGTGTCTTTTAGTTGCATGGGTGCATCAGTGATTTTGGAGCGCCCCCCCCAAATAAAGTCAGTCACTGTTTCCCCATCTATTTCCCATGAAGTGATGGGACCAGATGCCATGATCTTAGTTTTCTGAATGTTGAGTTTTAAGCCAAATTTTTCACTCTCCTCTTTCACTTTCATCAAGATGCTCTTTAGTTCTTCTTCACTTTCTGCCATAAGGGTAGTATCATCTGCATATCTGAGGTTATTGATATTTCTCCCAGCAATCCTGATTCCAGCTTGTGCTTCTTCCAGCCCAGCATTTCTCATGATGTACTCTGCATATAAGTTAAATAAACAGGGTGAAATTATGCAGCCTTGATGTACTCCTTTCCTGATTGGGAAACAGTCTGTTGTTCTATGTTAGTTCTAACTGTTGCTTCTTGACCTGCATACAGATTTCTCAGGAGGCAGCTCAGGTGGTCTGGTATTCCTATCTCTTGAAGAATTTTCCACAGTTTATTGTGATCCACACAGTCAAAGGCTTTGGCATAGTCAATAAAACAGAAGTAGATGTTTTACTGGAACTCTCTTGCTTTTTCTATGATCCAACGGATGTTGCCAATTTGATCTCTGGTTCCTCTGCCTTTTCTAAATCTAGCTTGAACATCTGGAAGTTCAGAGTTCACATACTGTTGAAGCCTGGCTTGGAGAATTTTGAGCATTACTTTACTAGTGTGTGAGATGAGTGCAATTGTGTGGTAGTTTGAACATTCTTTGGGATTGGAATGAAAACTGACCTTTTCCAGTCCTGTGGCCACTGCTGAGTTTTCCAAATTTGCTGGCATATTGAGTGTAGCACGTTTTAACAGCATCATCTTTTAGGATTTGAAATAGCTCAACTGGAATTGCATCACCTTCACTAGTTTTATTCGTAGTGATGCTTTCTAAGGCCCACTTGACTTCACATTCCAGGATGTCTGGCTCCAGATGAGTGATCACACCATCGTGATTATCTGGGTCGTGAAGATCTTTTTTGTACAGTTCTTCTGAGTATTCTTGCCACCTCTTCTTAATATCTTCTGCTTCTGTTAGGTCCATACCATTTCTGTCCTTTATTGAGCCCATCTTTACATGAAATGTTCCGTTGGTATCTCTAATTTTCTTGAAGAGATCGCTAGTCTTTCCCATTCTATTGTTTTCCTGTATTTCTTTGCATTGATCACTGAGGAAGGCTTTCTTATCTCTTTGCCATTTTTTGGAAATCTGCATTCAAATGGGTATATATTTCCTTTTCTCCTTTGCCTTTTGCGTCTCTTCTTTTCATAGCTGTTTGTAAGGCCTCCTCAGACAACCATTTTGCCTTTTTGCAATTTTTTTTTCTTGGGGGTGGTCTTGATCTCTGCCTCCTGTACAATGTCCCGAACCTCCATTCATAGTTCTTCAGGCATTCTGTCTATCAGATCTAATCCCTTAAATCTATTTGTCACTTCTACTGTATAGTCTTAAGGGATTTGACTTAGGTCATACCTGAATGGTTTAGTGGCTTTCCCTACTCTCTTCAATTTAAGTCTGAATTAGGAAATAAGGAGGTCATGATCTGAGCCACAGTCAGCTCCCAGTCTTGTTTTTGCTGATTGTATAGAGCTTCTCCATCTTTGGCTTCAAGGAATATAATCAATCTGATTTCAGTGTTGACCATCTGGTGATGTCCATGTGTAGAGTCTTCTCTTGTGTTGTTGGAGGAGGGTGTTTGCTATGACCAGTGCGTCCTCTGGCTTCCATAAACCTCTTATCCTTCTTCATTGGAGAGCAGACAGACTGAAAACCACAATCACGGAAAACTAACCAATCTGATCACATGGCAGCCTTGTCTAACTCAATGAAACTGTGAGCCATGCCGTGTAGGGCCACCCAAGACAGATGGGTCATGGTGGAGAGTTCTGACAAAATGTGGCCCACTGGAGAAGGGAATGGCAAACCACTTCAGTATTCTTGCCTTGAGAACCCCATGAACAGTATGAAAAGGCAAAAAGATAGGCCACTGAAAGATGAACTCCCCAGGTCGGTCAGTGCCCAATATGCTACTGGAGTTCAGTGGAGAAATAACTCCAGAAAGAATGAAGGGATGGAGCTGAAGCAAAAACCACACCAAGCTGTGGATGTGACTGGTAATAGAAGTAAAGTCTGATGCTGTAAAGAGCAATATTGCATAGGAACCTGGAATGTTAGGTCCATGAATCAAGGCAAATTGGTAGTGCAAACAGGAGATGGCATGAGTGAACATCAACATTTTAGGAATCAACGAACTAAAATGGACTGGAATGGGTGAATTTAACTCAAATGACCATTATATCTACTACTGCGGGCAAGAATCCCTTAGAAGAAATGGAGTAGCCATCATAGTCAACAAAAGAGTCCAAAATGCAGTACTTGGATGCAGTCTCAAAAATGACAGAATGGTCTCTGTTCATTTCCAAAGCAAACCATTCAATATCACAGTAATCCAAGTCTATGCCCAACCAGTAATGCTGAAGAAGCTGAAGTTGAAGGGTTGGTTCTGTGAAGACCTACAAGACCTTCTAGAACTAACACCCAAAAAAGATGTCCTTTTCATTATAGGGGGCTAGAATGCAAAAGAAGGAAGTCAAGAAATACCTGGAGTAACAGGCAAATCTGGCCTTGGAGTACAGAATGAAGCAAAGGCTCACAGAGTTTTGCCAAGAGAATGCACTGGTCATAGCAAGCACCCTCTTCCAACACTTACATAGGACCTTCTACATATCTAACCCTGTTCTAAGCACTTTACATATGTCAACTTTGTCTAATCCCTCAAACAACTCTGTGAGGTGGTAACTGTTATTTTCCCCATTTCATAGATGGGTAAACTGGGTCCCAGAGAGGTTAGGTAATTCACCCAAGGTCAAAAAGCCTGTAAGTAGATCTGTGATTCAGAATGTGAACCTGAGATGTCTGGTTCCAAAATCCATGTACTTAACCGTCTCCTTTACATAGAGCAAGTTATTTTGGGGGTTAGGGTCAGCATGTATAGAGGCAGGTTTTGCCTAAACAATTGTCCTTTAGACTTTGGTGTCATCATTAGCAGTCACCTGGACACTTCCACGCGATCAAATTTGGGAGTGAAGTCTCAGCCTCTCTGTCTCTCAGCAGTTAAGCGTGCTGGTCACTGCAGTCGAGATATTCCCCCTTCAGCTCTTCCCCTCAGGGTGTTCCAGGCACTGGAAACCCCTACCAGTATTTCCCAGCCTGCCTCCCTCTCAGCCCGTGGGCTCACCCATTTATTAGGAGTGCATTTATCTCAAGAGATGGGCAAGAGGTTGGGAGTCCTCTGGGTGTGTGCACGTGAGAAACCGCAAAACAAGGTGACAGGTGTGCCCTTGAGCTGTGAGCACCCAAGATGGGAGGGACAGGCAGAGGAGGAAACTGTCACCTCCTCAGGGGGGTGGGTGAGGGGCAGTCTGAGAACCAGGTCAGTGCGGAAGACCTCTCGGTACCCAGTAATGCCTTCTCCCCACCCACACCCTTGTGGGAAGGCGGAAGTGGGTGTTTCTGTTTCACCAGATGCTTCTTTCTCCTGCTCTTCTACTGGTCTTTTGCGTGCTAAGTCACTTCAGTTGTGTCCGACTCTTTGTGACCCTATGGACTGTAGCCTGCCAAGCTCGTCTGTCTATGGGATTCTCCAGGCAAGGATATTGGAGTGGTTTGCCATGCCCTTCTTCAGGAGATCTTCCTGACCCAGGGATCAAACCCTCATCTCTTAATGTCTACCTACCTTGGCAGGCGGGTTCTTTACCACTAGCCCCACTGGTCTTTTAGAAGTTCTGTAAACTCCACCCAGGCCACTCTGCTTTCTGAGGTGGCCCACACTCTTGTCTGCCAAATGTGTTTCTTTCTAAATAAACCCACTTCTTACCTAGCAAAGAAAAAATTCCATCCGTAAGACATCCCTGGTTGTCCAGTGGTTCAGAATCCACCTTTCAGAGCAGGGGATGTGTGTTTGATCCCCGGCCAGGGAACTAAGTACAAATGTGTAAAGATCTTTACCATATTAGCTGGAGACACTTTTCAACTAGGAATCATGATGACAGTAACACTGACTCTTCTGCCAAGCACTGGGTCAAGCCCTCTGCATGTATTACCTCATTTAATCCTCCTACAGCTCTGTGAACTAGGTGCCTTCTTTGTTCCCATTTAAAGATGAAATAGTTGCCTCTAGGGCCACTGGAGCCTTTCCTATGAGGTAAATCCTGAGTAGAAATCAGAAGGTGTATCAGTTAGGAATGGTGTTGGGTTGTGGTTAAAAGATGCCCCTCCTCATTCCCAAACAAGGACTTAAATAAATTAGCGGTTTTACTTTTCTTCTCATAGAGCAAATCCAAAAGAAGATAACCTATGCTGGTATGACAGCTCTCCAGTAGCATCAGGGAGCTACCTGGACTACCTCTCTCTCTCTGGTCTGCCATCCCTAGCAGATGGCTTCTAATTTCTAGGTCCCCTCGTGGTCCAAAGTGGCTGCCTGACAACAAAGCCTATGTTCCAGGCCACTGCTGCTACTGCAAAGTCACTTCAGTCGTGTCTGATTCTGTGCGACCCCATAGACGGCAGCCCACCAGGTTCCCCCATCCCTGGGATTCTCCAGGCAAGAACACTGGAGTGGGTTGCCATTTCCTTCTCCAATGCATGAAAGTGAAAAGTGAAAGTGAAATCACTCAGTCGTATCTGACTCTTAGCGACCCCATGGACTGCAGCCTACCAGACTCCTCTGTCCATGGGGTTTTCCAGGCAAGAGTACTGGAGTGGGGTGCCATTGCCTTCTCCAATATTCCAGGCAAGAAGTATGAAAAAAGGGTGTAGGGAGAGAAAGGTCAAAACTTCAGCCGACTCAGCTCTCTTTATGAGCTTTCCCAGAGCCCCGCCCAGTGGTTTCCCTTTTGTCTCACTGGCTGCCGTTGACAATCAGGGAGGCGGGAAAATGTAGTCCATGGTCTCCTGGAATAAAAAATTAGAGTTTGGTTAGAGAGGGAAAGGGGTAGACATTTAGCCATTTTATCCATATAAGAGCTTTTCAGAAATCCACATAGCCCTTTTCTTTTAAAAAAAAGAAAAAGAAAAAAAGAGCTGTAATTGACATTTAGCATTATATTAGTTTTAGGTGTACAACACAGTGATTTGATATACGTATATATTTCAAAGTGATTGACATAATCAATTTAGTTGACATCCACCACTACACAAAGGTACAAGTTTCTTTCTTGTGATGAGAATTTTTTAAAATTCATAGTTAGCATGAGAAATTTGCTTGTTTATTTTTGGCTGCCCTGGGTCTTCCTTGCTGCACGTGGGCTTTCTCTGGCTGTGGGGAGCGCAGGCTACTCTCTAGCTGTGGTAGGTGGGCTTCTCATGGCAGTGGCTCCTCTTCTTGCACGGGTTCTAGAGTGCAGCCTCAGTAGTCGTGGTGCACTGATTTAGTTGCTCCACGGCATGTGGGATCTCCCCAGACCAGGGATCGAACCTGTGTCCCCAGCATTGGCAGCTGCATACTTAACCACTGGACCACCAGACAAGTTCCATGAGAACTTTTAAGATCGGCTCTCCTCACAACTTTCAAACATACAGTACAGTATTTTTAACTCTAGTCAGCATGCTGTATGTGACAACCCAGAACTTATTTATCTAATAAATGGAAGCATGCACCTTTTGATCACTTTCACCCGTTTCTCCCCCATGCGTCCTTTTTTGTGTCACAACTAGGAAATGGACCCTAGAATCCCAAGAGCGGGTAGGGTGTACTCTCAAATGTGGAGCCCACGGGATCCAATGTAGGTGGCAACAGGTCACCAGCTTAGACTGTGTGTGGGTAACATGATTTATGGTCCACGGTTTGTTGAACTTATCAGGAAGAGGCTAATCCACCAATAGGCAACTGGACACCTGTGACCACAGGGCCTTTGAATACATGCAGAGGCCCTTTGGCCTCGCAAATACCCTTCTCCACTCCCCACCCACCAAGGGCTTGATGACTTCTCAAAATCCTTGATTCCTTTCATTTAAGGCCTTTCATTTGTCCTGCAACTGTGACAGAGCAGGATAATTCATTAATACTTACCAGTTACTAACACTTCAATACAAATAAGTTTAATCTATTAAAGGAACTTAAGAGATCTGTTGGTGAGACCTTCTCATCTTCCAGACCAGAACACTAAAAGTCAGAGGGATTGAGTGAGTTTCCTAAAGTCATACATGTAGCGGCAGGGCTGGATCTGAGCAGGCGGGGGGTCATCATTGGGTGTCTGCTATGGCAGCAACCCCCATTAGAGGTAGGAAGACTGGAGGAAGGAGATCTGGGGCAGCAGATGCACTTGTATGAATTGAATTTATCTATATCCTGCCTTTTCCCCGTGAGGCTTGAGGTGCTTGGAAATCTGGGCTGTGGGTAACGCTTACTTGAGTGTATGGCTCTTTTCTTCCTGCCATCCTCGTTTGAGCAATGCAAAACACAAACGAACAACAATGTTCTGGGACCTGTGCTTCTGTCAGCCACATAAATGGGGAACACAGATGAGGCTAAAGATTCCTCTCGTTCTAAGTGACTGCCCTCCTCCTTGAGTCCTCACAATCTGCCCTGACCCCAGGTCGCTCGCACACCTGTGGAGGGGCACAGAGACAGACAGCAGGACTCATGAGGAATCTTTAGGATTCTTCAGGGATGGTCTTTTTTCAACTTGCAGAGGAAAAAAATTAAGCACATGGATAGTTTCCTTCTACTTCAATTTCTTGCATATGTTTTTCTTAACCTTTAGTAGCTGCTATAGTGTGTCCATATTAGAATGTCTAATTTCACACCAGATTCCACATTTTGCTACTTCAGGAGTCTTTGCTGACATGCAGCCTGAAAGTTCAGAAATCAAGTTGTGTGGGTTTGAATCCCAGCTCCAACGTTCACCTGCTGCATGAACTCAGGAGATTTCTTGATAGCTCTGAGCCTCAGTTTCCGCCTCTGTCAAATGGGGACATGGTTCTAACACCTGAGGACTGTTGAGATAATGACTGTTAAAAGGGCTGCCTTACCACAGTGCCTGGTAAATATAAACCGTCAATGTGCTTCAGCTATAATTGTGATTTCAGTTTACCTTTGCAACATTTTATGACTTTAATACATCACGCTTTTAATATACCATCAGCAACATATCAGTGTTTCAGCCCTTCTAGATGCTCTTCCTTCTGAACAGTTTTGAGAACAATTGTTCTAAAAATTTCTTACATTGCACACATGCTACCTTCACCACCCTCACCCTCTCTTATTATCGTCTTCAGAATTATTCCATTTTTGACTTAACCTTATCTTATGTAACTCACCTCATTCTAGCTAAGTCAGTGTATGATGACTGTTTCCTTTCACACTCACACACATGACACATCATCCCATCAGCCTAAGGACAATGTTGGGCTCACATATGGATTTTTGGACTTCCTGGAATTGTTATCCACAGTACTTATCAAGGGGCAACAGATTGTTAGATTGTTACCTTTCTAGCCCTGGGAGTTTTCTTGGAATTCTTCACCAGTCTGTATGCATGATTTGAAATTCCATTTCTGTCTCATTGCTCTAGATGTTTAAGTTTCTTGTAATTTTTTGAAATTTCTTTTGTGGAGTTTCCTGTGGAACCTGCAGCAGGATAGAACCTCCCTCAACCTCCAGTGCCTGGTACCCAAATATGCTACTTCTCCCCACATTGTTAAATGCATAGAGTTATAACAGTAAAATTACTCTGGCAAACATCCATTTCAAGGTGGTAGCATTGAGGTAAAGTGTTCAGGAAAACTTATTCATACTACCAGGCTTAACTATTTTTTGTTCTCTGAAAAAGGGACAAGGTCTATTGTCAACAAAGAGAATGTATATCCCACTTTCAGATGTCAAGTTGTGACAATTAGAATCCTTTTTAACTAACTTCTTCCCCTAATCCTTTTTCTCTCTTGTTCAAAAAATTGTTGTGTGATTTATGAGAAGGCCCGAGACTTCTACAATACGTGGTTGTAAATGAACAACTTGTCATTGTACCGAATTTATAATTTCGTACTATTTGAAAAGGCCCTTTTCTTTTCCCACACCGAAATGACCTCTGAAATAAGATGGGCAGCTTTTGTTTTAAAACTGTCTCCCGCAGACTTGATTCTTTGTACACATGAATTTGCCTCCATCGGACTCTGGGGGCATCTCCACTTCATTGCACTGGGACTTCCGGATTAGCGCTTGTCGGTGGCAAATCTTTGCCTACTGAGGTGGATTGAATTTGGGGGAATAACCCAAAGCCTTTTCTCAGCGCATCCCTGATGACTCAGTTTGGAGATCAACCTGCATCGGGACCGTATGACTTGGGGTCAAAATCAAACAAGGCCTGTTTGTAGAGTAACGAGGCCAAGTGGCTTCCGTATGCGGCTCTGAAGGTGTCTCTTGAGGGGACGCTCAGAGGACACTGAGGGTCTCATGCAGTTTGTGGATGCCTTGCTGGCTCCCTTGGGTGTCAGCAAAAGTGATGAACAGAAGACACCGTGGAACTGGATCCCTGCTTCTTCTACTTGCTGGTGTCTGTGAGTCCAGGCAACCTGTATCACCATAAAGCCCCGTCTCTCATCTGTGGAATGGGAACCATCATGTTCTCCTCCAGTGTGGTTTTTAGGATTAAATTTAGTGCTGAAAGTAAAATACTTCATCTAGTGTGTGGGTGTCAGTTCCTCCTCTCACTCTTCCCTTTCCTTATCTTAAAGGAGGCCCAGGGTTCAAAGATGCCATTTTAGGAACATTTACCCCAAACTCGTTCATATCTCTTAAAAGACCACACCCACATGTCAGGAGAGGCTGTGTGCTGAGTTCCTTCTACCTAAAGCGATGTGTTGTATGGAGTGAAGAACGGCCCGTGGAGGAGATAACCCAACCAAGAAAAGTTTCCAGCAGCCCCCAGAGAGACAGCTCTCCAGAGCTTCTCCGCTTCCCACCCCCCGGCCCAGGGAGCCCCCTGCCCTGCCTGCCCAGGCTGAAAGAGTGGAGGGTGGGATTCCCGAGTAATTAAAGGGAATTTGGAAGACTGGGATGTCGCGGAATGTTAGATCAGTAGCTAGAACAGCATGTGGTGTTCTTTAGGCAGGCTTCATTGAATCCATACAAAAAAAGAAAGAGGGGCTGCCTGCCGTCTGCTCATTTATCAAACAGCGAAGCTCCACTCTCACTCTTCACAGAAGTGTTTGACTGTTTGCTGAGCCTTGCTCCAGAAATTAAAAGCTGAACAGCCTTAGCTGGGCTGAACCAACCCTGCATTTTGACACTCCAACTAAATTGTGCTGGGCTTTCAGATTCTGGGACCAGTTGATTATTTGGTGAAAGGAGAGGAGAATAATTTGTAATTTTCAGCCCATAAGAAACACTTAAAAAAAAAAAAAAAGCAAACTCCCTTCGGCACAGGTTTTTGTTGCGGCTGGAGGGAGGAGGTGCTGTCGGCAACAGCTTTCTTTGCTCAGAGTGGGAAAAGTCTTGACCTCCAGTGGGGCAGAGAGCGACGTGGTGCAGCGGGGCCTCCGCCCATCCCCCACCCCCCACTGCTAACAGACTTCCTCTCCTCTTCCTGCTTTATATTTGAAAGGACCTTTCTCTCTTTTTGGAGAAGAGGATTTGGCCATCAGATATTTTTAGAGAAAAAGCATTTTCACAAATGGAACTAAAGATGTTAACAGTGCAGATATATGGCTTTGGATACTGTTTAGTCACTGAGCCATGTGTGATTCTTTTGTGACCCCCCCCCCCCCACACACACACAGACACAGACTGTAGCCCTGCCAGGCTTCTCTGTCCATGGGATTTCCCAGGCAAGAATACTAGAGTGGGTTGTCATCCAGAGGATCTTCCCGACCCAAGGATAGAGCCTGCTTCTCCTGCATTGGCAGACGGATTCTTAACCACTGACCAAGATACCACAAAAGCCTGAAAACTGGGTTAACTGGAATCCTCTGAAGATCTATCAAAATATGGAGAGATACAGTGCTACCTCTGCCAATGAAGAGAATGTGCTAGAAAAGGGTGATGGCTTGTGGACGACATCATGAGGGAGGCAGAGATGTGTTAGCAGAGGTGACCCTCCCTGGCACCTCTTCGCCTGTCCAGCCAGTGAAATTCCACTGAGGTGGATCCTCTAGCCTTCAGGTTTCTCTTCCTCCTGGCTGACAAACCTCTAGGTCACTCTCTAACTTCTCGGACCCTGCTATAAGCCTGAAAGACAGGCCGAAGAAGTGTTATTATCCTCATATGATAGATGAAAAAACCTGGTGTTCAAATGGAAGAAAGAGACATAGGTCATTTTTTTTTTAGCTCTTCAATTTAGCACATTTTTAAAAAGTGGGATATAGCAGAAACTAACACAACATTATAAAGTAATTTTACTTGATCCAAAAAAAAAAAAAAAGTGGTAATATCCTTCAATACTTCATGGGATGGGGAGAGGAGGAAGACGAGAGATGAGCCAGAATGAAGGAAGAACTGGTGGGTTTGGACTTGTCTGGAGGCTTCACTGAGAAGTAGTTAAGGTGAGGTGTGCCTGGCAGCAGCAGCAAAAGGAGACGGTTGCAGCAACCCAGGTGTGAGATCATGGCTGGTAAAGATGGAGATACAGGTTATGTTGACGACAGAGGGAGAGTGGAACTTGGTCCCAGACTGGAAGCAGTAGGTGCAGCAGTTTGGAGACGGAAGAGCGCTTACCTGGTCAGGGAATCAGGAAAGTTGTGATGGAGGCATACGGTGTATGTGGGGTAGTGGGTTTGAGGGCACAGTGGTGAGGAGGAAGAGACAGATGCAGGTGGAATATACCGAGGTACGGAGCCCAAAAGCTGTGAAGCAGTCAGAGAACTCAGCTTCATGCAGTAGGCTGGTCTGGATGGAGCATGGGGCTCATGACAGGTAGTTTAAAGAGAAACAATGGCAGGAAAAGGTGGTATTGCACGGGGGTTGAGCTCCTGGTGAAGGAGCCTATGGCCACAGAGAATTGTCGGAGTCCACTGAGTAGACGGGTATTGACCGGGGTTGTCCCCCGCAGGTAAATTCACTTCAGTTCACTTCAGTTGCTCAGTTGTGTCCAACTCTTTGTGACCCCATGAACTGTAGCATGCCAGGCTTCCCTGTCCACCACCAATTCCTGGAGCTTGCTCAAACTTAAGTCCACTGACTCGGTGATGCCACCCAACGATCTCATCCTCTGTTATCCCCTTCTCCTCCTGCCTTCAGTCTTGCCCAGCATCCGGGTCTTTTCCAATGAGTCAGTTCTTCACATCAGGTGGCCCAAGGATTGGAGTTTCAGCTTCAGCATCACTCCTTCCAATGAATATTCAGGACTAATTTCCTTTACGGTTGAGTGGTTGGATCTCCTAGCTGTCCAAGGGACTCTCAAGAGTCTTTTCCAATACCACAGTTCAAAAGCATCAATTATTCAGCACTTAGCTTACTTTATGGTCCAACTCTCACATCCATACATGACTACTGGAAAAACCATAGCTTTGACTAGATGGACCTTTGTTGGCAAAGTAATGTCTCTGCTTTTTAATATGCTGTCTAGGTTGGTCATAGCTTTTCTTCCAAGGAGCAAGCATCTTTTAATTTCATGGCTGCAGTCACCATCTGCAGTGATTTTGGAGCCCAAGAAAATAAAGTCTCTCACTGTTTCCATTGTTTCCCCATCTACTTGCCATGAAGTAATGGAACTGGATGCTATGATCTTAGCTTTTTGAATGTTGAGTTTTCAAGCCAGCTTTTTTCACTCTCCTCTTTCACTTCCATCAAGAGGCTCTTTAGTTCTTCTTCACTTTCTGCCATAAGGGTGGTGTCATCTGCATATCTGAGGTTATTGATATTTCTCCGGGCAATCTTGATTCCAGCTTGTGCTTCATTCAGTCCAGCATTTCGTATGATGTACTCTGCATATAAGTTAAATAAACAGAGTGACAATATACAGTACTCCTGTATGTGACAATTGATGTACTCCTTTCCCAATTTGGAACCAGTCTGTTGGTCCATGTCCGGTTCTAACTGTTGCTTCTTGATCTTCACATAGATTTCTCAGGAGACAGATAAGGTGGTCTGGTATTCCCATCACTTGAGGAATTTTCCACAGTTTGCTGTGATCCACACAGTCAAAGGCTTTGGCATAGTCAATAATGCAGAAGTAGATGTTTTTCTTGAACTCTCTTGCTTTTTCTATGATCCAATGGATGTTGGCAATTTGATCTCTGGTTCCTCTGCCTTTTCTAAATCCAGCTTAAACATTTGGAAGTTCTCGGTTCATGGACTGTTGAACGCTGGCTTGGAGAATTTTGAGCATTACTTTTCTAGTGTGTGAGATGAGTACAATTGTGTTTGAACATTCTTTGGATTGCCTTTCTTTGGGATTGGAATGAAAACTGACCTTTTCCAGTCCTGGAGCCACTGCTGAGTTTCCCAAATTTGCTGGCATATTGAGTGCAGCACTTTCAGAGCATCATCTTTTAGGATTTGAAATAGCTCAGCCTGAATTCCATCATCTCCACTAGCTTTGTTCATAGTGATGCCTCCTAAGGCCCACTTGTCCACACTCCAGGTTGTCTAGCTCTAAGTGAGTGATCACACCATCCTGGTTATCTGGGCCATGAAGATCTTTTTTGTACAGTTCTTCTGTATACTCTTGCCCTCTCTTCTTAGTATCTTCTGCTTCTGTTAGGTCCATTCTGTTTCTGTCCTTTTTTGTGCCCATCTTTGCATGAAATTTTTCCCTTGGTATCTCTAATTTTCTTGAAGAGATCTCTAGTCTTTTTCCCATTCTATTGTTTTCCTCTATTTCTTTGCCTTGATCACTGAAGAAGGCTTTTGTATCTCTCCTTGCTATCCTTTGGAATTCTACATTCAGATGGGAATATCTTTCCTTTTCTCCTTTGCCTTTTGCTTCTCTTCTTTTCTCAGCTATTTATAAGGCCTTCTCAGACAACCATTTGCCTTTTTGCATTTCTTTTTCTTGGGGATGGTATTGATCACTGCCTCCTGTGCAATGTCATGAACCTCTGTCCATAGTCCAAATGCACCTGGGGACCTCTTTTATCCAAATGGAAGGACTTTTTACTTTGTTAGTATTTTCCTCAAGCAGAAAGAGTGTTTAGTCGCTGGATTTCCTCTTTACTGGCTGTGGGTAGATTCAACCCGGGAGGAGACCACAGTCTGCCTGCTGATGTCAGTCCTCTCCAAAGTTTCCCACCTTTCCCGCCTTTTAGGGGGCAGTGGTCTCAGATGCTGCTCATAGCAGAGGCCACCAGAACATTTCCAAGAGAGTCAGAGTTGGGGGGGGAACTGAAGAAAGAAACCTTCCTGGAAGTATAGATGGGAACAAGAAATCATTTCCTTCCTCCAACACACCTAGCATGAACAAACGCAGGAATATGACATAAAAGAAAGACAAGATTCTGTGAAAAGAAGGCATGCGGGACTTTGGGGCGCTTTCATTCATCCAGAGGGAACCATACTCTGTGGTAGAGAGTTGTGTCAGACTGGGTGCGTTCACATCCCAGGTCTGCACCTTGTGAGCTACGTGGCTTTGTGTGGGTTACCTAGCCTCTCCAAGCTCCAGTTTACTCATCTGTACAGAGGAAATAGCAAAGGAACCTGGCTTGTAATGATTGACTGAGATAATATGTACAGAGTGATGGGCACAGTGCCTAAGCTACGACTTGCCTGTGTGCTTAACCAACTCACTTCCGTGTCCTACTGCTTCCCAGCTTACTAGGAAAAGAGAGGCAGGGGGCATCTAAGGGTTCATGAGTAGGGTCCCAGGGGAAGTGGGGGAGGCTCAGAGAAAGAGGAACTCCTTGGGGTGAGTGGGGAAAAAGGTGAGTTTGGCATTCCAGACAGAGGAATCAGCATGTCCCTGAAGCTCAGGGAGCACATTGGGGAAGAGGCCGGATTTGAGGCTGGGAGCTGGGCTAGGGGAGGTCACGGAGGGCATCCTGGGCTAGCCTGCAGATGCTGGCATTTTCTCCAGTGTGGGTAGCGAGGAGGCGCCCACTGTTTTCTACAAGGAAATGAAGTGATCGCACTTGGCTTTTAGAAAGATGCTGCTGGTGGGGCAGCAAGCCCGGAGATGGGGCAGCAAGCCTGGAGACAGGGAAGCCAGTCAGGAAGTTGGGTCTGTGGTCCAGGTGAAAGATCACAGGAGCTGGAGCTGTAGCAGGGCCTCAAGAGAAGTGGCTGAAATCGACTGGATGTCTTGGGCAGAACCAACGGGAGAGGGGTTGTGCAGTGCTGGGGAGAGAGTGGTCTGTCCTGCTTCGCTAGGTGACTCAGCGAAGGGTGATGCTGATCTCAGTGATGGTGAAACTGTGTGTACTGTTGTTGTTTAGTCCCTAAGTGATGTCTGGCTCTTTTGCAACCCCATTGACTGTAGCCCGCCAGACTCCTCTGTCCGTGGGACTTCCCAGGTAAGAATACTGGAGTGGGTTGCCATTCCCTTCTCCAGGGGATCTTCCCGACCCAGGGATCAAACCTGCATTTCCTATATTGGCAGGTAGATTCTTTACCACTGAGCCACCAGGGAAAAGTGAAAGTGAAAGTCACTCAGTCGTGTCCGAATCTTTGCAACCCCTTGGACTGTCCGTGGAATTCTCCAGGCCAGAATACTAGAGTGGGTAGCCTTTCCCTTCTCCAGGGGATCTTCCCAAGCCAGGGATCGAACCCAGGTTTCACGCAGTGCAGGCAGATTCTTTACCAGCTGAGCTACCTGGTAAGCACGGGCTACCAGGGAAGCCACCAGTATCTGCACATATTTCAAAAGGAGTAAATAAAACCCACTGGCTCTGGAGGAAATTATAAGTTAAATTGTTTGTGAATTTACAGTTTCTTTTCCATGACTTGATAGTTCCTCAAGAACCTAATGCAAAAAATCACATACACACTGGTTATACGTTTTCTTGCCACACTAAGGCAGGACAAGAACAGGGCCTCCTGAAGGCCTGTTCTCATTTCCCTATGCCTCCAGGCATGTCTCCGGACCAGAATCTAGGGGCCAAGAGCCAGGCACTGCTGTTTGCTTGTGGACATTATGTTACACACCATTTGGATAAATATTTAAAAAGATTTCACGATTCTGCCCATTCTCTTAAATCAAGTAAGAATCAAGCCTATCAGTAAAAAAAAAAAAAAAAAAAAACCCCAAAAAACTACATATTGTCTGTAGGGAGTGATCTATTTTTTAAAAAGAAAAACAACCAGTATAACATTCTTATAGATTTTTTATGCTTCCTTCAAGAATATCTTGAACTTCCTTTTCAATTAAGAATATTTCTAGGAAGAATAATTCTTTTCTATTTCCCAAGAAGAGTTGATTTTGTACACAATGTATTATACAAAAATCTTTTATTCTCCCCACCATCCTGCTATCCTGACAAATATCCATTTTTATGTTTTCATTCCTATATTTGTACAAAAATTAACTACAACCCTAGCATAAAGTTTGATGCCTGCTGTTTCAGTTAACATTTTGTCATAAGCATTTTCTGTGTCATAGCATAGATTTTGTTACCATAATATTCTTTTGGGTGGATATGCAATCATTTATTTAGCCAGTTCCCTGTCATTGTACGTTTCCATTGTTTCCAGTTTTTCAGTCTCATTAGTAGCCCTGCACAGAGCTTTTCCTTATTTTAGCTTTTTTCCTTGAAATTAGTAGAATAAAAAGTATGAATATTTTGTGGCATTTGATATTTATTGGTAAAAATGCTTCTCAGAAGGCTTGTACTAATAACCAATGTCATCAGCAATCTATGAGCTTTTCAGTTTTACCACACCCTTGACAGGACTCGGTATCATTGTTTTCAAAATGTTTGCTAATATCAGAGCATTTTTAAACATGGCACCTTACTGTTGTGCCCATCGCATAGAAAAATTAACCAGAGTGAAAAATAAAAATAAAAACTCTCTGCTTTTCCTAAGCAACTGATATGCATTTATCTTATGGATGGTGCATTTATCTTATGGATGGGCTTCCCTGGTGGCTCAGTGGTAACGAATCCACCTACCAATGAAGGAGACCTGAGTTCGATCCCTGAGTCAGGAAGACCCCTTGAAGGAGGGCATGGCAGCCCACTCCAGTTTTCTTGCCTGGGAAATCCGATGGACAGAGGAGCCTGGCAGACTATAGTCCATGAAATAAAAAAAGAGTCAAACCTGTAGCTACTAAACAACAACATCTTGTGGATACTGGACTAACTAACTTGACTGTATCTACTTTTTTGCTTGAGTAGATAGAAAACTCAGAACCCAGATCACAGCCCACTTTTAACTAATGTGAAGAACATGTGCATCTGTCTTTATCCTCCCTACACTTTTCTCCATCTCTGCTGGCATGTCTATAGCTGCTCTGTATTGTACCCCAGGAACAGCTGCTTCGCATCTTGGCTCTGAAACCAGTCATGTGGCGAAGGTCTGGAGGGCATCCTGGGCCAGAGTTAATATAAGTGACCCAAGGGGATTAGGCCACCAAACCTTGGTGTGGTCTTAGGCTGCATGAGAAACAAAGTGTCATGGGGTCAAACCCCATGCTTAGTGCTACATTTCCTTGGGTGGCAAAAATTGAGATATAGTTGGGCAAACTCGGGGGAATGGTGAGGGAGAAAGAAGCCAGGTGTTACAGTCCTTGGGGTCACAAGGAGTCGGATTGATTTGGCGACTGAACAACAACAACAAAAATAGTTGATTTACAATACTGTGGTAGTATTAGGTGTACAGTAAAGCGATTCAGATATGTTTCTGTATATATATATAATATGTATTTTCAGATTATTCTCCATTATAGTTTATTCAGTTCATTTCAGTTCAGTACCTCAGTCGTGTCCAACTCTTTGCATCCGTTGACTGCAGCATGCCAGGCTTCCCTGTCCATCACCAACTCCTGAAGCTTACTCAAACTCATGTCCATTGAGTTGGTGAAGCCATCCAACCATCTCATCCTCTGTCATCCCCTTCTCCTCCCGCCTTCAATCTTTCCCAGAATCAGGGTCTTTTCAAATGAGTCAGTTCTTTGCATCAGGTGGTCAAAGTATTGGAGCTTCAGCATCAGTCTTTCCAATGAATATTCAGGACTGATTTCCTCTAAAACTGATTGGTTGGATCTCCTTGCAATCCAAGGGACTCTCAAGAGTCTTCTCCAATACCACACTTCTCCAACTTCTCCAACACCACATACAAATCCAACTTCTCCAACACCACAGTTCACAGTTATAGTTTATTATAAGATATTAGATAAAGTTTCTTGTGTTATACAGTAAATCCTTGCTATTTAGCTATTTTATGTATGATACTACACATCTGTTAATCCCATATTCCTAATTTATGCCTCCCCATTCCATAACCATACATTTGTTTTCAATCTTAGTTTCTGTAATGTAAATAAGTTCATTTGTACTGTTTTTAGATTCCACTTATAGGTAATATCATGATATTGTATAATATTTGTCTTTGATTCACTTCATTTAGTACAATAATCTCTAAGTCCATCCATGTTGTTGCACATGGCAGTATTTAATTCTTTTTTTATAACTGAGTAATATTCCATTGTATATACACTATATCTTCTTAAATCAATCATCTGTGTCAATCATCTGTGGATGGGTGCTTGTGTTGTTTCCATGTCTTTGCTAATGTAAATAGTGCTGCTATGAACATTGAAGTGCGTATATCTTTTTGAATCAGGGGTTTCATATTTTGGGAGTGTATGGGTCACAACAATTAGAGAGGGATGTAGACAAAGTGAGAAGCTCACATCCTTGGTTTACAGGAGTTGAGATTAAAGAAACCAGGGATGTGTTGTCTCAAAAGTGACACCCTTAAAGAATTCGGAGAAATACTGCATCGCTTTGTTCTGTATCATCACTACAAGATAACATCTTAGAAGCCCTTTTTCTTACTTCCAAAAGTGGTATCATGATGTTATCTTATTAGATTCTCTAACCATCCTTGTGAGGATTTCAGCTTTTTTCATCCCTTTTCAAATAAAGAATTGCTGTGCCATCCATTCTCTACCCTGGAGACAGCAGCTTCCTGATATACAGAAATAATCAACCTTCATGCTATCTATTCCAGATTTTCAATTTCTCTCTAATTTCTCCACTTCTTTCCACCCTGCTGATGCCGATTCAGTTGAGGCCACCAAGATTTATCCCTCTGATGAGGGGAGAACTACAGAAGACCCCGAGTCCTCAGATGCTGGAGGAGGAGACTAAGGCACCGAGAGGTTAGATAGTGAGTCCAGGTTCACATAGGACCACAGTAAATGTTTGTTGAATGAATGAGCAAATCAGTCAATGAGCGAATCAATGTAGATGGAAGAGGGTGTGAGTGGACCAACAGACATGAATGAAAAGATGCTCATAGCTCATGCCCTGCTAGTGGAAAACCAGCAACAGCTCTCATGAAGGACAGTGTGCAGACTTGCTCTCTCTGACCACGCTTGCCTGCGTGATACTGTATTAGAAGGGAAAACGAAAGTGTTAGTTGCTCAATCCTGTCCGACTCTTTGGAATTTTCCAAGCAAGAATTCCAGTATTCTTGCCAAGAGAATTCCATGGACAGAGGAGCCTGGCAGGTTGCAGTCCATGGGGTCACAAAGAGTCAGGCATGACTGAGCAACTAACACTTTCACTTTCAAGCAAGAATACTGGAATGGGTTGCCATTCCCTTCTCCAGGAGATCTTCCTGACCCAGAGATCGAACCTGGGCCTCCTGCATTACAGGCAGATTCTTTACCGCTGAGCCAGCCAGGAAGGGAGCTGAAAGAATGTAGCTAGACTTAAAAGCCCCTGGAAATGAAACAGAATGAATGAACCATCAAGATAATCACTGGTAATAATGAATAATGTTTATTGATCACTTACTAAGTGCCAGGCACTGGTGCAAATTATTTACATGTTTATGATTTAGATTTTCACAAAGATTTTCTGTGGGGTTATTATCATTCCAATTTTACAAATGAGGACGCTGAGTTATTTGAATGTTAAATACCTTGCCGGAGGGCCCTAGATAACAAATGGCTGAGCTCTGATCTAATCTAGGTAATCTAACTCCCAAACCTTTGCCCAGAACCCCTTCACCATCCTGCCTGTTCACAAACGTCATTGCTCTAAACACCAAGAAAGATGCGAATTGGTTGTGTTTTCACCTTGGCAGATGGCCCCTCCTCCTAGATTTCTGGCAAATTCTTGTAGTTGTCCTAGGCAGCAACACTTTGCATTGTCCACTAGGCAAATGAGCAAAGGAGGCTCTCCAGACCCCCGGAGTTGGGCTTCCTGCCTTCATTCAACAAACACAGATTGAACGCTCTTTGCCTGTGGTCCCTGCCCTGGTGGAGCTTGTACTCAAGTGGAAGGAGATGTAAGAAGTACTCAGAGGATAAGAGCTCAAGACAACTTCAGAGAGTTCAAAGTGAGAGAAAAGAGGAAAGCAGGGTCTCATGATGGGGGTGGGAGGTATTTGCTTGTGTTACTCTGCACCTGCTAGGCAGAGAGGGCATAGGCAGAAGGACCTGGTCCAGAGGCCCGAATGTTGTAGGAGAAGAAGCTAATATTGTGAGGATCTGGGTGAAATGGGGTACTCAAGGCAAGAAGAATCTCAAGAAATGGGGAATCTCAAGGCACAAGCTGGAATCAAGATTGCCGGGAGAAATATTAATAACCTCAGATATGCAGATGATACCACCCTTATGGCAGAAAGGGAGGAAGAACTAAAGAGCCTCTTGATGGAAGTGAAAGAGGAGAGTGAAAAAAGCTGGCTTGAAAACTCAACATTCAGAAAACTAAGATCATGGCATCCAGTCCCATCACTTCATGGCAAATAGATGGGGAAACAGTGGAAACAGTTAGAGACTTTATTTTCTTGGGCTCCAAAATCACTGCAGATGGTGACTGCAGCCATGAAATTAAAAGATGCTTGCTCCTTGGAAGAAAAGCTATGACCAACCTAGACAGCATATTAAAAAGCAGAGACATTACTCTGCCCCCAAAGGTCCATGTAGTCAAAGCTATGGTTTTTCCAGTAGTCATGTATGAATGTGAGAGTTATACTATAAAGAAAGCTGAGCACCGAAGAATTGATGCTTTTGAACTGTGGTGTTGGAGAAGACTCTTGAGAGTCCCTTGGACTGCAAGGAGATCCAACCAGTCCATCATAAAGGAAATCAGCCCTGAATATTCATTGGAAGGAGTGATGCTGAAGCTGAAACTCCAATACTTTGACCACCTGATGCGAAGAACTGACTCATCTGAAAAGACCCTGATTCTGGGAAAGATTGAAGGTGGGAGGAGAAGGGGACGACAGGGGATGAGATGGTTGGATGGCATCACCAACTCGGACTTGAGTTTGAGTAAGCTTCAGGAGTTGGTGATGGACAGGGAAGCCTGGCTTGCTGCAGTCCATGGGACCGCAGAGAGTCGGACATGACTAAGAGACTGAACTGAACTGGGTGAAATTGTATTCCAGCCAGAAGGAACTGCAATACCAGGGCCCCCAGTGGGGAGAAAGCCTGCCATGTTTCAGAAATAAGGGGGAAAAAAAGAAAGCCAGTGTGGCTGGGATCCAGGGAGTCAGGGTGAGAGTCAGAGGAGAGGAAGGCCAGGAGGTAAACACAAGCTACAGAGGCTGAGGTGAGGGTTGGTTCCAGGTGCATTGGAAGCCATCATTGGAGGTCTGTAAACAGGGGAGAGACAGACTCAGAGTCAATGTGTACACTGCCTTCGTTGTGAGCCGGAAGGGAAGCCCAGAGCAGCCAAGTGAGACCCTCTCAGGGTCCAGAGCCCCTGCATCACTCAGGTGGTCTCTTCCTGACCCCCCCGACACCTGTGGTCTTCTCAGGGGGCCTGTCAGACTCCCTCATTGCAACCCAGGGTCCACGTTTTCCTCCAGCCCAGGGTCCACGTTTTTCTCTGTTCTTTAGATTGCCGTTTGTAAACCCCATCACTGTGCTCCCAGCCTTTTCCAATGGGTAACTGATTCTCGTGTTGACTTGCAGATCATAAGGCAGCAGTTTCCTCAGTTAACCACCAGGAGACTCGGGACCCGCGGACAGTCAAAGTAAGCACCGACGGCCTTTCCACCTGCAGAGCGCGCGTCCATGGGCCTCCAGAGACCCAGACTCCGGGCCTCTCATCCTGAGCTCAGTCTGGGGAGAAGTCTGTGCCTGGTGGGAGTGGCCCCCTCTCCCAGGAGCCCTAACAGAGATGCTGTCCAAAGACCAGCTGCTTTAAGGAATCCGACTTGATGCCACCCTGCCTGTAGGTGTTTATGTGAAGTAGTCTTGAGCATCTTCTAAAAGGAGCACCCTGTGGTCTTTTGACCAGTTTCCAGGTTACTCGGATTGTTTTGACCAGCAAACTCTGTCCTCTCACAGAATCCAGTCAGCCAGAGAAGCAACACGTACCAGTCCCTGCAAGGGAGATGGGCCAAAAGATGCTGTGGTACCCAGGCATCCTGCTTCCCAGTCACCCATCCTGTCAACCAACCCTCCAATGTTTGCTTCTCATTTTTTGCTGTCAGATAATGGTGCTAAGTGCTGGGGACACATGAGCAGACAGGTCCCTGCACTCCTGGATGGAGCAAATATTCTCCAGGGGAAGACACACACACAAAAATATCATCAGATTGTGAAGGGGGTTGCCCTAGGGAATAACAAAAGGGTGACCTGATCTAGAAAGGGTAGCCTAGGAAGGTCTTACTAAGGAGGTGACCCGAGGAGTGAGAAGGCTGTGCAGATGTCTGTCTCCCAGGTGAGAGTCAATGGGAAGGGAATCTCTGCCTATCCTAACCAGGCTTCACGAAAATCTAGACTTATAAAGGCTCATTTTAAAGGGTATTTCAAAATACTGTTGGAAGTGACTAGGTGTTCCGTGAAGAAGGTCTGTTGACTATGAAAGTTTGGTAAGCTCTGAACTAAACAGGTTCCTTTATGCAGGATTTGTCAGAACCTTTATTATGCTAATTATACGTGGTGACTCCAGGAGGTATTATGCAGCATTCTAAACATTTTGACCATGTTGGGTGTGGATCAACACACACTGACTTATAAAATAATGAAACTTTTTATTAAAACACAACAACCACATATAGGACTTGTAAGACTTGTCACTTAAAGTGCTTCAGAAGCAGCGTATCCAATATTGTCCCCCTCATCCCAGCCCCCAGCTATCCCTGGGCAGCACATTCCTACCCTCCAAGGGTAGGTTTAACTTTGGAGCCAAGTTGGATAAACAATGTGGAAAGTAGATGATCAAACTGGGGAAACCCTTTTTAGTAAAGTTCTGAAAATCAAATGAGACTAATTTTTTTTTTTTTTAATGTGGCTCAGAAGTTCTGGGGGCAATTTTCAAAGAGAAAAATTTTGAGCAAGGGGTATTTTGGAATAAATTTCTAATAAGTTTTCAGGGTGACTCCTCTGAAGAACAAATTTCATTCATACTGAAGAATTCAAGTATTTGTTTAAAATGAGTTTTCAGCCCTGGTAAGAGTATGGAGTAGAAAACCCAGATTCTTTCTTTCTTGTTTGCTGGTGAGCATGTGGTTGGCACACAAGGGCAATTCAATCTACAGATAAGTGGATGGTTGGAAGGCTATTGAATGAATGGAAAGGAATTATTTTTTTCTCCAGCCCATGGTCTTTTTTAGCATCACTGGCTCTAATACATTGCTGCACATTTCTGAGATAAAAGAGTTTAAGTAGATAGTAATGATAGACACATGGTAAAATTAGGCAATAAAAATAGTAAAGATAAAAGAGAAAATTTTCCCATCCTACATAAACTTGGAGAAAGTTCCATTCTGTCTACATGTAAGAGCCTGCTTTTGTTTTTTGTTTTCTTTTTCTTTGACCTAGAGGTTGGCAAATGGGGCAATGTCTTTAAAACTTCAGTTTCATTGTATCCTCTCCATAAGCATCCTCCAAGGTTGGTCACACCTCCAACCAACTGAAAGGTAATAAGAAGCTCTAGTCTCCAACATGCCACTTGGCCTTATAGAGACAGTCATGTCTGACTCTTTGCAACCCTATAGACTGTAACCTACCAGGCTCTTCTGTCCTTGGGATTCTCTAGGGAGGAATACTGAGTAGGTTGCCATGCCCTCCTCCAGGGTATCTTCCCAACCCAGGGATCGAACCTGAGTCTCCTGCGGCTCCTGCATTGCATGCAGATTCCTTACCACTGAACCACCAGGGAAGCCCCTTATAGCGAAGATCCCTCAGCAAATTTACCTGGATAGACTAAATGGGTGGGGGGTGGTGTGCTGGTGGAGAGTGTGTTGACCTGAAATAAAAAACTTACAGACCTGAAATAAAAGCTTGAGAAGTGATCAGAGCACTAGCGTCACTAGCTTCACTGCAGTTCTAGCAGTATACTCTGAAAAATCAAGAAGTGATCTGATCTTAGTACGTTATTACCATCTTGAGCTTAAGAAAGAATAAGGGTGGACTTTGTAAAGTTAGGGAGGCGTGTCATAACTACCTTCCCACCTGGAAGGGCTCCCAGAGCAAACGGAACTCTCCCACCCCACCCACCAAAGGAGTGCCTTCCAGGTGGAAAGGCAGTTATGACAGTTGGCAAGTAGAAGGCACAGAAGATAGAAATCAGCTCAACATAAGGAAGAACTTTCTGATCACTATACTGACCTAAAATGAACTGGCCTGCCTTTGGAGGGTCCGAGTTCTTCATCCCAGCAGGCATTCAGATAGAGGCGGGATGCCCACTCAGCAGAAGTATCACAGAATGGTATCCGGAGTGGAGGGGGCTTTGGGGGGTGGGGGAAGGTTACCTGTTTGCTCAGCTCTCCCCTCCCCGGGAAGGCTCTCCCAGAACTCACAGTGTTTTCTCCTTTGGTTATTTCCTGGCTATCACCACCAAGTCGCTACCAGTAGAAAAGAGTAGTTAACACATTACACAGCACTTCTGAAATCGAGGTCCAGAATTACTTACATTAATATTGCCATGTGATTGCACAAAATGACCCTGGACCTGCTAAATGAGAATCTCTGGGGGTGGGACCTGGGAGTCTGTATTTTAATATGTTTTCTAGGTGATTCTTCTCATTAGTAAAGTTTGAGAATCACTGGCTTAGTGGTGAAAAGCACCTTGAGAGGTTCAAATCCTGCCTCTACTGCTTACTCACTGGATAATCTTGGATGTCTTAAGTTCTCTGGGTCTTAGTTTCCTAGTCTGTAATATGGGGATATTAATCAGTTCCAGCCTCCCAGGGATTTTGTGAGATGAAATCAGGTAATGTGTGTAAAGCACTTAGCACCTTGTTAGCGACTGCATTACAAATAGAAGATAACGATAGTCTCATCCAGCCAGGACCGACCTGCAGGGCCACACCCAGCAGGCTTGTGGATCCCAGAGGGATGTGCATGAAAATTATCTGTGGTTTGTCTCAGTGCTGATTCCAGGGCCCTAGCCCCTGTTCTGGGAAGGGGCCTTAGAATCTGTATTTTTATCATGTTCTATAAGAGGCTCTGACAAACATCAAGTTTGTAACAGTGTGTTTCCTTAGTGCAGCACAGTGGCTCTGTGGTCAGACCGACCCACTTCCTCCCCTAAACAGCTGTATGGCCTTGAGCAAATTACTTAAGCTTTCTTGCCTCCAATTCTCATCTGTAGAAAGGTTATAATAATCTCCACTTCATAGCATTATTTTACAAATAACTGTAGGGAAAGCATTTGCCAAAGTGCCTAGCACACCATAAGTGCTGGATAGATCGTCGCTAAAATCCAAGCAAAATGCAGCCTCATTAGTGTTAATTGAAAACATTACTATTATTAAGCCCTTCCTGAGTTAATAAAAGGTTCTGGTCTTTGTTTTCCATTCAGTGTCAACTGAAACACTGAATTTATCTTTTTAGATACAGTTGTTTAAGACTGCTATTTATTAAGAAAAACATAGGCCAAATGAATTTTTGTTGTTGGTACAGTTGGCAGCCATGAACACCCTCTTCTTGGGTCTTTGCAGAGGGGGACATTCAGACGCTGTGCCTCTGATACGAGAGATTAAGTACAAATGGAAATTTTTTCATCCCACTTTCTGCTTTGAAAAGTATTTGACTTAACATTGTCTGTAGGAGGCAATTCTGGTTATTTTTACCTGTCTGATTGACGGCTGGCAACATGGAACTTTGTTTTAATTCTAGATTTCTAAGATGTTGAGCCTGACAGGGGAGTTAACTCTTTTAGTTCAGGGAGGATGGGTCCAAGCCATCATTGGCCTTGGGCTCCAGTGGCTTAGGATCCCCCAGCTGATAAGGGTACACGTGGGTTTCTCTCTCTCTCTTTCTTTACGGCCCAGGTACCATTACTATGGCATCGCAGTGAAGGAAAGCTCCCAATATTATGATGTGATGTATTCCAAGAAAGGAGCTGCCTGGGTGAGCGAGACAGGCAAGAAAGAAGTGAGCAAGCAGACGGTGGCGTATTCACCCCGGTCCAAACTTGGAACATTGCTGCCAGAATTTCCGAATGTCAAAGATCTAAATCTACCGGCCAGTCTGCCAGAGGAGAAGGTGAGCACACCTGCAG
Organism: Cervus canadensis; assembly: GCF_019320065.1. Taxonomy (NCBI): domain Eukaryota; kingdom Metazoa; phylum Chordata; class Mammalia; order Artiodactyla; family Cervidae; genus Cervus; species Cervus canadensis. Next base: position 53,650,236 of record NC_057406.1, read on the forward strand.
GACTGCTGGAGTGGGTGGGTTCTCTCTCTCTCTCACAAACACACCACACTCACGCACACCACACCCACACACCACACTCACACACATCACACACACCACACACACCACACACACCACACTCTCACACACCACACACATACATGACACTCACACATATCACACACACCACACTCACACACACCACACACACCATACTCTCACACACCACACCCACACACCACACACACACACACCACACACATACACCACACACACACCACACTCACACACACCACACTCTCACACACCACACACACCACACTCTCCCACACCACACTCTCACACACCACACACATATACCACACACATACACCACACACACACCACACTCACACACACCACACACACCATGCTCTCACACACCACACCCACACACACCACACACACACACACCACATACACCACACACACACCACACTCACACATACCACACACATACACCACACACACACCACACTCACACACACCACACACACCATGCTCTCACACACCACACCCACACACACCACACACACACACACCACACTCTCACATTACCACACACATATACCACACACACACCACACTCACACACACCACACTCTCACACACCACACACACCACACTCTCCCACACCACACTCTCACACACCACACACATATACCACACACATACACCACACACACACCACACTCACACACACCACACACACCATGCTCTCACACACCACACCCACACACACCACACACACACACACCACACACATACACCACACACACACCACACTCACACACACCACACACATACACCACACACACACCACACTCACACACACCACACACCACCATGCTCTCACACACCACACCCACACACACCACACACACACACACCACACTCTCACATTACCACACACATATACCACACACACACCACACACACACCACACTCACACACACCACACTCTCACACACCACACTCTCCCACACCACACTCTCACACACCACACACATATACCACACACATACACCACACACACACCACACTCACACACACCACACACACCATGCTCTCACACACCACACCCACACACACCACACACACACACACCACACACATACACCACACACACACCACACTCACACACACCACACACATACACCACACACACACCACACTCACACACACCACACACACCATGCTCTCACACACCACACCCACACACACCACACACACACACACCACACTCTCACATTACCACACACATATACCACACACACACCACACACACACCACACTCACACACACCACACCCACCCACACACACCACATTCACACACACCACACTCATACACACCACACTCACACACCACAATCACACACACCACACACACACCCCACACTCACACCACACTTACATACAGCACACTCACATACCACATTCACATGCACCACACTCATCTGCACCACACACACATGCACCACAGTCACATGTACCTCAAACACACAACACACACACCACACACACACCACACTCATACACCACACACACACCACACTCACATACAGCACACACATACCACACTCACATACAGCACACACATGCCGCACTCACACACACCACACTCACATGCACCACACACACATACCACATTCACATGCACCACACTCATCTTCACCACACACACACACCACACACACATAATACTCACACACACCACACACACACATCACACTCACCCCACACTTACATACAGCACACTCACATACCACACTCACATGCACCACACTCACATGCACCACACTCACATGCACCACACTAACATGTACCTCAAACACACAATACACACACCACACACACACCACACTCATACACCACACACATACCACACTCACATACAGCACACACATGCCCCACTCACACACACCACACTCACATGCACCACACACACATACCACATTCACATGCACCACACTCATCTTCACCACACACACACACCACACACACATAATACTCACACACACCACACACACATAATACTCACACACACCACACACACACACACCACACTCACACATACTCACACACACCACACACACACACACCACACTCATACACACTTTTATTGCAAAATAGTGAGTTTAAAAGTACAAGGACAGAATCAAGTTGGTCCGTTAGTTGTGACAAAGGTAGCTTCCCAAAGCAAGATGTCAGCAGTAGAGGTGATGGGGTGTGAGGTATACAGAGCCTGCCTGAACTACCTTCATAACTGTCCTGCAAACCCAATCCTACTCTAAAATAAAATGTTTACCCTCTCCCTATCCAGCTTGTCTACCTACCCACCCATCTACGATGCTGCACTGGTCTCATTCCACAAGGGGAGGGCCCCCTCCTCTGCATAGCTCTTTCACAGGATTAAGTTTATTTTCCCAAGTGCTGCAGAGGATGTGGTGACATTGCACTCCCACAGAGAAAGAAGATTTTAAAGGTGGTAGTGATTCAGATAGTTTGGGCCATGGTATTGGGGAGAAATAATTGGAAACACCAATTTGGAGACTCTCTCCTGGGTGACACCATCCTAAGTGATCTTTTTTTTTATGGGAGTATAGTTGCTTTATAATGTGTTTCTGAAGTGAATCAGTTATATGCACACATATATCCCCTGTTGTTTTTTTATTTTCTTCCTGTTTAGGCCATCATAGAAGCATTAAGTAGAGTTCCCTCTGCTATACAGCCTAATGCATGTATCTTGATGTGGCCCAGGGTACCAGTAGGTGTTGAGTTTCTACATATCACACTGGAATGCAGTGATGAATGAGACTTGATTCCTGCTGTCAGGAAGCTTACAGTCAAGCCAGGGAGACAGATGCTTATACAGTCAAACTAAGTTTATATGACACGTATATCTATGTTCTCAAACAAAAAGAATAAATAAATCCTTATTTTCTCAAATTTGCTTTCTTTTCTCAGCACACTTCCTGCACCATCACTTTAAAATTCTTGGGAAAGTGAAGCTAGAGATGCAATTCTTCTGCTAAGCAGATTCCAGAGAATTCCCAAATGTCTTTTTTGTGATTTTGGCAAAAGCACCTCTTCTTATAGATATAGGCTGGATGTTAACTTTTCAGTATCTCAGCTGATGAGAATTTAATCCAGTAGGCCTTACTGAACTCTATCTACAATGTGCCAGACACTGCACTAAATGCTTGATACACAAGCATGAATAATGTGCTATTTTTATTAGCATTTTCCCCAAATCCATAGTAGGGGTAGACATGGAGCAGAGAGAGAAACCTGTGCTTTCTCTACAAGAAGGTGAGTGCTCTGAGAAACATTCGGGTGCTATGGAGCACAGAGGAGGGAGCAGAGGGTCAGAGGGCCCCACCTAAGGAAAATGAGTTTCACTGGGACCTTACAGGATGCATCCCCTCAACAGAGAATAAATGACTTGAAATTCCAAGGGCAGCAGTAATGTGTATTAATGCATGCTTTTATTGTTGATCCTTCCCCACCCCCACAGGTTTCTACCTTTATTATGATGTACAGAACACACTGTCAGAGAATACTGGACACAGTAATAAGAGCCAACTTTGATGAGGTAGGTCAATAAGTGTTAGGCTGTGAATACTCTGCATTAAAATGTTATATTACAATAACACTAGCTTTGACTAGTTTCCAGGTCTCTAGAAACCCCTGATGTACACTAGCTCTCTGAATCCTCAGTGATCCCAGAACGCAAGCACTATCATTACCCCCATTTTATAGATTTTCTGTGCGGGCAGTAGTTGGCATGGCTCTTTCCTTGTTCTAATGAGTGAACTACTTCCTGCCCAGTTGGCCTGCTGGGAACCCAGTTTTGTCAAGGTATCGTTATGCCAGAATTCTACATTCAGAAAAACTAAAGGAAAGCTTGTCTATGTTTTGGGTTTAAACTTTTCCTGAGGCTTATCTGCTTCAGTGCATTTGGAGCTGATTAACCTTCCGTTCTCAAGTTCTGGTCCCTATGTCCATCTAACACTGCCCATAGGGCCATCTTTGAATACAAACAGTGTAAGGATTTAATTTTGATTTTAAAATATTATAGTTAAAGAATGGAGAGAAATGAGAGGATAGAAGCACTGGTTATATAAACAGAGGCAATAAAATATTCTTGTCTAAAATGCCATCTGAAAGAACTTTCCAAAAGGATGGCAGGAAACCACACATTTCACCCCATAACGTGAGGCCGTTCTGTTTAAAGAAAATGCCTTTCAGACAAAAACAAAAACAAATAAAACCACTTGGGATCAGACGTGGACATTGAATCTGAGGGAAGATAACCTAGATTCTGGGCTTCCCGGATAGCTCAGCTGGTAAAGAATCTGCGTGCAATGCTAGAGACCGCAGTCTGATTCCTGGGTGGGGAAGTTCCCCTGGAGAAGGGATAGGCTACCCACTCTAGTATTCTTGGGCTTCCCTGGTGGCTCAGATGGTAAAGAATCTGCCTGCCATGTGGGAGACCTGGGTTCGATCCCTGAGTTGGGAAGATCCCCTGGAGGAGGGCATGGCAACCCACTCCAGTATTCTTGCCTGGAAAATCCCCATGGACAGAGGAGCCTGGTGGCCTATAGCCCACAGGGTCACAGAGAGTTGGACATGACAGAGTGACTGAGCAGAGCACAGCCTAAGCTCTAGAGGGGCTACAAGAATTGTTGTTATTGGTGAAAACATGCATGAGGTTTCCTTTTGTAGAGTGGGGGGTTCATGTGCTGTTGGAGATGGATGGGACAGGATGAGGTAAGGCAGTGAAGACTTGTTGAGCTGGTGTCTGTGCTGAGCTTGCTGAGCTGGTGTCTGTGCGGCTCCTTATACTGTTCCCTCTGGAGCCTGCTGCAGCAGTGGTACCCCCATATATGAGCTGTCACTTGGTTCATAGACACAGCTCCAAAAGAGGGATAGATGTGTTGATAGAGTAGGACTCTTCTTCCTGCTCTTGACTTTCATCCACTAGGTTTTTAAATCTCCCAAATTCCTTCTGTGACCATTTAAGTGGAATTTTTTGTCTTACAGAAAGAAAGCTCATTGCTTTCTCTCATACTGTGGTTTGGCTATTGCCTTACATATCAAAGAACCCTGAGATCTGGGCAAATCATGACTCGTGATTGATTAAGACAACACTGGCTTCTGTAACACACAAGCCCCAAGTCTCAACACAATTTGACAAGACATGTCACAATCCAATGTGGACACCCTTGATTGGATGGCTGGTTGCTGCGGGTGGTTCAGGGACCCAGGCTCCTCCTACCTTATGGCCGTACACTGCCCTAGAGTCTTGGCATCCTTTTTGTTCAGCTGATGGATCCGAGAAAAAGATTACAGGGAAGACATCCTCCCTTCTTGAACTCATTGGCCCAGAGATAAGCTGCATCACTTTTGTCCATATTCCACTGGCAAGAGCAGGTCTCACGGCACTCCCCCTACTCACCTCTGCTTCTTGAGGTAAGGGGAGCTGGGAAGTGTGGCTCCTCTCTGGGCAGCAGCTTATTTACTAGAGGAGATCTAGTGGTCCCTCTCTGCCACAAGTACTCACAACAAAACTGGTGATAGTCTTCCCTTAACATTCTTATCAATACGTACTCATCGTCTCCCTTCACTGGCTTCCATTTCTTAACTCTGACACTTATTGGGCATCTAATGACATACACTGCAAGATTCCAGGAATGGGGTGATAAGATAAGCCTCGAAGGGAAAAAAGTCATGCATACCAGTAACTCTGGAGAAGAGAATGGCAACCCACTCTAGTACTCTTGCCTGGAAAATTCCATGGACAGAGGAACCTGGCAGGCTACAGCCCATGGAGTCACAAACAGTTGGACACCACTGAGAAACTAACATACACCAGCAGTTAGGATGCAGAATATATGGTGAGAGGTCCAGAAACCTTGTGAGGGCTTGAGTGTTCCTGTGGGAGAAGGGCCAGACTGGGAGCTCAGGCTTGGATTCAAGACGTGGCTCAATTCCTCATCCTAGGAATGAAGATAAAAATACCACCCCGCCTATCCAGTTCACAGGATTGTTGGAAGGAGGAGATGAGACAATGCCTGGTAAAAGGTCATACAAATGCTTGCTTTTATCAGATATGTTAATCAGAGAGTTAAGGGAGGTCACACAGTTGGTTAGATCCTTGTCACCTAACACTGCTGGTCCAGTATTCTTTCCACCCCACTGGCAGGGGTATTTGGTGGCTGTTTTTGAGGTGGTTGATGAAAATGTGGTTGATTCTACCCAAACACAAAAAGAATGAAGGGGGATATTTTACCTCTGAAGAGAATGGCTTTCTCTCCTACAGCTGAGAAAAGTCATCGGTAAATAGATGGTGGATGTCTTTGGTACATTTTGATGATATTGTTTGTTTCAGATCTTCAAGATCTTTAATATCCATTGAGGTCACAATGTATGCTAGTATCACAGTCTTAAATTACCTTGTTTCCTTGTTCATTGTTTGTCTCCTGCCACCAGAACAGAAGCCCTTGAGGGCAGGGATCTTGTTTACTACTGTATCCAGGTCAGCTATACTCTCAGGCTCTCAGTAAATATTTCTTGAGTGGGTGAGTAGATGAACTGATGGATGATGGATGGATAGAAAACCTCCACAGACTTACAGCATTATCAGGAGAGTGCAAAGAAGCCAAATCTGTATGTAGGGGACTTCCTGTAAAGCCTTCTCCTAACTACATTGCACAAAGAATTGTAAACTCAGATAGCCCTGTGTTTGAGTCTCAAATCCACCACTTAACAGCCTGTGACCTTGAGAAAGGCACTTAACCTCTGTGAGCCTCAGTTTCTTTTGCTGTAAAATGGAGGTAATAGCTATATCTACCTCATAGTAAAATTGTGATAATTATATGAAAATTATATAGATTAAAGTATCTAGTTTCAAACTGAGAGCATAATAACTACTAGCTATTGTTTTGTCAAGTTCCTTTTAACACTATAACAATTAAGTACCCATGACTGGAAATCATCAGATATGTTTCCACAAGATGCCAATATACCAGGAATAAAGTAAGTATGGACATGGAAAAGAAATAGAAAACTTACCTAGGTATTCTTAAGGAAATCACCTTCTGATGCTTTATTGAGCAGAGAGGGAAAAGGCTGAGAATTCAAGGGACTAAAGTAGATAATCCAGAAAACTTGTTTTAAATAATCATTTTCAATCATTTACCTGTGATTCTTTCACCATTTTTGCTTGCAAGGAGTAAGGAGAACTTTTTCTATCTAATTATGTTTCCATTTGTTAAATGCCTTCATGATGCCTGGCATTTTATAAATAATCTTATTTCATCCTACTAATAGGTAAACAACATCTCCCTCTTGTTAAAGCTGATAACTCTCTTATTTACATAATTATTTAGTCCCGAGCCCCAGATTCAACTGACTTGCCATCTAACATACATGGCCTAATCAGAGCTCTGACTTTCCGCCCTAAATCTGTTTTTCCCAAGCCTTAGATAGCCACTACCACACACCCAACTGCTCAAGCCGCAAACCTCAATTCTTCATATCTAGTCTATCAGAATGTCCTGTTGGCTCCACCTCCTGATAACACTGTGTCTGTTCATTCCACACCTAACTTCCAAGTATTAGCCCTTGAGCTTTGCGGTGTTTTCCCTCCTTCTGAGGAACCAGCCCGTCGGACGCTGTTGTTGTTCAGTAGCCCAGTCATGTCCGGCAGACATTAAATGCTCTTAAATGCAGAGTAGCAAGAGAGGTTGAAACTGGATAACACGGCATCTACAAATGCTGCTCCAGTGACAGAACTGACGGCGGCTCTCAGTGCCAGGCAGACTTGAAAAAGACAGATGGCTGCTCGTGCGAGTGATCTTCGACAGATTTGTTTTAATGTACACAGTCGCTGATGCTTTCCAGAATTTCTGCTGGAAACTGACTCATAAAAAGAGAGTAGGGCTACATGCAAGGAGAACTTAGAAAGGCAAATGAATTCAGAATCTACCAAATATTAGGAATCAACTGGGCAGTGCTTCTTATTCAGAGTTGGAAGGCAGGCAGGGAGGTCCAGGACCTGGCCAGAGGCCAATATCCTGGGATGACATGGGATCTGGGGACAGCAGAGGGTTGTCTGGAGGGCGAGTACCTTGTCTAAGAGATGTGGCCATCTCCAGGCCCATGTCAGCGAATAGCCGTCCGGTGTCCCAGTGACAACAAGGGCCTTGATAGGTGAGCAGAGCCACCATGGAGATCCTGGCTGGGTGATGCTCAGAAACTTAGGCGACGGTGTCTCAAGTGTTTATGGCAGTACAGTGATTTCTTGGGGCTTCCCAGGTGGCACTAGTGGTAAAGAACCCACCTGCCAATGCAGGAGACATAAGAGATGTGGGTTTGATCCCTGGGTGGGGAAGATCCCCCGGAGGAGGGCATGGCAACCCATTCCAGTATTCTTACCTGGAGAATCCCATGAACAGAGGAGCCTGGCGGGCTATAGTCCGTAGGGTCGCAAAGAGTCAGACATGACTGAAGTGACTTAGCACATATGCATGCACTGATTTCTTGTGCCTGGAAGTGGTAGTGCCTCCATAATATAGTAATAGTAATAGAATTTAACCTTTATTAGGCATTTACTATGTGCTGACCACTATAATAAGTACTTTTGTAGGAATCTTTACCAAAATCTACTTAATACTATTTTAATTCCCATTTCACTGATAAAGAAACTGAGGCATAGAGATATTACCCCTCTAGTTGGTAGTGGGAACTTTTTAAAGGCAGTCTTCACTCATCTGATTTTTTGTTGTTGTTGATTTTAATTTTCAATCAGGTTGAAAACTTTGCCACATTTTCACTATCATGGAATTAACAGAACTGTGACTTGAGTTTTACAATGTACAAACCTGACCTCATTCACCTTGATCATGTTTTTGGCAATTAACCATTTTCCCTCTAGGAAGTCAGGGGGCATGCTTTTCTCTCTGTTCCTCATCCACCAAGCCTCCCATCCAGTGTTTACACTGAGAAGTCCAGCCAGGCCATGGACATCAGGACAGTCTGTCCACCTGAGGCTGAGCTGATATCACCAGGCTGGGGTCAGAGGTAACCTGTAAAGAGGAAAGCAAGACCCCACTCCTGATAAGGGTTGAAGGACATCTGCAGGTTCTCAGGGTGTGGCCAGAAAGCTGGGAGGCAGGTGACAGTCCAGGAGAGCCATAGCTCTCAGGAATGGGATAGAAGTCCAGTTACCAAGAAAAGAGCAAAGTAGCCACGAGATTGATTTATGGAAAGATAGGCAGACTTGCATTCTATCCATCCATTCCCTGACTTGCTGTCTGGCTTTGGACAAATAAGTTAATCTCTACAAAATGGGAGCAGCAATCCTTAGCTGTAGTATCAACTGGGAGTAACTGTGCTTAGTTTCTGACGTATGGTAGCACTCGATAAATACATAATGCTGACACCAATAATTATACCACCTCCAAAGTGTTAGCTTCAAGTACTGAATTACTTCCTGGTTCAGATCAAGACTGACTTATGGAACCAGGAATATAGGCAGTGCTGTGCTTGGGGTTCAGGAGTGCCCATCCTTGGAGGAAAGAATGATACCTGGTCCAGGAACCAAGTCGAGCTTATAAGAATTCACAGCAATTCAGTTATTTCTTCCCTAACCTTAAGATGAGTCATTCCTCAATGTTAGTTGCGTCTGACTCTTTGTGACCCTGTGGACTGTAGCCCTCCAGGCTTCTTTGCCCCTGGAATTCTCCAGGTAGGAACATGAAATGGTGTGCTGTGATTAGTTGCTCAGCTGTGTCCGTCTCTTTGCGACCTCGTGGACTGCAGCCCGCCAGGCTCCTCTGTTCATGGGGATTCATCAGGCAAGAATACTGGAATGGGTTGCCACACCTTCCTCCAGGGGATCTTCCCAACCCAGTGATGGAAGCCAGGTCTCTCACATTGCAGGCGGATTCTTTACTGACTGAGTCACCAGGGAAGCCCAGAGTGGGCAGCCTATCCCTTCTCCAGGGGGCCTTTCCAACCCAGGGGTCAACCCAGGGGTCAAACGTTGCAGGTGGATTCTTTACTGAGTCACTAGGGAAGCCCCTTGAAAATGTTATTATATGCACTGAGTAAACATCCTCACTTCCTTTGTCTTGTCCCCCCCCTCCCCCCCCTCCCCTGCTCTCTCACTGACCTCCAACTCACACCCGGGAAGACAGAGATGTAGGGGCCTGCTATACTGGTATTTACAAGAATAATTCCATTTTGAGTGCCTACTAGATTTCTGTTCTGTGCTAGTGGTTAGAGTTGTGGGTTGGGGTGTTGTCATAGTTTACCGTCCAGATATCACCATCTAGCATCCCATAATAATACCAGCCAGCCAAGGCTGCACCAAAGGCTCTTTGAGAAAACGGTAGACTCTGGATACAAAGAGGCCCTTGCAGTTTATCAATTTTGGGGGCACATGTGCATCAGGAGACTTCAGTTTGTGGCACCTACTCTCTTTCCTTCTAGACATATTCCTTTTACCAGCAGCTCATACACTGTTCTCTTCCTTTCCAGAACTCTTTGGGGCCCCCAGGGCACCAACAGACTCAAAGAGTAGTTCTAGTGCTTGCTCCAAGCTTTTTAGAAGCCATGTCCCACTTTCCCTTTCTTAACCTTTTTACGCAGACCCCAGTAAGCATGAAGGGGCCAATGGGGTGACAAGCTACTCCTCTCTCCCAGGGCAGAGCAGACCCCAGGCTGCCAGGCCAGGTGCTCCTCCCACAGGGGGTATGCGGACTGATGGCCAGGGTCAAGACTTGGGATGGGAGAACCTTCCAAAGCTCCTAATCCACCCCAGGCTGAGACAGCCTCTGCGTCTGCAAGGGGAGCAGAGAAGAGCACTGTGGACTGGAGTGGCCTTGGCCAAGTCCCCAGGGTCTGCTGGGAGGGCCCTGTGTAACCTCACGGTTCTTCTCCTCTCTGTGGGTCGATACAGGTTCAAAGTTTCCTTCTGCACTTTTGGCAAGGAATGCCGCCCCACATGCTGCCTGTGCTGGGCTCCTCCACGGTGGTGAACATCGTCGGCGTGTGCGACTCTATCCTCTACAAGGCTATCTCCGGAGTGCTGATGCCCACCGTGCTGCAGGCGCTACCTGACAGGTGGGCACACTTTTTCTCCTAGCACCGTGTGGCAGGTCCTCGGCCACTTCTCAGTTATGGAAAGTAACTGTGCGTTCTTTGGGGTCCTCCCTTGTAAAGATCATTAATTTTGTTGTTGCTGTTCAGTTGCTGTCATGTCTCACTCTTTGCAACCTCATGGGCTGCAGCACACCAGGCTCCCCTGTCCTCCACTATCTCCCTGAGTTTGCTCAAGTTCATGTCCATTGAGTCAGTAATGCTATCTTAGCATCTCACCCTCTGCCGCCCCCTTCTCCTTTTGCCTTCAATCTTTCCCAGCATCAGGGTCTTTTCCAATGAGTCAGTTCTTTGCATCAGTTGGCCAAAGTATTGGAGCTTCAGTTTCAGCATCAGACCTTCCAATTAATATTCAGGGTTGATTTCTTTTAGGATTGATTAGTTTGATCTCCTTGCTGTCCAAGGGACTCTCAAGAATCTCCTCCAGCACCACAATTTGAAAGCATCAGTTCTTCAGCACTCAGCCTTCTTTATGGTCCAACTCTAATGTCTGTACATGACTACTGGAAAAATCACAGCTTTGACTGTACAGACCTTTGTCAGTAAAATGATGTCTCTGCTTCTTACTACACCATCTAGGTTTGTCATAGTTTTTCTTCCAAGGAGCAAATCTTTTAATTTCATGGCTGCAGTCACCACCTGCAGTGACTTTAGAGCCTCCCCCACTAAAAAAATATCTGTCATTACTTCCACTTTTTCCTCTTCTATTTGCCATGAAGTGATGGGACCAGAGGTCCTGATCTTAGTCTTCTGAATGTTGAGTTGTAAGACAGCTTTTCCACTTTCCTTTCCCTCTCATCAAGAGGATTTTCAGTTCCCTTTCTGCCACTAGACTGGTATCATCTGCATATCTGAGATTGTTGATATTTCTCCTGGCCATCTTGATTCCAGCTTGTGAGTCATCCAGTCTGGCATTTAGCATGATGTACTCTGCATAGAAGTTAAATAAGCAGGGTGACAATATACAGCCTTGACATACTCCTTTCCCAATTTTGAACCAGTCCCTTGTTTCATGTCTGGTTCTAACTGTTGCTTCTTGACCTGCATACAGGTTTCTCAGGAGACAGATAAGGTGGTCTGGTATTTCCCATCTCTTTTAAAATTTTCCACAGTTTGTTTGGATCCACACAGTCAAAGGCTTTAGCATAGTCAATGAAGCAGAACTGGACTTTAAATTTTAAAGTATAAGACATTAAATTTTATTTATATTTTTAAATATAAGTAAAGAAGTTTAATATTTTAAGCCACTTGTACCTTTCAAAAATCTCCTGCGGTCCAGTGGTTGGGACTTCACTCTCCAGTACATTGGATGTGGGAGCTTCCCTGGTGGGGGAGCTAAGACCCCACTTGCCATGCAGCCTGGAAACAAAAAACATAAAACAGAAGCAATATGGTAACACATTCAATAAAGACTTTAAAAACTGGTCCACATTTTTTTAAAAAAGTCTTAAAAAACAAATACAAAACATTTAAAAAATTTAAAAAGTATGACATGATACACAGCGAAATGTCTCTGTTCTACTCTTCTTCCCGACACCCAGGTCCCTGCCCACAAAACATCAAATATAAACATTTCCTTGGGGGGGGGGCATCCAGATCTGCTATTAACATGTACCCAGTGCATGACATATACTTTTTATTTTTTAATTTAATTTAATTTTTAATTGGAGGATAATTACTTTACAATATAGCGATGGTTTCTGTCATACATCAACATGAGTCAGCCACAGGGATACATACCCATGTCCTCTCCCTCTTAAACTTCCCTCCCACCTCCCACTCCCCATCCCACCCCTCTCGGTTGTCACAGAGCACCGGCTCTGGGTTCCTGCATCACACAGTAAATTCCCTCTGGCTGTCTGTTTTACAACTGGTAACGTATATGTTCCAATTCTACTCTCTCAAGTCTTCCCACCTTCTCCCCCCCCCACTGTGAACAGTCTGTTCTTTATGTCTGTGTCTCCTTTGCTGCCCTGAGAATAAATTCATCTGTACCATCTTTCTAGATTCCACGTATATGCGTTCATATACAGTATTTGTTTTTCTCTTTCTGACTGACTTCACTCTGTAAGGGCTTCCCTTGTGGCTCAACTGATAAAGAATCCGCTTGCAACGTGGGAGACCTGGGTTCGATCCTTGGGTTGGGAAGATCCCTGGAGAAGCGAAAGGCTACCCACTGCAGTATTCTTGCCTGGAGAATTCCATGGACAGTCCATGGGGTCTCAAAAAGTCAGACATGACTGAGCAACCTTCACGCACTTCACTCTGTATAATAGGCTCTAGTGACACCCTGTTTATGCTGTTTTCTACCTTGTTTCTAAAAGGAACAAGTCCTGAAGATTGTGTTGGACAGCTTCTGTGCCCCGGCAGAGGAAGGCTCCGCTGTCTTCTGTGCCGCCTTCTGCCCTGGGAGGTGCAGCGGGGGAGGGTGGACGGTGTGAGCCCCCGATGGGGCTCCATTTCCCTGTGGCTTCCAGCTCAGATCAGCCAGTGTAAGGGTTGGGGGCCAGAAGGAGGGAGAAGAGTGAAGTCAAGAGACAGCCTCTCTGCCTCCCTCCCCGTGAGGTCACCGCTGGCTGGCCACGTCCTCCTTGGGGCTCTGCGCCCATTCAGGCAGCCTCTCTCTCTCTCCCTCCACGCTGTCCTTTGGCTGTGAGGTGGGTGACAGCCTGCTGGCCCTAAACCTGGGTCGCTGCAGTCAGCCTTATGGGTTCACCTATGCCTAGCCACGCCTTTATGACTTGTCCCTTATAAATAAACTCCACTATTTTGAGTGGCATCTGTTTCCTGTTGGGACTGTTACAGAGAGCATTCTACATCTGCCTATAATGAGGTTTGTTTTTTTCTTCTTTTTTAACACCTGCATATTGTGCCTTTGTGTTGAGTTGAATTCGTTGTCTTGATGTTCCCTGTCTTGTCCCACTGCTGTACAGGACTGTGATGAATAATGTTCTCAGGACATTCTCCTACACAGTGCGGTTTGTTAGTTTCCTAGGGCTGCAGTAACAAAAAGTACCACAAACTGGGTGGTCTGAAAAAAAACAAATATATTGCCTCACAGTTCTGGAGGCTGGAAGTCTGACATCAGGGTGCTGTCAGGGTTGGTTCCTTGGGCTTCCCAGGTGGTGCTCGTGGTAAAGAACCCACCTGACAATGCAGGAGACATGAGAGATGCAGGTTCGATCCATGGGTCAGGAAGATCCCCCAGGAGGAGGGCGTGGCTGCCCTCGGCAGTATTCTTGCCCAGAAAGTCCCACGGACAGAGGAGCCTGGCGGGCTGCAATCCATGGGGTCGCAGAGTTGGACGTGACTGAAGCGACTTGGCGCACAGGGTTGGTTCCTTGCAGAGACCGAGAGGAGATCTGTCCCACACCTCTCTCCCAGCTTCTGGCGGCTGCCATCGGTCCTGGGCACTCCGCGGTTTGCAGCTGCACCGCTCGTCTCTGCCTCCATCTTCACATTGACCCCCACTCTATGTCTCGCTGTCTCTTGTCACTGGCATTGGGTTTAGGGCCCACCCAGTTAATCCAAGGTTTCATCTCAAGATCCTTAATTTAATCACATCTCTAAAAACCCTTATATCAAATAAGGTCAACTTAATGGGTTCCAGTGGACTTATTTTGGGGGAAACAACCCTTCATCCTACTGCACAGAGTATACATGCAGGATCAATTCCCAAAGGGCTCAATTCCTAGTTCAAAGCCTATGTGACTTAAACTTTTCTCAGTGAAGTTTTAATTTGCATTTATCTTATTATGAATGGTGTAGAATATCCCTTCATGCCTTTAAGAGTGACTTTTATTTCTTCCCTGTGAACTCTCAGCTCTTAATCTTTGACTGTTTTTCAATTTGGTAGTTGATGTTTTTCTCATTGATTTTTAAGAGCATTTTAATTTTTAGGGATATTAACCATTTATCTGTAATAAGAGTTGCAAATATTTTCTCATTTTGTTCTTTTATTTTTGCCATACAGAAAATGTATTCGCGTAGTTGAGTTTATCAGCCCTAGTTTTTATGGCTTCTGGATTTTGTATCATTGTTTTAGACCTCTTCCCCACCTCAGTTACAATACAATTTTCCCATGGCTTATCCCACAAAACTTATTGTTTAATTTTGTACCTTTGAACTTTTATTCAATTTATAATTCATCCTTGTGTAAGATGTAAAGTATGCCTTTTTCCCCCAGTGATTCTTCTTATCCCAATACATATGTTAATTATTCTATCTTCTCTTCACAGATTTAAGGTGCCTCCTATTTTATGTAGTAAATGTTATACATATTGGTACTATTTCTAGCTTTCCTAGCCTATACCATTTATATTGCTGTATATTCATGTTCTGTGCTTCCTAGGTGGTGCTAGTGGTAAAGAACCCAGCTGCCAATGCAGGAGACAAAAGAAACATGGGTTCAATTTCTGGGTCGGGAAGATTCCCCTGGAGGAGGGCACGGCAACCCACTCCACTATTCTTGCCTGGAGAATCCCATGGACAGAGGAGACTGGCAGGCTATAGTCTATGGAGTCACAAAGAGTTGGACACGACTGAAGCGACTTAGTACACACCCACGCATATTCATGTTTCAGGGTCATGCTATCTTTAAGCTCTGTGCTTTAAAATGTATTTTAATATTTGATAGGCTAGCTCCTCACACTTTCTTTTGTAGAATTTTACTCTCATTGTCAACACAATGGCATGGTGGTTTTAAGTGTTTGTGTGTGCATGTATGTACATATTGAATATATGTACATATTTAAAACTTTTCAGTTAGAAATGCATACTCTGTTTTTAGGGGTGAAATGATACAAGATCTTGAATTTGCTTAAAACACTCTAGAAAAGAAAGAGTAGCATGTTGCAAATCAAACCAGCAAAATGTCTCTAATTATTGATGCTGGGTCATGGGTATTTGGAGGTTTAAAGTTTTTCATAATAAAAGTGTTAAAAGCAAAACTTAACAGAAAGTAGAGTGCCCACTGAAATAGAGAACACAAGAAAAGAACCGGGTCTGATGGGGAAATGATGAATTCTGTTTGAACGTGTTTAATTTGATGAATCTTTGAGGGCTTTGAAATGGTGGTGTCTGGAGTTCTGAAGTCATCTGCTCTGAAGATATGAAAGTGAGTGCAGACGGTGACTGAAGCTGCAGGCATGGAGAAACTATCTAGGGAAGGAATACAGCATGATAAAAGAAGGCTAAGGACTAGACTTGGAAGAACTGGAAGACGTAATGGCCAAATAGAGGGGACTAAGCTTTGATCTGGTCCCATCACTTCATGGGAAATAGATGGAGAAACAGTGGAAACAGTGTCAGACTTTATTTTTTTGGGCTCCAAAATCACTGCAGATGGTGATTGCAGCCATGAAATTAAAAGACGCTTACTCCTTGGAAGGAAAGTTATGACCAACCTAGATAGCATGTTAAAAAGCAGAGATAGTACTTTGCCAACAAAGGTCCAGCTAGTCAAGGCTGTGGTTTTTCCAGTGGTCATGTATGGATGTGAGAGTTGGACTGTGAAGAAAGCTGAGCGCCAAAAAATTGATGCTTTTGAACTGTGGTGTTGGAGATGACCCTTGAGAGTCCCTTGGACTGCAAGGAGATCCAGTCAGTCCATCCTGAAGGAGATCAGTCCTGGGTGTTCGTTGGAAGGACTGATGCTAAAGCTGAAACTCCAGTACTTTGGCCACCTGATGGGAAGAGTTGACTCATTGGAAAAGACCCTGATGCTGGGAGGGATTGGGGGCAGGAGGAGAAGGGGACGACAGAGGATGCGATGGCTGGATGGCATCATCGACTCAATGGGCATGAGTTTGAGTAAATTCTGGGAGTTGGCGTTGGACAGGGAGGCTTGGTGTGCTGTGATTCATGGGGTCGCAAAGAGTCAGACACGACTGAGCAACTGAACTGAACTGAAGATTTGTGACTGAGGAGAAAGAAGATGGAGGGGTCACAGATACCAAGGGAAGCAAAGGTTTCAGAAAGGAGGAAGGGCTCACAGAACTGAATGCTGTCAGATGTCAAGAATCAGAAACAACACGAATCAGAATGAATCCATGGCGTTTGTGTCATGGATGGAGGTTGCTGCCTGGGTGGGACCTGTGGGCAGGTGGAGGGACAGGAGTGAGGTGAGGAGTAAATAGGAGGTGAAGAAGAAGAGACAGAGTCTAAACAACTGAAGAAGTATGTCTGAGAAGTGGAAGAAAGATGGCAGTAGCTTGAGGAGACAGAGTGATGAAAGAAGAGGGGTTTTTGTTTTTAAGATGAGATTCTTGAACCCATTAAAACACCAAGAGAAATGATGGAGAGGGAGGAAAATGTGAATAATCAAGAGAAGGGGCAGTCAGAAATGGAAGGTTCCTGAGAAGGCAGGAGGGGAAGAGATGGGGCTGGCTCCTTGATTCCATCAGGAAGGCTGACTTCTTTGGGGGTTTGTTTTCCCTGAGAGGTAGGAGGTGATGCCACCTGCTGGTGGACGGGGTGGGGCGGGGGCGATGTTGGGAGATTGGAAGCGTGAAGGGCACCGAGAAGGTTGGAATAAGTCACAGAACAGGAAAGAGTGAGCGAGCAGAGAAACACAGGACTTTCCAGCTTGGGGGAAGAATCAGAGGGAGACTGAGTGAGGGCAGGTAGGTGGTGTTGGTGGAAGGCAAGGATGGTGTGGGTGGTCAGCAGAGGGAGAAGTCCTTGTGGCCGGCATGGCTAAGGAGGACCCCACAGAGGACACCGAACCCAGCGTGAAGAGTGGATTCTTTTGATGGCAAGAGCCTGAAAATGGTGCTCAATGTCTCCTCAACGGCGAATTCCCATCTCAGATTGCAAGCAACTGCCCCCTCAACCCTTCACCCCTCTGACCCCCCTCCCACCTCCTGCCCCTAAACAGTCCTTGACTTTCCAAATAGGACATGGTTTCAAGGTCTGTGTCAGTATTGTCTTTGTCGGTTCAAAAATGCACGGTTGCTTCCCAGTTCCTGCCAAGAGGAAGCATCTGAGCAAGCCCAAGCCCAGCTGGGTGTGCAGGCGTGGCGGTAAGTGGCAGACAGGGTTCCTGCCCTGCTGAGGGGCTTGGACAAGACTGGGCAGCCTGAAGAGGAGACTGCAAATTGCAAATGGTGCTCTCAGGCCCACAACCCACTCTCAACACCCCTCCCACAAGCCTCTTCCAAACTGTGAAGGATGGAGTCTTACTTGCAGAATCCTAGACGCCGCCAAGCCTTGCGGCGGGCTTTTCCCCACCTGTGTACATGTGTCTCCTCGTCCACCAGCGTGAGCACCGCCGCATGCTCTGTCTGCACCCTTCTCAGACCCACTAGCTCTCCTCAGAGCTTGGGCTGCCCGCACTGTCCCTGAGGTTGCTGCTTTCAGTGACTCCTAATGGTTGCAGTCAAAACACCATCAGAGATCCTGAGACTCTGTAGGGCCCCACAGGGAGGCCTGTGGCCTGTACTGTGGGGAACACATGAGGCCCTTTGTTGCTATTGTTTAGTTGCTAAATTGTGTCTGACTCTCTTGCAGCCCCCATGGACTGTAGCCTGCCAGGCTCCTCTGTCCATGGGATTTCCCAAGCAAGAATGCTGGAATGGGTCGTCATTTCCTTCTGCCCGAAATCTTCCCTACCCAGGGATCGAACCCACATCTTCTGCATTGGCAGGTGGATTATTTAACCACTGAGCCACCTGGGAAGCCCTCAAGGCACCTACCATGTGTCATTTGTCTTTCTAGCTTGACTCAGGTGATCCGGAAGTTTGCTAAGCAGCTGGATGAGTGGCTAAAAGTAGCTCTCCATGACCTCCCAGAAAATTTGCGAAACATCAAGTTTGAATGTAAGTACTCAGTTTGGAAGCAGAGGGGAAGGGAGGGTAACATTTTAGTACCAAGTATTTTACACAGGTTGTTAATAAAATAACAATTAGAGCTAACAATTTACTGGTGCCTACAAAGCACCGAGTACTATGCTTAGCAGTTTCCATGCATTAATTTAGTTAATCCTTACAAAATGTTTATTATGGGTGGCACACCTCTCCTTTACAGAAAATGAAACAGGCTCAGAGACGGAGTCAGCGGCAGAGGCAGGTCTGTCTGTCTGACATCCACGTTTCTGCTGTCACTGCCACACTTTTTATTCTAGTTAATCCTCACTCACTTGCTGATGTAGAAAACAATATCCCTCTGATGAGGCTCAGAGAGGCAAAGAAAGTTCCCCAAAGCTACATAGCCACATAGCTGGTAATTAGGGGCCAGAAGTTGAACTCACATCTTTCTGACCCTAAAACTGAGATTTCCCCGAAGCTCCTGCCCACAAAATGGGGCTAATAGAAGACAAAAAACAGCTTCAGGGGTCCACATATTTAGTTCTCTGCCTAAGGGGAAAGCAAAATTTATATTTCTCACAGGGTACTGAGACTGTGGATCTTTTCTCTGACAAGCGTCACCACTCAGTCCACGAGCATTCATTTTGCCTGAGAAAACTGGGCCTGTTTCTCTGGCTTACTGTGTCCGTACTTGTGGGAAGTCTCACGTGCCGTTAAGTAAAGATGAAATGATTTTAAGTAAAACAGAGTTTTGAGATATATGTTTCTTAGAGCCCCATTTGAATACAGATTGCCATTCTTGCCCGAAATAAGTGCCAGCAAGAAAAATGAAGGAGATCAAATTACCCTCTCTCCACAGGCAAAGGGGGCCCTTTCAGACTCCCTTTGAGGCCGCCTGCCGTGCCCATCACCTATTGATAAAGCCCGCTTTATTTCACGGCTCTCAGTTCTTTTCTTTTCACGAGCACTAAATTCCACATCACAAAGTTAAAGAAAAAGTAATTAAGGAGAAGGATTAACGATTGATCGCCCTGGAAAATTAGAAGTTCATCTGTCCCCCCACCCCACCCACCTACCCCTCATTCCTCCACCCCACGCCCTATTTTTCCAACCAAGCTGGCTCTGAGCACAAATTGGAATAATCCCAGGGAAATTTCTGACTGTTTCTTGACCAGTTCAGAAATTAATGAGAAGAATGCCCCGTGCCCATTTTAATTACGCTGGCAAAACAAACCTGGTGAAAGTCTGAAGCCAGGAGGTTTGTCGCACCTGCCACCTGTCCATGCCTGGAGGCACCCACTCTCCCCAGGGAGCCTTGGGGGTGCACTTGGAGAACTTACAAGGAGTAGAGACATACACCTCTCCAGAGGACTCTGTAAGGACGAAGATCTCGGACTGGCATGTGGCTTCTCTGCTTCAAAATCTACAGATCACCCCACTTCAAAGCATCAGCCTGTTATGTTAGCAGAGGACCCAGTCATCAAAACACACCAATAGGGCATGGAGACCGTTGGTTGAAAACGACAGATTGTGAATACAAAGCCATATTCAAGGTGCTGCCCAGGGTTCCATCCTAGAAGCAACCCTGCTCAATCAAGGTTTCCTAGTAGATACACTACTTTTTAAAGGGCCTTCTTCAAAGCTTCCACTCGATTCCTGCAATTATTTATGGGGAGAAGAGATTGAACTTGCAATTAGCGAAATGAAAGACAAGTAAATAATTGCTTTTACTCACGGTTGATTGACGCCACAATTTCTCACACCTGCCAGTGTGGAGTGCAGGCAACTTTGAAATATGTACCCCAGATATCGCCATCTTAGGACATAGTTGTCCAAATGGGAGAACAAAAGAGCAGATGCAGGGTTTCACCAGTGGGTAATAGAAAATAGTGTTGGATCATGAGACAAAGTTAGGCAAATAAGGAAGCTACTTTTGAAAATCGCTCCCGGAAAATCCCAGGTCAGACCATAAAGCATGCAAGTATTTCACACTCACTCTTTTCTTCTTGCAGTGTCAAGAAGATTTTCCCAAATCCTGAGACGGCAAACATCACTAAATCACCTTTGCCAGGTAGCTGTCCTGTGTTATACGTTCTAACTACTGCTAAGTCATTGCAACTGAGGGGCAAATCCACGGGAAACTCTGGAGAGGCTCCATCAGGATGTGGCTGTTTAATAGTACACTCTCATGGGACTTCTCTGGCGGTCCAAGGACTAAGACTTCACCCCCTCCACCCCAATGCAGGGGGTCCAGGTTCTATCCCTGGATTGGGAGCTATGGTCTCACATCCCTTGTGACCAAAAAACCAAAACATGAAACAGAGGCGATATTGTAACAAGTTCAATAGAGACTTTAAAAATGATTCCACATCCAAAAAAGTCTTTTAAAAAACACTAGTACACTCTCACTATTATCTTAAATTTCTACAGATGAGGAATTGAAATGTCAGCCCATCACTAAATGGTTTCAGCCAACATAGAAAATAATTTCTGACGTCATTTGTCCATTAACCCTTCAGATACTCTAGGTCCGCAAGCTTGTGTTTTGCTTGAGTACGTCGGGGTTTCTCAGCCACTGCTGCCTTTTGGGGCTGGGTGATTCTTTCCTGTGGGGAGTTGTTTTGTGTGTTGTAGATGTTTAGTAGCATCCCTGGCCTCTATTTACTCAATGCCAGTAAGGCCACCCACCCCCAAATACCACTTCAGTTGCGATAGTCAAGAATGCCTTCACCATTGCCACATGTAACCTGGGGTGGGGTGCAGAATCACCCCAATTTTGTTTTTGCCCCAGATTTCTGTTCTTTTTAGCATGCAAGTGATATGTACTTACTACTAAAAAAATAAAACTAATAAAAGTATATATAGTAAAAATTAGAAGATCCCACTCTAGTTCTATAGTTCTAACTGAAGGCATAAATCTTTGCATTTCTGTTCATTTTGCACCTCAAGGAAGTGACTCTAAGTCTGTTAAGGCAGCCCAAAACATTCATTAAAATATGAATGACCTTAAAGCAGAGGGGACAAACTGGTGGCTACAGGTCAAATCTGGCCCTAGATGTGTGGTGTTATTTTTGTTGAACTGGCATAGGTTCAAAAATATTTTTTCATTTAGTCACTAACAGTTGAAACTAGGAGATGACAACTAAACACCCATATTTTCTGTAGAAAACTTTTAAGACCTGCAACTCCAGAACTAATTTCCCCAGGGTAGCAAGCAGCTAGATGGGCTGAGCTTCTTCATCATCACCCCCACTTCCTCTTACGCTTGGCCCACCTCGCTCCTGAGTGTCACCCGTCTGTCTTGTTTATGTGTTCGGGTCTGTAACCTCTGCCTTACACTGTTGGTTTCAGGTTGGTGCTGGTTACTCAAGGTGGTGATGGGGGTATCTAGTTGGAGTGGCCTGAAGGAAGGCTCCAGGCCAGGAACCAGAAAGTATAAAAGTACCCCCCTCACCCACCCCCCACACACACCTCACTGTTCCAGCCCTGCCCCTGGAATGAAATGGCACAAGGGTGATTTGGAGATCAGAGGGAGACCCTCCACACTCACGCGGTCACAGAGGCCACTCCCGGGCACTGTTCCGGGGTAGGGTAGAGCCTCACAGATGAATGGGGTTCAGGAAATAAGAGGAATATTAACAAAGTAAACACTGCCAGGGTTAGTTTTCAAATCCTACCTCTCTCCATCAAAAGGTTTTAGGACTCAACATAAGTCTGAGGATTCCATTAATATCACTAAACACATAACATCTACACATAAAGATCAAAAGTTTCTTGTTAAACGTTTTCTGCTAAATTTCTATTGCATAAATGTGTATCTTTTTAAACAAAAACAATAATACTTTTATAAAACCAAAATTAGCAATTTGATAGAAGCAAACATTTCCAGCCGTTAAGGATGGTAAATTCTAGTTCATGGAAAGTCATATTCATCATGGGTATTGGGTCTTGGGAATTGTCATTTTTGTCTTTGTAGCTTACATATTTATTAAATATAAAATATTTTAATGTGTGTATAAAATTAATTGATTTGAGATATTCTTTAAAAAGGGAAAAAAAGAAACATTGTCATATTTCTGAGGGTGACTCTCTTCTGGTCCTTTTCCCCAGCTTGGAAGAGCCAATCTTAGGGTCATATCAGGGAAATAGATATGGTTTTAGGACATAGAACTAGACATTTGGGAAGTGTGGAAAGGCTTGACCCTTTAATGTACCGTGTAGTAAAAGCATCTATTTGCATGCCCACAACAGCCTACATGCTCACGTGCACACACAGACACACTCTCTCCACTTTCCACACAGACAGTACATAAGTTAATCAGCGATTGCTACCTTTCCCATCTTCACTGGACAGCCACCAGACACATTCCTGGACCAGCCAAAGGATCAGGATTAGTAAGGGGGATGAAACATCATGTAACATCTCAGCTAATATCCTGGCGAGCTTTCCTAAACATACACAAAGCAAGTCAGACTTAACAACATCTGACCAAATGCCCACCCCTACCCCTGCCCCCCCAGATACTCAAAACCAAGAGCCAAATATTCATGCCCTTCTGGATACACTAAGGAGGCAACTTGTCATTCATATCTCAGTCATTCATCCCACAAAACCCTTTGAGTGCCTACTGTGTGTACCAGACACTTATGCTTATTATATGCCAGACACTTGGCCTCAGCAGGAAAAAAAAAAAAAAAAACAACACCAAAATAATAAAAAGTGATAAGTGTTGTGAAGGAAAGTGAGTGGAAATAGAGAATAACCAAGCATTTTAGATGCTATTCAGATGACGTGGCTAGAGAAGGCCTCTGCGTGGGCGCTGCCCCTCACTTGGAGCATACATGAAGGCCGGGAGGCCAGGGCAGGGTGAGAGGAGAACGTTCCAGCACCTGGAGCAGTCAGTGCAAAGGCCCCGAGGTGTCAGTGCCCTCCCAACGGGGCTCTTACTCCCTAAACTCTGCACCTTGCAAACGTTACCCCAAGGAATATCCCACAATAGCCCTCCTAAAGAGATGCATACTATTGTATCTCTATTTTAGAGGTCAGGAGACTGAAATTACTCTCCTTGCCTGCCTCTGATCAATCAGCTGATCAGCAGCAAGGTCAGGATTTGAACTCAGTATGTTTGAATCCAGAATCTGAAATTTCCATATTCAGTTGTTCTCATTATCATTAGAAATCAACCCAACTCACCTTTCATGTCTTCATATATTCTGGCTGCCTATGTCCTGCAAAGCATTCTACACTGATATGAGGAAGATTTCACCTGTGCTCAGACAGTCTACATGTTAAAGGGGCTGTCAGTATTTACATCTGATTGGAAATTCACGAGCATTAGCAGACTTAAAAGGTCCACGTGTCTTTGAAATCTTGTTTTATTAAAGACATTTTTGAAAACATGCAAGGAAAGGAAATGATTCTGGAAATGTTTTTCTTTGCTTTTATCAATATTGTTCCAACTTGCTAGTCCCAACTATTGTTCCGAGTATTGTTCCAGCTCTCAAATTTAAATTACTATGAGGATTGCTGGGGAAGCCACAGATTAAACACACATACACTCATATTCACACTTACATTAACAAACCACTCAGCTTAAGGTATAGTTTTCCTTTTCTTCTATCTCAATTATTCATCTTTGTTTTAGTCATTATAGTCACATAAAAACTGAAAAACAAAAACAAAAAGGTAGACCATAAACTGCTTCAGAATGTATTTAGATGAAAAATACACCTTGTAACATTTCTGAGGCTGAACTCTATCATAGTCCCAAGGGTAGTGGGACCTTTCCAAAATCTGAGCCTGTCAATCATCAGGTGCTAGAGACATGGGTTGTTAAACACAGAGCTCTCACCAACAAGCTCCCATCAGGAGGCTGACAGATCTCTGGGCCTCATCCCACTGTTCCACCGGGTCAAGACCAAAGTTGGGATGGGAAGGTCGGGGGGAGGAGGGGTGGGGAATAGCAGGTTTGTTCTGGCCTAGGCCACCGTGGGGTAGTTTCTTATAAACAGAGACATGAGGAGAGAGCCACAGAAAACAGTATACAGATCTTCCAAGTTACAGACTCATCTTCTGAGTTTTCTTGAATTTCAAAGCACTTTGCGAAGCACCATGAGCAGATTCATTAAAAAGAACTGAAAGGAAATAAAGGGAAGGGTTTGAACCTAACAACCCATGAGCTAATGAGTTGATTGGATTGGATTTCCAGGCATCTCGAACAGTGATCCACAGTGCAGACATCACGTTCCAAATGCTGGAAGACTGGAGGAACGTGGACCTCAACAGCATTACCAAGCAAACCCTTTACACCATGGAGGACACTCGTGATGAGCACCGGAAGCTCATCATCCAGTGTAAGATGCTCCACCAGGGCGTGTGTCTTTCTATTTGTTTAAAAAGAAAGAGTATGTTGGTTAACAAAGTGGCATTCCCAACCTGTCCTCCTCCCTGGGATCCCATCCCTCCTGTTGTTCCTGTTAAAGGGGTCGGCCCAGGTGGAGGAACCAGTTGATTTACAAGGACATGGGTCCACACTGCTGGGGAAAATGGGTTCTGGGATATCGGGCAGGACACAACGTCAGGCAGAAGGCCCCACACAGGACCCTTGGTGCCAGCTGCCATTCCCTAGGTGGCATCAACAAATGAGGAACAAAGCTTGCCACCTCTCTTGGCGTATGGCAGCCTGGAGGCACTAGATGTGCTGCCTGCTTTTCCGTGGAGAGTCACGGGAGTCAGCCCACCTATTGGCAGATGGACCTGTCAATCACAGTAGATGTCTAAGAAGGAAGTGGATGGTGACTTACTTCTCTGAACTTGTGGCCCCTGTGGACAAAGACTGGGAGACTAATGCTCCAGATATTATCCTGATATGGTCGGGTTGCTGTTCTTAGCAGCAGAGGACATGGGAGGACTACAGAACACCACCATCCTAAACATATCTGTGCTTTCCCTCAACAGCCCATCGCAGCCTCTGCCTGGGAAATCCCCTAGGCCAGAGTCTGTTGACTTCTTCCTTCCTTTGTTCAGCTGGCCCTGCTCATGCCTCGGGGGTTAGGGGCTGGGAGAAGCGAGCATGAGGACAGAGGGTGAGTCCGCATTAGCTCTCAGGCAGCTTCCTGGAGGAAGGGGTTATGGCAGCTTGGGAAGACCCAAGACCTTCACAGTGACATCACTCGGGAAGCTGCAGAGTGGGGTTCCCCTGAGAAGAGGGGCAAGCTCTCCTGAGAGCCCCCAGCCCCTTCGGTTTCCACTATACCCCCTCAACACTGTTGTATTGCAGGAAGACTTTCTGCCTCCAACCTAAGTAGGTCATGTTTATAAACAGAGTTCAAAGGTGCTCCTATTAGAGACCTCTATTCAGAAGAAAACGGAGCAGCTGAAACATTGGGCCACATCCCTCAAGTTTCTTTCCTGGTGACCCCAGAGCTCCTCTCAGGTTCATATTTCTTCCTCTGCAACAGCCTCCAGCCTGCCTTCCCCTGTTGAGAAAGTTAGAGATGGTCACTAAAATCATAATTCAGCTGATAGACTGCTTAGTTTATGCCACGTCCTGTGTCATGAGGGAAGACTCACTTATCACCCCCAAATCACAGATGAGCAGACTGAGCCTCCCCGAGCCGGTGAACCTTGCCCAAGGCAGCAGAGCTGAACCTGGAACCCAGGTCTAGTCTCCATGTCCCTCCCATGCACTAGTGCATGCCAGAGCAGTGGGCAAGCTTCCGATGCTCCAGGACCATTCCAAGTTTTTACAGTCATGCTCCCTGTCCTGTTTTTCCTTCTAGAAGGCAATGGAGAGCATGACTGTGAGCACCCTAACAGTGCTGGCTGTACCCATGATGGTCGTGCCCCTAGGGCCTCACACAGGGCCAGGTGTGGAGGAGGGGCCCAGCAAAGTTTGTGGAGAACTGAACAGAGGGGTGCAAGCCCAGAGTGGTCCAGCTTCCTGGTTCTACTCACCATTCCTAGCAGCATTGGACTCAGCTCTCTTCTCCTCTCGCCAGCTTTCGTGGGGCGAGAAACTGTGACCCAGACTCGTAAGGAAACATACAATCACCACTGCTTGTTTTGGGGCCAGGCGCTGAGCCTCTGCTGGAGCGGCATGCAGGTCACTACTGCCTCTCCCATAAAGAAACTGTTGGGCCTTTTTCTTCTTGTTTTCTTCCCTGGAGGAGGGCACGGCAACCCACTCCAGGATTCTTGCCTGGAGAATCCCATGGATAGAGGAGCCTGGCAGGCTACAGTCCATAGGATTACACAGAGTCAGACATGACTGAAGCGACTTAGCATGCGTACACGCTTCTTGTTTTTTCAGGGTAGGGGCAGAATGTTGCCCTTTGAATCTTTGTATTCTTCTAAAGGAAGGGAGTCGTAATGAAGTTTAGGTCAAGCCACCTGGTACTTACTGAATGCCTGTCCTGGGTCGAACACTGGGCTAGATGCTAAGCAGTGAATAAGATAGACACTGCCCTTCCCACACAGAGCTTAGAGCTAATGGCAAATCAGAAGTCAAACAACCTCCAAATGGCTGCTTGTGTGCATGCTAAATCACTTTGGTTGTGTCTGAGCCAATGTTTGACTTAAGGTCTGTCAGGCATCCCAACCCCATGTTCTCACCACAGTACCACTTAACACTCCTTCTAATCAGCATGCTCAAATCCTTATGTGCACTTTTTAATTGAAGGTAATTAAGACTCTGGCTACCAGGTCTGTAAAATGGGGATAATACAAAGAGATTAAGTGGGACAATGTGTGCCTTGCTCTTGGTACATAGCGTAGAGCTAGTGTAGTGAAGAGGTTTCAAGGCAAGTGCTTGAGTCCCACTGTGTTTGAAACTTGCCTCTAACCAGAGGTGAAACCTTTGGAAAGTCACTCATCTCTGAGTGCCTCTGTTTCCTCACTTGTCAAAGAGGGAGGTAATAACAGTACCTACCTCTAGGGGCCATTCATCCTTCCAAACAAACATTTGAGCAGCTACGAAGTATCAGGCACTGTTCTCAGTTCTGGCCTCGTGACATTCACATACATGCTGGAGGTTGTCTCAGGTTAGAGGGTGTCCATATGAAACATTTTAGGGCAGTACCTGGCATGCGGCAAGCACTCAGTAAGTGTTCACTCAGTAAGTGAAAGTTGACACTTTCACTGCAACCACGATCATTATCATCATATCATCATTGACTGAAGCACAGTAGCTCGGGCACACAGACCGTGCCAGGAAGGGGGACGTGCCACCAAGGAGAAAGTGGTGCCAGGTCCTGTTCTGCCACCACCTCACCCTCTGACTCTGAGGGGGTCATTTGACCTCTTAGACATAGACGTGAGACATCCTCACCTCTAAAATGACACAGATCAACGAAACGGGTTTGGAAAGCCTTTTCTCGTTCTGAAGAATTTGACTTTGGGTCCTGCAAGCCGACCTCTTGCAGAAGCTATCACAAGTAAAGTAGAGCAAATTGGTCAGTCCTAGAAAATGGAACAACAAAAATTGCTCAGACAAATGAAAACTGTAAGAATGTGTGGTTCCTGAATTATGGCTTGATTTATTGAGCCCCACAAACAAAAATACACAAAAACATAATAAAACAAGATTTTTTTGATTGGAGATCATCACAGCAATATCTCTACTTTCTACAGTGCTTCAGTGATTACAAAATCCTTCTAGATTCAGTTGTTTGACTCGTGCCTGAAGAAAGGTTGTGAAGTGGTACGATTATCCTCCTGTTAGTAATGTGGAAACTGAAGACACAGAGATTGCTCCCTCTACTCCACAAATATTTATTAAGCATCTACTACATGTCAAGCACTAAGAGGCTGATTCAGCTACTTGGCCAATACCATCATGGTTCAGAAATATTTGAATGACCAAATGTGCCAAGAGAGTGCAACAGAGAGCATTAGCATGTGTCTGCCTGTTTGCAAAAGCAAGCACTTGCTGGATAAGAGCTATGTCACAGGGAATGCACCAGCTAATAAAGATATCAGACAAAGAGGTGGCAGGGGGAGACACCCATGCACACCCCTAACTATAGCAAAGGGCTTTTCGTGATGTAGTGAAGGTAAGAATACAAATAATTAAGGGCTATGAAAATATAGAGGAAGAATGATCAGCTCTGCTGACAAGGGGCATAGGAGGGTAAATAGAATTTCACAGGAAGATCCATTTCCGCTGTTTTGTGATAGACTAAACAATCCAAGCAGAGGTTTGCAGGAATGACAAGTAAGCTGGGGGTGGCCATGGTTGAAAGTGTTCCTAGGCATGGAAGATGAGCCTGAAAAGGTAAGTTGGGGTGTATTCTCTAAATCATTGAATGTGTCTCTGTTTAAACCCAACTACATGGCATGGGGGGCTCTCCTTTGTTTTACAGTGTATCAGGAATTTGACCACCTCCTGGAGGAGCAGTCTCCCATCGAGTCCTACATCGAGTGGCTGGACACCATGGTGGACCGGTGTGTTGTGAAGGTGGGTCAGCTGAGCGGAAGGTCCCTGTCCTGGATGGCAGTCCATCACTCGTGTTGGTGGCACTTGGGTCACCAGAAGCAAGCTAGCTGAGTGTTTCCTCGGCGGCCTCAGAGCCCTAGGGATCCAAGGCAAAACTTGGGCCTCCCCTTAGGAGGTAGGCAGCAAAGAGAATCAAAGGAGGTAAGATTCTGAGGCTCCCTCCCCTGGTTCAACCAGGCCAGGATCTCTTTTTTCTGTTGTACACATTGAGTCTTGACTTAAGATTTCATTTCTTAGAGTGTACTTCTGCTGCTAAAAATAAAAAGTAAAAAACCACCATTCCATGACATTGAACTTAGAGACCCATAAACCTTCTTGTCATATTTTATAAGAAAGAATAACCAGTGAAGATCAAATCAACCATTCCTAAAGCTGTTCACTCTCTCTTAGGTGGCTGCCAAGAGACAAGGATCCCTGAAGAAGGTGGCCCAGCAGTTTCTCTTGATGTGGTCCTGTTTTGGCACAAGGGTGATCCGGGACATGACCTTGCACAGTGCCCCCAGCTTCGGTAAGTCCACCCCAGCCCCCTCCAAACCAAAAATGTCTTCACTGGGCTCCATGGATCAAGTCCATCTCTCCAGAGTTGGGCATGGTCTTGTTGTCTCTAAGACCATAAGGACATTACCCAGAAACATCCTCTGTTCTGGGGGACATGATGTTAGGACTTTCGGGGAGAAAGATGGCATTGCATGCTAAAGGAGAAGTATTTATATCTGAAGATGAGAGGTTGGTACACACTACCATTTGAGTTTAAAGAGGAATAAATAGCAGTGGCTGTGCTCCCCTTTTTATGGAAGCCTCAGTCATGGCTACTTTTATAGGGCTATTTTGACAAATTTCATAGTGTGGATATGCCAAGACTGGGCACATGAAGAAGCCCCTGAGTCCAAATATTTGCAAATGGCTTAATTGACAGGCCAGCGGTGGGTAGACAAGTTTCTTTGATGACATGCCCCAGGCTGATGCCTCGTGAAGGACTTCTGCATTCATTTTCCCCTTTGCTTTATTGATCCCTTGGGTTTGCACCACCTCCAGGAGACATCCCTACCCCAAGTCCTTGTCTTCTGTTTTCCAGTGTTAACGGGACTTGAAATTTCTGCCCAGAGGTGCTTCTAATAGTCTCTGTGGGCAGGAACCAAATCACTGACTTGGGGGGATTATTATGTTTCATTAGAAAGAATGGCATAGGCACGGAGTTCAGGTCATCATTAAACAAGTGACATAGGACTTCTAGGCATCATCCAGACATTTGAAATCTCAAAAACGCTCTGGCCTTCAATTTTCTAGGCATTTCAGCAAAGGGCTTTTGGTAAATTTTCAGGGTAATTTCCTTGTTCTCTGTTTAACTTTGCAAGTAGAAATGTGATTTTTGCTTCTCATTATCTCCAATTAAGTCAATCAGCTCTGGGCTTTGCTCTGGGTTTAATCTGACACTTTTCCATCTACTTTTTTATGGTCTTGTCAGTATTTTCCAGTTGTGCTATACAACGTGGTGAATATGTGTTGAAACAAAGAATGCACTAATTTTTCTAAACAGTTCAGTCCGTGAAAGACTGTGTTTACCCAATTGGAGAAGTGTTTTGTTGTGGATTTCTTTATCTCAGCATTGGGAAGTTCTCTGAACCTGCCTGCACCATGGCTACAGACGGAAATTCTCTTTGAGCTGTGTATGGAAATGCTCTGGTGACTGCTACCTGGGCAGTGACATCATACACGGCATTTTGATGACTTCCAGTTCAGCATAGTTAGTGTTAGCACATGTTACCTCTGGCTCTGGGAAAACCATTTGTGCATAACTGCTTTCAGTTAAGCCAATGGGTAAAAAATACTCGAGATTTTTTCATTGCTTTAGAATCAAAGAATGAACGATGCCACACAAATAAATATGTACACATCCACAAAGCAAGCATCCTCTCCTTGTTTTAGATCTTATGCTTCAATTTGCTAATTCTTGAACTGACTATATTATCAAATACCCTTCATTAGGTAGGGAACATAGTTGATGTTGTAATAGTCTTTGTTTGTATTTACTAAGTTAACAGTCGATGTTATGGACAGTAGAACAATGAGTTCAGGGAATAAGTACTAAGAAATACTATTCCTTAAAATGTGTTTGTTTCTTTTTGAACCACACACTATTCTAGGATACACCAGAAACTCAGGCAAATGGCAAAGAATGGTCACAAAACTTTTAGAAATGGAAAGAAAAAAGATATGAACCCAATTTCACTTTTACAGTATTTTTCAACCCTGAACAGATGGAAATAATACCTGTCTCCAAGTCTGTTTAGCAAGCTCTCTGAAATGGTCCTGCTCATCCGACTCATTGTTGAGTTTTGCAGCTTGGGGTGACAGGCAAGTTGAAAGAATTTGCGGCAGACAAAAGCCCAGCTCCCCCTTTCTGCCTGTATATGTCAAAGACACAGTTGGTGGTTGTGTTTGGGTCATGTGTTCCCTGTATAAAAACAGCTAATTAGGAAAAAGAGCCCTCTGTTCCCTGGCCCCACCCCCAACCGCAGGGGCCAGCTCTATATATCTTATAACTCCCAAACGATCCTGGCCCTGTGAATGGTGCGGGCGTTTGTGTGTCTGCGTAGCAGGCTGACCGTCACAATGATCGTGTGGAATATCACAATGATCCCGCAGGGACTCTATCACCTCTTCCCAGAAGAGCCTCTTTCAAAGGTAGTTGACTCCTTTCTTCTCCTTAATTCCTTTTCACTCTTTTCTCCCTAATTCCTTTTCACTGAAAGAGCCTATGCTGTGAACTAAAGTAGCCAGACTTTCTTTCTTTGCTGCAAGCAGCACTTTCTAGCAAAATTAGTCAGCAAAGGTAGGGTGGTGGGCAATGAACTTTTCATCCTAATGGAGCTGAGGAAATTAGAGACTCTATTTAAACAACAACAACAACAACAACGCATTTGCGGTTGACGGCCCTGAGTTCAGTTCCTAGGACACCTGGCTCCCGAGGCAGTGCAGGTGTCTTTACCCTTCACTCTGGGTTTTCACCAGATGCCCCTGTTTTCACTGTTTGGGAACATCCAGAAGGCAAACATAGTTCCCGGAAGTGCTTCAGCATGAAATGGTGTGGAAAGTTGCCTTGGATTTGAAGGCTAAGGGGGTGGGGCTATGTATCATTTCCCAAGTTTTCACCTCTCTACACACTTTTGTTCTGGCCTAGAGTCAAAGCTCACCCACTCAGGCAGGGCAGGGGAAGCCACGTGGGAGCAGCTCCCAGGCCAAGTGACTGTGACGGACGGAGCCTCCAGACTGCCTTCTCAAGGTTTAGATGTCCTGGCCTGGCTCTCTTACCCAGAACCGGCTAAACTACAGAATCTTGACCTTCAAAATGTCACTCACAACCCTGCTGAGCTCCAGGAGGCAGGACTTGCTTTCCCTGTATTAGGGAGAAAAAGCAGAAACCCAGGAGGTGCCGGGGCCCCGGGGTGTACGCAAACTGAGCTAAGCTCCCTCGCCCAGGGTTTGATCCCACACTAGGGCCACACTGCTGAGGCTGCTTCTAACTTTCTTCAGCCAAAGAGCAATAAGAAAAACAAAGCAATGTTTATTCAGGGCCTAGTATACACTAGACACAACATTAGGCACCTTCTCATTGAATTCTCACAACTTATGAGGTCAATATAACAGACAAGAAAGCTATGATAGAACAGGAAGCAAAAGCAGGATAATGCTACTCTTTTTGACAAATATATAGGAAGCACACAGTACAATTTAATTCTCACATCAACTCTGCCAGGCAGACAATAATAGATATCTTTTTTACTGAGATGGAGAATTTTCTTGCCCAAAATCAATATGGTAAGTGGCAGAGCACTGTTTCAAAATCAAATCTGCCTTGCCACAAAAGCCATGCTTTCTCAATTACCACAATTAAGACAAATATCCTGGGCTCAGATGCATGGCACAAAAAAGACTAGATAAACTGTTTACCCCTCGTTGATGGTTTTCTAAAGCCATATTGATGGAATAAAAAAAAGTTTAAGCTATGAGAGAAAAGAACAATAATTAGATGATCATGAGTAATAAGAGATGCCAGAAGACAAGTGTTGAGAACAAAGAACTGTCAACCATTATTGAAAAGTGAGGGCAAAGCAATTTTCAGTTATTAAAAAACTCAGAGAACTGTGGTACCCATAGAACTTCACTTAAAAAAATTAAAGGGTGCATTTCCATAAGAAGAAAAATAAAACCGTCACTAAGTTCTGGGATGCAAGAAACAGGAATGTTCTAGTTATTGTTGTTTACCAAAAGTGTAGTGATTTAAAACAATATTATGCCTACAGATTCAGTGGGTCAGGAATATGAACGGGATCCAGCAGGGACGGCTGGTCCGCTGTTCCATGATGTCTGGGACCTCAGGGTCCAGCAGGGATGGCTGGCCTCTGTTCTGTGATATCTGGGACCTCAGGTGGGAGGACTCAAAAGCTGGAGCTCACCCAGCTGGAGGCTGGAATCCTCTGGAATCCTCAGGTGCCTGGTGCCTGGGCTGGGATGACTTGCAGCCTAGGACAGCTGACTGGGGTGCACTCAAATGGCCTCTCTCTGTGGCTCACTTTCCTCACAGCACGGTGGCCTCTGACAGTTGAATTCTCTCGTGGAGGCTCGGGCCCCCGAACGAGTGTGCCAAGGAGGGAGCGGCAGTGCCTCTTGTGACGCAGTCTCAGAAGTGAAAGTGTCACTACCCTTGCTCTGGTGATCAAAGCAGTCACAAACCTACCGAGACTGTAGGAAGTGCATAGACCACCCCCCTCCCCACCCTGCACAACACACACAGTTCTCCCAGGAAGGCTTGTTAAAGAATTTGGGGGCCTTCTTTAAGATGAAAGAAATTTTAAAATATATAAGCAAATTTAAGTAACTTTTGGTTGTAATTTAAAAACTAACTTTTGTTGTGTGTTTCAAAAAGGTAAAATCAAACTCTAGGAAACAATAAAACACAGGGAAGTGGGGAGAGACTCTTTCAGGAATAGTTAGAGCATGCTAAAGGTCTTTGTCTTGAAATACTATATAACTTTATATTTTGTTGAAAAGAATGTGTAGTTTGGACTTAATAGATGTGTAGGATATAGAATCATCATTAGAAGAATAGAATCATAATTTGCCAAAGAAAAATGGAAAAATGTGAAAACTTAACTGGCAAGAATTGAGAAGATAAAGGAAGTTTAGAAAAAAATATAGTAAACTCAAAACATGAAATAGGATGCTAGAAATAAGATCAACTAATAATCACAGTAAATAAAAAGATCTTTTCCCTCAAAAAAATCAGGCATAAATTGTAACTTTTACTAAACCTTTAAGAAGCATAAAATCCTTAGTTTATGAAAATTAATATGAAAATCAGTGTTTTAGAGAATAAAACAAAAGAAGGAAAGCTATATAGTTAATTTTATGATGCTGATATAATCTCAGCTTCAAAAACTTAGAAGAGCTGTGGAGGAAAAGGAAATTATGACTCAACCACACATAAATATAGATGAAAATATTCTGAATAAAATACTAGCAGATCAAATCCAGGGCAAATTTTTGAAAAATCATGGTTGATGAGTCTGATGCCAAGAATTCAAGTATGATTCTAAGTCAGAAAATTACTCATTACCATACATTACAAATTAAAGTTCTTCCCTGTTAAAGAGAAAAATCATATGAACATCTATAGATACAGAGGGAAAAAATGTATTTGATACAATTCAGCTCTCAAGTATAATTTTTTAAAACTCTTGGCAAACTAAGAACAGAAGGGAATTCATTTAATATGTTAAAGAGTATTTTAAAAACCTGCAGGAAAAAAAAAAAAAGAAACTGAAAAAAATAAAAATAAAAACCTGCAGAAAACAATGTACTAAGTGGTGGAACTTTAGAAGTTTTCCCATTTCAGTCATGAATAAGAAACAAATGCCTTTTAATACTGTTTCTGATAGCTATGTACTGGAGGTGCTAGCAAATGCAATAAGAAAAGGAAATGAAGTGTAAGAATCAGAAAGGAAAACACAAAATTTTCTTTATTTATAGATGTCATGGTGGCTGACAAAAAATAATCTACAAACTAATAGAACAAATAAGAATTCAGGCAGGTTACTGACTTCAATTTCTAAAAAATTCTTAGCACTCTTACCATTAAATAGAAAATAGCTATCTCTATGTATCAGTCTATATGTCCATATCTATATATTGCATTCATAACAGCAACAGAAAGGTGTCCATAAAATAAGTCTAACAAAAATTATTTTAAGGCTTTCAAGGGAAAAATTTTAAAGTATTATTGACATGTACCCTGTTCATGTTTGGAAAAGAATATGTGTGGTGTGGAGATTCCTTAAAAAACTGGAAATAGAACTGCCATATGACCCAGCAATACCACTTCTGGGCATACACACTGAGGAAACCAGATCTGAAAGAGACACATGCACCCCAATGTTCATCGCAGCACTGTTTATAATAGCCAGGACATGGAAGCAACCTAGATGCCCATCAGCAGATGAATGGATAAGGAAGCTGTGGTACATATACACACCATGGAATTTTACTCAGCCGTCAAAAAGAATTCATTTGAACCAGTCCTAATGAGATGGATGAAACTGGAGCCCCCTTATACAGAGTGAAGTAAGCCAGAAAGATAAAGAACATTACAGCATACTAACACATATATATGGAATTTAGAAAGATGGTAACGATAACCCTATATGCAAAACAGAAAAAGAGACACAGAAATACAGAACAGACTTTTGAACTCTGTGGGAGAAGGTGAGGGTGGGATGTTTCAAAAGAACAGCATGTATACTATCTATGGTGAAACAGATCACCAGCCCAGGTGGGATGCATGAGACAAGTGCTCCGGCCTGGTGCACTGGGAAGACCCAGAGGAATCGGGTGGAGAGGGAGGTGGGAGGGGGGATCGGGTTGGGGAATAAGTGTAAATCTATGGCTGATTCATATCAATGTATGACAAAACCCACTGAAATGTTGTGAAGTAATTAGCCTCCAACTAATAAAAAAATTAAAAAAAAAAAAAAAAAGAATATGTGATAAATCACTTTAAATACAATCTTCAAAGAAAATACCCTAGTAGAAAAATGGGCAAAGAATATGAATAGAGAGTTCACAGGAAAATAAATTCAAATGGCAATAATCATATAAAAAGAGGTTGCACCTCTCTAAAAATTAGGGTACTGCAACTTATAAAGACAGTAACATTTCACACCCTTCAGATGGCAAATACTGTGTTGCCTACACTACCAGTAAGATTATGGAAAATATTAGTGAGTAGTTTGGCACTACACATGAGACTTAAGAATGCAGGTGCTCTTGGACCCAGAGATTCTACCTCTGGTCCTAAACACAAGGAAGGCAACAGGTACAAAACAAAAAAAGATTCATTAGAGCCAGTTTCCAATAGTCAAAAATGTAAATAACCTAAATTCCATCAACAGGAGACTGGACAAATAAATCATGCTATAGTTACACAATGGCCATGGCCATTAAACGAGAGCAACGTGTCTTAGTGTGGATAGATCTTAAAAAACCCAAGGTATCAAGTGCAGGTTGCAGAATGCTCTGTAAAATATGGCACCATTTCTATCAAGTTTGAAAATAAAAAACAATATCATTTGCTTTTGTGGATATATAAATGTATGTAGAAATGTGTTTGAACAATAAATGGCAGATTTGAGACAGTGATTAAATAAGGGCGTGCTATGTCAGGGCATGCTATGTCAGAGCATGTTAAGGAAGGGAACACTGGGGCTTCATTTTTATCTTCAATTAAAAAAACTCAAATATGTGAAATGTTAAAATTTTATAAAGCTTGGTATTGAGTACACTGGGTGTTCATTTTAAAATTCTCTCTCTTTTTTGGAGGGGCCTTCCTTTGCAGCATGTGAGATCTTAGTTCCCCAACCAGGGATCGAACCCAAGCTCCCTGCATAGGAAGTGCAGAATCCTAACCCCTGACTGCCAGGGAATTCTCTTAAAGTTATTTATACTTTTCCGTATGTTTGAAATTTTTCAGAAGGAAAAAGCAATGCTTTGATTCTATAAGATGTCATTAACTATGTCATCATATAACAACAATAATCTTTTGTCTGTATCCTAATACCTTTTTCCATAACAGACTCCAATGCTCAATAGCTCTGTAACTTTAGGCAAGTGCTTTAAAATCCTCTGAACCTTCATTTCCCTATGTGTTAATTGAAGATAATATCTTCTTCACAGTGTTGTTGGAAAGTTAAAAGGGCTTAGCACAGTGCCTATGGTAAATGGTCAGTGCTTGCTCATTTGATTCATTTGTCTAACAAATAACCATGGAGCCTCCACTGTGCCTGACACGGTTCTAGACACCAAGTATAGAACAGTGACCGGGAGGGGGAAGGGAGGTAAAAAGACATAAAATTCCCTCCTTTTATGGAGCTTACAATCTAGTGTAGGGAGGCACATAATAAAGATAAATAAGTTCAGTCTATAGAATAGCAGATGGTGTTAAGTGCTAAGGGAAGAAATAAAGCAGGAATGTTAGCTATAATTGCCTCTCTCCTGTCTGTCTTTGATGCTTCTTTCCATCTCCCTCCCCTCTTCTTCTTCTTCTCATCAGTCTTTCTGAATCTCCTTCTTTGCTTTCCTCCCTTCTATTTGAACTGCTCCCATGATCATGACACTGAACTGCTTGTTGCCTAATAATCTTAAGGATGGATTTCTGCTCACCAAGGACACTGTAGCTTTTGTGGAGTCAGTGACTGAGCTTGAAGTTTCCTTTGGACTCAAGGCACTTATCCCAGTGGTGAGTGAGCAGCAATAGCTCTACAAACTTCCCTTGTTTGAAGGATGATTGAAATTACCAGACCAATTGGGTAGCTGATCAGAGTCATTAGGAGGAGAGCTTGAACCCCCAAATCAACACTTCCCCTGGAGTACTGGCCTCCAAGCCCAGCTCTGATATCTTCTAAGAGGGTGATCTTAGTGTCTTCACTTCATCAGATCTTGTTTCTTTATCTACTAGACAGGAGTATTGTGTAGATGATCCGAGGTGCCTGTCTGTGCTAAAACTACTAAATCCATTTTTATTATCTAGGGTTTTCCATTCTAATTTGGTTGCATAATGTCTTTCTCTCTATCTATCCCTGTTGACTTAGAGCCACATCTCAGCAAATACTTCTTCATTGTGGAGACCCTTTGGAACTTTTTGGTATATGCTGCTGTCTTTTGATTTCTTTGACTCTGTGAATGGAACAGTCATCCCATAGGACTTAGAAGGTTAGAATGTTCTAATCTTAGAACATTAATAGCAAAAGTGACCTTAGCCACTGTTCATTAAACTTTTCCTCCTTACGGCACTTCTGTAAAATAGAGTTGACTGTTCCCCTCACAGAGAACCTTATTGCATGATTGATTGAAGAACAGCTTCAGAGTCAGCCAGACTTGGGTTCAAATCCCATGTCTGACACTTAATAACTGTGTGACATTGGAGAGTTAACTTTACCCATCTGAGCCTCAATTTCCTCCATTGTAGAAGGAGGGTATCCCTCACCTCAAATGGTTGTGATGAGGATTAATGCAGTAGTAAATCTCCGGCAGTTAACCCAGTGGCTGCCACAGAGCAAGAGCTCAGTAAATAGCTGGTTTTGTTTCTAACATTTCCAAGGAGCAACTCATCCAAGTCTTACTAAGTCTTACTAAGTAGCAGAGCTGGAGTTCAACCTGGGCGGTTTGATCCAGCCCCACGCAGTTACCCACCACACTCTACCTATGGCTCACAGGACTCATTCCAGGGAAGTGGATGGAAAGTTTAGTTGTGGAAGTCTGCATCTCACAATGACTCAAAAACACCTGAACGTTCTGAATTCCAAATGGGGTCAAAGAACAGACACAGCACCCTGGGAATGGAGGAAGAATGGGGACCAAATTCAGAATGGGGGACATGGTCCTGGAGTTCTGTGGAGGGACTGGAGTAGATGTGCGTGACCTGGGGGCATCTGAGGGCCTCAGAGTTAAGCCAGGAATCTTATTCTGTAGCAGTTCTGGACCAAAAGAATCAATCTACCTGAACTGAAAGGTATTGCGTGTGTGTGTGTGCACACGTACAAAGAAGCCAGGTACAACTAAAAAGGAGAAAATAAATTCCACCTAAGAGGAACCATCCTAAAGCCCCCAACTGGCCCTTATCAACTTATTTCTGAGACCTGTAAAAGCATAACACCCAGCTCACATGGCCCTTCTGAGGACCAAATTCTTTAGTCTTCCCATCTATGCTATGAGGAAACTGAACCGGATGGATCTGTAGGGGAAAGGGGAACAGAGTTTTGGAACCAGACCAACCTGAGACCAATCCCTGCTTAATTCCAATGGAGAGGCTCATTTCCTCATCCATAAGAGAGTATAATGGGCTTCCCAGGTGGCTCAGATGGTAAAGAATCCACCTGCAATGCTGGAGACCTGGGTTTGATCCCTGGGTTGGGAAGATTCCCTGGAGGAGGGCATGGCAACCCACTCCAGTATTCTTGCCTGAAGAATCCCCATGAGCAGAAGAGCCTGGTGGGCTGCAGTCCATGGGGTCATAAAGAGTCAGACACGACTGAGTGACTTAAGTACAGCACAGTTCAGTTCAGTTCAGTTCAGTCGCTCAGCCATGTCCGACTCTTTGCGACCCCATGAACTGCAGCATGCTGGACCTCCCTGTCTATCACCAACTCCCAGAGTCCACCAAACTCGTGTCCATTGAGTCGGTGATGCCATCCAACCATCTCATCCTCTGTCGTCCCCTTCTCCTCCTGCCCTCAATCTTTCCCAGCATCGGGGTCTTTTCAAATGAGGATAATACCACCTATCTCACAGTTTGTTGAAAGAATGAACCCTCTGTTAAGTGCTTAGCAAGGTCCTTGGCATATAGTGAGCATTCAATAAATGTGTGATGACAGTCATAGTGGTGTTGAGGATGATGATCAGATCATGAGATAAATAATGCTGGGGAGTCTCAGAAGGCCTCTAAAAAAAAGCAAGGGAAATGGGGAAAGGAGATGTCAGTGAGAAGTGCTGGACACTTCACAGGACAGCAGGATATCCATGTGGAGATGTCCCTTTGAGAGGTGGAAACACGGGACTAGAGATGAGGGCTCGGCCCCTCTCTCTGACCGCAGACATGCATTCCCTCCCACATGTGGACCCATGTCCATGGAGGCAGCACAACATGCAAGAAAAGAGGGTTTTGAAATAATGTATGCTGTTATCTTGAACAGCTTGACTTTGCAAAACAGAAATAAAAGCACCTACTTTTACAAGGTGGTTATAGAAATTGAATTACTGAATATAATATTTTGAGCACAAAGACTGACACATTGGAAAAATCTTTCAAAATGATTGTTCATATCCCTTTTTACAAAATAATCTACTCCAAGTTTAAGATGAAGACTACTACTTGAGGATACCAAATCTTTTCAAGCAATACCTTTTGTAAACATCATGTGGTAAACAGAGTCTCAGAAACACTCAAGGAAATAATTCATTTGTTGCTAACTTAGAACATCGATTATGCTCCTAGAATTATGTCACATACATTGGTAGACACCAGTGAGTTAGAAGACAAAGTCCCTGCTGTGGATATCCTTACAGTCTAGTTAGGGAAATAAGAAGCTTGTGGAACAGAGGAAAATGCAAGACACTATGTCCAGAAATGCTGAACAAAGTGAAGAGTGCCTGGACAAGGATGAGGACAGTGTGAGTGGAAGAGCTCAAATGCATTTTGACAGATGGCTCAACAGGTGCCATTTTTGATGACATCCTATTAATAAATTGAGCAAGGAAGAGTTCAGTTCAGTTCACTCAGTCATGTCCAACTCTTTGAGACCCCATGGATTGTAGCACGCTAGGCTTCCCTGTCCATCACCAACTCCTGGAGCTTACTCAAATTCATGTCCTAGAGTCAGTGATGCAATCCAACCATCTCATCCTCTGTTGTCCCCTTCTCCTCCTGCCTTCAATCTTTCCCAGCATCAGGGTCTTTTCCAATGAGTCAGTTCTTCACATCTTGTGGCCAAAGTATTGGAGTTTCAGCTGCAGCACCAGTCCTTCCAATGAATATTCAGGACTGATTTCCTTTAGGATGGACTGGTTGGATCTCCTTGCAGTCCAAGGGACTTTCAAGAGTCTTCTCCAACACTTAACTTTATGCTAAACCCCAGGCTAGGAGAGGAGAGGGCAAAGGAGAGCAACCTCTGACAACAAGGTCATTCGTACCTGAGCGGGAATGAGGGTCTGGTCCAGGTGGTCAGAGCACCACTCAACGTGTGGTCAACCAGACCAGAGGGCACCGCTGAGCTGAGGTGGCTTACCTTCCACTTGGATCTCCTCTTACCAGGGTCTTTTCATCTGATTCACTTGATGTTTGATGACTACGTGCTGTACCTGTTAGAATCGCTGCACTGCCAGGAGCGGGCCAACGAGCTCATGCGGGCCATGAAGGGAGAAGGAAGCACGGGTAAGCGGCGCTTCACTGGGGCGCGCCCTCCTTCTCACACTGACTTGTGTCCTTACGTCTGCGCTCTGCGTTTCCTCAGCTCCGCACCCCAGAGAGTTCAGTTTTGGTGAACAGGTCAGACGGCGGGAAACCAACACTGTCTTCTCCTTCTTGAGAGTGGGCATGTGTGTACGCAGGAATTGCCTCGTGTGCCACCATGCTGATGGGAAACCATCAAAGATTTTAATCAGAGGAGAGACATGATAGGGGCTTCCCAGGTGGCAGTAGTGGTAAAGAACCCGCCTACCAGTGTAGGGGATACAAGAGATGTGGGTTGGATCCCTGGGTCGGGAAGATCCCCTGGAGGAAGAAATGGCAACCCACTCCAGTGTTCTTGCCTGGAGAATCCCATGGACAGAGGAGCCTTTTTAAAAGTCCCTTAAGGGTAACTTGCCTTGACCTTTGGCTCTAAGAATCCACCCTTCTTCCCACAGCAGAAGTCCGAGAAGAGATAATCCTGACAGAGGCTGCCCCGCCAACCCCTTCACCTGTGCCGTCATTTTCTCCAGCAAAGTCTGCCGCGTCGGTGGAAGTGCCGCCCCCCTCCTCCCCTGTCAGCAACCCATCGCCTGAGTACACTGGCCTCAGCACTACAGGTAATGAACGTCCATCCGAGGCTCTGAGCAGGGAGATGATGTGTAAAGCCAGAGCTCTATGGAGAAACATTCTCCCTCCAGCGCCCTCCCAGAACAGTGCCAACATCTGAGTATCCTCCTGGATTTATCCATTTATTCGTCTGCTCATATTCCTAATGCTTCTGTTTTCAAGTTGGCAGATTAAGTACATCTCCAGATTCCCCCACCAAAAAAGAGAAACTAAGTCACTGACATGATTGAAATGATATAAAACATAGAACACAGACATTCTGGGAAATGAGAAAGGGTTCTCCATGAACCAGAAACTGAGAGGTATCTCTGGAAAGTGGGGAAACAGGAAGCTATATGATAAGCTGTGGCAGTACTAAGGTAGGTGGGGCAGTAAGCAAGGTTCAAACTGATGCTGTGGGTCCCCAAGGAAGGGGAGAGTCCATCTAGCTGTGGAGACCTCACAAGGGAGGCGGTTTGAGCTGACACTTGATTTTAACTGATAAAGGTATTACAGAAGGGCCTCTGGGCAGAGGACAGTGTATGCAAACGCACAGGGGCAGGAAGTGTGGGACCCTTGCAGGGGATGATAAACTGTCTAAAATATGGGCGGTCATGAAGGCTTGTCATAGGCCTGGGAAGGTAAATTCGAGTCCCATCCCATAGGATATTGCATGCCAAGACAACGTTTGAAAATGGAAGAAGTGTTACAAGGATAATCATAGCTAGTTGCTAATATCTAAGTGTTACTTTACCATGAGCAAAGGACCCTCAGCATAATTGTTTCACTCGATTACAAGGTAACTATTGTCCCATTTTCTGGAGGAGGAAAAGTAAAGGGTGGAAAAGAGTTAAATTCCCGGTCCCTGGCAAGCAACAGAGTCAGCAGTTGCCATAAACAAATTTATTCATTCGGTCATTCAGCAAATGTCCTAGCTCTCAAGACTTGTGGAAATGATATATTGTATGTGGAATATGCAGTAAGTGTGAGGTAATACATAATAATGAACAGAGTGCGTGTGTGTATGGGTGTGTGTGCGCACCTCCAGGTTTTCTCACGTGGTTAGAAACATGGGGATTAGATGAGGTAAGAAAAGCCCAAGTGCTTGGTTAGCAGTGCAGTGCTATCTAGACAGAAGCGGTTACCGTTTGGATTGCCTACAAGATGAGGGCTGCGGCCAAGCGGGCTGTAGGAGTTCAGAGAGAAGAGCAGACCCTGCCCATCCCACCAGAACCCGGGGCAGGCAGGAGGGAAGTCTTCGGGAGAGGGGTGAGACTCAAAGGCAGCCTCGAAAGATAAGAAGGACTCAGCTAACAGAAGAGTGAGCGCATAGGAATGACAGGCAGAGACAACTTTCTGCTGGATGGGCCTGGCTGAGGGTGGGGCAGGCGAAGAGACCAGCCTGTGGAGTGGAGAGCTTGGTCAGTCTGTGATAATCATTCATTATCTTTCCCTTTTTGTTTCTAAAATATTTACTTGGCTGTGTCAGGCCTTAGTTGTGGCACGCGGGACCTTGGTTAAG
Organism: Cervus canadensis; assembly: GCF_019320065.1. Lineage (NCBI taxonomy): Eukaryota > Metazoa > Chordata > Mammalia > Artiodactyla > Cervidae > Cervus > Cervus canadensis. Next base: position 53,694,352 of record NC_057406.1, read on the forward strand.
GTGCACGGACGCTCTAGTCGTGATTTGTGGGCTCAGTAGTTGTGGCACTTGGGCTCTCTAGTTGTGGCAAGTGGGCCTAGTTGCTCTGCAGCATGTGGGATCTTAGTTCCCTGACCAGGGGTCAAACCTGCCTCCCTGGCAATGCAAGGTGGATTCTTAACCACTGGACCACCAGGGAAGTCCCTCATTATCTTTTCCACCCAAACCTGCTCTTCCATTCTGCCATTTGCCCAAGTACCAAATCTGAGAATCAGCTCTCCTCTCCCTCAACTCCTCCTGGATTAGATAGGGTAGGCTAAGCCACTGTAACAGACCCGAACATGGCTGGAGTTAACACGATGGGAATCTGTTTCACACAGGGTGTCTAGTCAGAAAGGAGGCTGTCTTTAATACAACCATTTGGAAATGCATGTTCCTTCAGTGTGGGGCTCCACCATACCCCAGGGCATTGCTTCTCAAAGTGTGGTCCATGGACCAGTGGTATGAGCATCACCTTGGAACTTTTTGGAAATGCTTGTTATCAGAGCCCATCACAGACCTACTGAATCAGAAAGTCTGGGTGGTGACTTTGCTGGTGGTCCAGTGGCTAAGACTCCATGCTTCCAATGCAGAGGGCCCAAGTTCGATCCCTGGCTAGGGAACTAGATCCCGAACACCACAATGAAGATCAAAGATCCCAAGTGCTGCAACTAAGACCTGGATCAACCAAGTAAATAAATAGATTTTTTTTTTTTTTTTTAAAGAAACTCTAGGGTGGGGCTCAGCCATTTGCTCAAGAAGCCTCCAGGTGATGGTGAGGCTGACTAGTTTGAGGACCACTGGCCTTGGGCTTTGTTAAGTCTGCAACCAGCTGAGAGAAATGGAAAGTGGATCTGAAGGAGGAAAAACCCACTCACAGAAGCCCTGGCCTGAAGGCAGCACGTGCCACTTCCCCTTACATTCTCTCAGGGAGGACTTTGTCACATGGCCTCATGCACCTGCACACAGAGGTGGGGAATGTGGACAGCGAGGCCCCAGGCGGGAGGAGGGACAGATTTGGGGGAGACAGCTGGCATTCGCCTCCACATCTCCCACCGCCAGTTGTTCTAACCCAGACGTTGACCCACCATTCCTTCCAGCCCACTGCTGCCGCCAGGTTCAGGCCTTCCCCACCCCTCATGGGCATCCACAGTGACTCTGGAGCTGGGTTCCCTCCAGGTTAGAATCTTGCTCCAGACCCTCATAGTATGGGCTTAGTTACATCGCAGTTCCAATTAAAATACACTGGGAACAAAATTATGTGTTTGTGAAGATCAAATATGATGAGACTGTCGTGTTTAGGTAGGTCCTGTCTTTTATCTGTTCATTCAGTCACATGTCTGTCCATTTATCTATTCATTTATCCAATAGATACAGTGGATATCCAATAGATATTTTTTGGGGCTCCAAAATCACTGCAGATGGTGATTGCAGCCATGAAATTAAAAGACGCTTACTCCTTGGGAGGAAAGTTATGACCAACCTAGATAGCATATTAAAAAGCAGAGACAGTACTTTGTCAACAAGGGTCTGTCTAGTCAAGGTTATGGTTTTTCCAATGGTCATGTATGGATGTGAGAGTTGGACTATAAAGAAAGCTGAGTGCTGAAGAATTGATGCTTTTGAACTGTGGTGTCAGAGAAGACTCTTGAGAGTCCCTTGGACTGCAAGGAGATCCAAACAGTCCATCCTAAAGGAGATCAGTCCTGGGTGTTATTGGAAGGACTGATGTTGAAGCTGAAACTCCAGTATTTTGGCCACCTGATGTGAAGAGCTGACTCATTTGAAAAGACCCTGATGCTGGGAAAGATTGAGGGCAGGAGGAGAAGGGGACGACAGAAGATGAGATGGTTGGATGGCATCACCAACTCAGTGGACATGAGTTGGGTAAACTCCGGGAGTTGGTGATGGACAGGGAGGCCTGGCGTGCTGCGGTTCATGTGGTCACAAAGAGTCAGACACGACTGAGCGACTGAACTGAACTGAACTGATCCAATAGATATTTCTCAAGTGACTTCTGTGAGCTAAACACTTCAGAAGTTGGTGACACAAACAGGTGAACTGTGGTGCCTGCCCCGGGAGTTTATTGTTAGACGTCAGGGTTCTGATGGGGCGTCCCCTGGTAGCTCAGCTGGTAAAGAATTGGCCTGCAACACACGGGACCCCGATTCAATTCCTGGGTTGGGAAGCCCCCCTGGAGAAGGGATAGGCTCCCCACTCCAGTATTCTTGGGCTTCCCTGGTGGCTCAGACAGTAAAAAATCCACCCGCAGTGCTGGAGAGAGACCTGCATTGGGATCCCTGGGCTGGGAAGATGCCCCAGGGGAGGGCATGGCAACCCACTCCATTATTCTTGCCCGGAGAATCCCCATGGACAGAGGAGCCTGGCGGGCTACAGTCCATGGGGTCACAAAGAGCTGGGCAGGACTGAGGAACTAAGTACAGCACTGGGTTCTGACGAGCAAGACAGTAGTTATAACGGAACAACTGCTGAATTGGAAGCAGGTAAAGAGTTACGGATCACAAAGCAGGGCCTCCAGCCTGTATGTGAAGGGCCTGGGGAACCTAATAATGAGAGAAAAGGTATTCCAAGCAAAGGCTTGGAGGCAAGAGACAGCATGTCCTTTTCAGGGAACTTCAAGTATTAATATGCATCCCAGGAGACTTTTGTTTAATTCTTTCCCAAATGTTTCCAGAGCCAGAGCTACTCAGAGAGGAAATGAGCAGATACTTAAAGCCTATAAGGGGCCTGCCCTCTTTTCCACATTGCCGGGGACAGAAAACATGCTGGCCATCCCAGTGGCCCTTCGTCAGGGACAGTTCAGGAGACTGGGTCCTTCAGAGGAGTGATGGAAAGCAGGGTTGTCCATAACTGGCATTAGATGGAGCAGTGGTTTCACTTTGGGTCCAGAGCTTGAGACGGTCCTCGTCTTCAGTGGAAATTTAGATGTGAGCATCGCCACATTTATTTACGTATGTGTGTGCTCAGTCATGTCCAACTCTTTGCGACCCTAGGGACTGTAGCCCACCAGGTTCCTCTGTCCACAGGATTTCCCAGGCAAGAATACTGGAGTGGGTTGCCATTTCCTTCTCCAGGGTATCTTCCCCACCCAGGGTTTGAACGTACGTCTCTTGTGTCTCTTGCGCCTCCTCCATTGCAGGCGGATTCTTTACAGCTGAGCCACAGGGGAAGCCCTTATTTACGTAGATGCACCTCAAATCACATTTCATTTTCTACTTTGAGGATGAAGAATTTGACTCCCTCCCACCTCCCTCCCATTTTTCCCTCCACAGTAGGTTGTTGTAGTTCCTGCTTAGAAGGTTCAGAAAGAAAAGTTGTGCAGAAAAGAACAACTTTATCCACTGAAAATAAAAAGGGATGAGAACTCGAGCACTGTTCAAGCTCTGCTGCTGCTCAGGGGTTCTTTGGAGGCTGGAATCAGGGGTCTCCTGCCTCACTCAGGAAGGGCAGTGAGAGCACCTAGAAGCCACTTACCTGAATGATCCTGCCGGTGCACACCCCTCCCCCCGCCACCACCGCCTGGCAGACAAGCACGTCAGTCAGCCAGTGATAACATCCATACTTCTAAAATCAACAGGGAAATTATGCAGATGGGAACAGCTGTGCATTATGAAGCAGAAACAATTTGAGTGGAATCTTTTGGCCAACCTAGCAACAGATCAAACAAGAAGACTCCAAGGCAGTAAGGGGAAGGAGGAGTGTGAAGGAAAGACTTCTAGGATCTCATCATCTTTCTCAGCCAGCTCGCAAGTCTGCCGCTGGCTTTCTTTGTACTAATGTGGAGGCCTCGAGGTATGGCAGGTGTGATAGTCAAAGGCACAGGAATATCATAAATGTGTTGAGAGATTTCTGTGCAATGTGTTCAGGCGTCGTAAAAGTAGCTTCTTAGAAACACAAATGTGAAACAGGTTCTCCTCAGATGACTGTAACCTTTGAAGATTTTGGCACATTCCAGCTTTGTTCTCAGATATCTCCAGGGGGCATTAAAAATGTCATCCTGTATAAAACTATCTGTAATATTTTTCTCAAGTACCACTTTTGAAATACTCCATTGCTAAATTGGACTGGACCTTGGCATGCATTGTGGCTCATGGTCTTGGAAGAACCACAGGCATAATTTCCTAACAACATGTATGGTTTTATAGATACTATAATATAAAGCACGAGTTGTCCATGGTATACACCTGGATATTAGGAAATCTATTACAGTAGGCTTAAATTTAGGAATTTGTGTATTTTTTGAACAATATTGTACATTGGAAAGCAATTATTAGAAATCTTTTAAAATGCATTTGTCATGTTTTTTTTAAACTCAGCATATGGTTTTCATGCTCAGTTAATTTTTATTTCTATCTTTAAATTATTGCTTGATTTATATACTATTACTTTCCAAAAAGTGGTTAACAATTTTAAAAAAAGCAAAACCATTTTGTTTTTAAAAGGACCCAAACCAGGAAGCAAGAAGAAGTAAAAAAATTAAACAAAACAACTCTTGGCTGAAACAGCTTATTAACATCTTAAATGAAATTTTGTGTGATTCAGTGACTCTGTTGGGCTTCCAGCACTCTGAATATCATTGCTCAGATGAGGTACATATTATCAAGTTCAGCTCCTTGAGTGTTAGAGCCAATCAGGTGTTTGCAGGTCTTCCACAAACCAGCATCTCACAGTTGATGGACACTTCCTCCTTTTTTCAGTTGTGAAAAAGAGAACAGTATTATGTCTGCTTGGTGAGCACAAAGAGAACATTAATTCATTGCACATAACCTTTGGGGGATCCTTTGATACAAGGAATACAAAGTAGTGTGAGAATGAGCTATGACTCACTAGGAAAGCCACATCCCATCTATATCTGTATGTAGTGCTCTGTCCATCCCTATACAGATTTCTAAATAAGCTTTTTAGAAAGATTTATTTATGTATGAATTTCTGGCTGTACTGGGTTTTCACTGCTGTGCCCCGGCCTTCTCTAGCTGCAGCAGGCAGGGACTGCTCCTCCTTGCAGTGCACAGGCTTCTCATTGTGGTGGCTTCTCTTGTTGCGGCTCAGTAGTTACGGCACACAGGCTTAGGTGCTCTGTGGCGTGTGGACCAGAGATGGTCCTGTGACGGACCTCCTGGGCCAGAGATGGAACCTGTGTCCCCTGCACTGGCAGGTGGGTGCTCAACCACTAGACCACCAGAGAAGCCCTAAATATGTTTTAAGATGGTATTTATTCATTGTTTTTAAAAGTCAGAGGGGAAAGGAAAGGCATATCAGGCACCTCGAATTGCACCTGATGCACGGCCAGTTTTGACTGGGTATGTCAGAGTCTATGGCAATGCCTTGAGAGACTGTGTAAAGGGTTCCATTTTAACAGATTTCCACAAGGCAGAATCAAGCCCATTTATCCTTTCTTTTCCCCCTAATGTTGGTGGCGTGCCAGCTCCCTCATGACCCAGCAAGGTTCAGAAACCTTAGCTTACTTTAAGGAAAACTGGCACGTCTCCTCTTGAGGAGCATGGCAGGTGGTTCCAAACTGAGCAGCCCACTTAACATGACACTGGGCTGCAATTCTTGACTGTCTTTAAAAGCAAAATGTTAAGATCCCACTCTCTCCAGGTCAGGCCACCAAAGGATTCTAAGAGCTCGTTTATGATGTCATTTTAAGTATGCCCTCTTTCAGCAATGACAATAAAAGTTAACTATTAAACTCATGTTTTCAACTTCCCATCATGGGTTCCCTACAACACAAAACCAGCAAATTAAATCACTGAGATGCTAGGATGCCTAAAGAAGTAGAGGCAAATTCCTCATAAATAGCCCTAACTGTAGAACATCTGGCCTGCCCAGCTGCATTTTCTCTGCATCCGTTGAGGATGTAACAAAGATAACAAAAGCTCAGTTATTCTGAGGGAAGCCAAAGTGAGTGGGAGCTGGTGGTCACCGCAGCCCCGCCACAGAGCTGCATGACTCACTCACAGAACTCAGAACTGTCCCTGCCAGTGAATTCCTCCTCTTCCATCCCTGTTGCTTCCTTTTCTCTAAAGCAACAGGATTAGGAAATAGAAGCTGGCATTGAAAATAGATTGTTTAATCTGCCCCTGACTTCACACCACCGAGGTCTTGGCTTCATGTTGGGATCTTTAGATTTGTTCGTTCATTCATTTGGTCATTCAGTCACAAGTAATTCCGTGTCTAATCTGTGCCATGTCCTAGGGTACAAAAGTGAAGAAAAAAAAAAAAAAAAACAGGTGCAGTTGCTGTCCTCATGATACTTATATTCTAGTGGGTAAAAGAGTCAATATGGAAGTTAAGCAGCAGGTAACTATATAATTTCAAACAGTCGTAAGTGCTATGGGGGCATCATCTTAGTTGGGTGGTCAGAGGAGGCCTCTCTGAAGATGTGACATTTGTCTGAGACCTGAAGTGTCACAAGGGGCTAGCCACATAAAGACTGGGGAGAAGAAAAGATCACTTTAGGTAGTAGAGAACAGCACGTGTATGGGTTTGAGGCAGAAAAGCGCCTGGCATAATGAGGACTGACTGATGGGTATAAATGAGGGGGAGGGTGCAGGAGAGGAAGCTGCAGAGATGCACAGGGGCCAGGTCATGAACCAACTTATCTCTCTGGGAGCTGATTCATTTGCTGCCCCTGATCGGTTTTGTCAGTCTCATTTAGGCCATGGAACTATTGGTAATGTGTAATTCAAACAGATGAGCTTTTCAACTTAGAAAATATTCTCCTTAAGCACAACTACCTTTAGGATAGATGGATGATAGCCAGTGGGGGTAGAGCTAGATGTAAAATCTTTCTCTTCTCAGTTTTGAATGTTATGGGAAATGTTTGTTTAGTGTCAAATACTCTCAAGCAATCCTATCCAAATAGAACTTTCTGTGATGATGGGAACTCTTTTTTTTTTTTTTAACCTGAGCTGTCCAAAACAGTAGACACCAGTTACTTGGGGCCACTGAGTAACTGAATGCAGTCAGCGCAATGAAGGAACTGAATTTTTAATTGTATTTAATTTTAGTGAATTTAAATTCATACTGGCTATTGTATAGGGCAGGCAGCTCTAGAATCTAGATGTACTTCTAGGAGCTTATTTCTCAGGAGGGTACTAAGAAAGGCTTGAAAAGTGAAAAGTGAAAGTGAAGTTGCTTAGTCGTGTCCGACTCTTTGCGACCCCATGGACTGTAGCCTGCCAGGCTCCTCCGTCCATGGGATTTTCCAGGCAAGAGTACTGGAGTGGGTCGCCATTTCCTTCTCCAGGAGATCTTCCTGACCCAGGGATTGAACCCAGGTCTCCCACATTGTAGGCAGATGCTTTACCATCTGAGCCACCACGGAAGCCTCAAGAAAGGCTTAGGTTGGCCCAAAACCTGAGCAACATCTGTGATGGTTCATAGAATCCTTGTGGGGAAAAGGTTCATATGATTTAGTCTAAGACCTGAAGGGAGGGTTTGACCAGATAGACTAGGAAGCAGTTTAAATGTTCACAAGTCTGTACTGGAGTCACAACTTGTGATCTGTAATGGCCCCGAACATGTAAAACGCATGATAGGAGGCAGTGTTTCCTAGAGGCTTGCTGCTCAAAGTGTGCTCCATGGACCAAGAGCATTGTCATCATTTCAGTTCAGTTGCTCAGTCGTGTCCGACTCTTTGTGACCCCATGGACTGCAGCACATCAGGCTTCCCTGTCCATCACCAACTCCCGGAGCTTGCTCAAACTCATGTTCATTGAGTTAGCAATGCCATTCAACCGTCTCATCCTCTGTCATCCCCCCTTCTCCTCCTGCCTTCAATCTTTCCCCAGCATCAGGGTCTTTTCCAGTGAGTAAAAAATATTGGAGTTTCAGCTTTAGCATCAGTCCTTCCAATGAATATTCAGGACTGATTTCCTTTAGGACTGACAGGTTTGATCTCCTTGCAGTCCAAGGGATCACTTAGATGCTTGTCATCATTTAGAAGCTTGTTATACATGCAGAATCGATGGCTCAACTCCCAGTCTCCCAACCAAATCAGATTTGCATTTTAACAAGATCTCCAGTGATCCAAATGCACATGCAAGTGTGAGAAGCAATTGTTACTGTTGGGTTCAGATCCCCCTCTGCCACTCACCTGACCAAGTTTTGGGCCTCAACTTTCTCACCTGAAAAAGGCGGTAATACTGCTTTCTTCAAAAGGTTGTTGTGATGATTCAGTGAGTCAATATATAAAAAGAAACTAATGTGAGGCCTTGTCTATGTTGGATGATCATTCATTCATTCATTCATTAACAAATTCATTATTGATTTCCTATTTTCTTCTAAGCTTTCTCCCTGTCCCGAGGCACCCCCTTTTTAAAGCAACGCCTTTCAAGAAAAAAAAAAAAACCATATAAAAAACTCAGGGAAGAAGAATGTTATATTGAGGATGGGAATGAAGGAAAGTATTCCTCTCCAGTAGTCACAATATTATCACATGGACAACAACTATCATTACAGCATTCTCAAATCCTATAGGATCTTTAGAGGATTCTCAAAGATCAAGGATGTTCATCACTATTCTCAGACTTTTAATTAGAGGTGGTGGACCAGGGAGGGGAGAAGAAGAGAAAGATACGGAAATTAGACAAACAGGGAAGGTTCGTTATTGTTTTACCAACAAATAAAAAGCATTAGAGCTGTCTTAGAAATGAGACACAAACTGTTAACTGCGCAGATTTTCTTTTATTAGTTTCCTTAAGAAGCAGTAGCAATTCTCACTGGAGGTCCCACCGGTAGGAAAGGGAATGCAAGGGGTGTTCTTTTCTGCTCCCTAGGCAGAGAGGGTTTCTCACCCAAGCCAGTAGGTGTTAATCTGCTTAAGCCTGCCTGAGTGGATCTGTTAGCTTGCTGGCACATGGCCATTTAGGGGTTTTGTTTCCCAGACCACAGGAGCCCATTTTTCCAAGAGTTCCACTAGCTTTTTGTTTGATAACGTCTATTTCTAGCAGCATTTACTCCTTCAACAACAAATTCAATGGAACAAAAATTTACTGAACACCTACTATTTGGCAGACCCTCTGTTGGGGATACAGAGATGAATAAGGAGCAGTTGCCATGCTCCAGAAACTCACACAAAAGTAACTTCTGCATTCTCTCAGGTGATGGCTATTCTCACTGCGTCTTCCTACTGCTTGAGGGTGGGTGGGGGCAGAAAATCCTTCGGCGTCCTTGGTTGCCCCTCTTAAATAGCCACCGACCTCACTGTGCTCTCCTGAGGGCCCCGGGGCTTTAAGGGTTAATTACTTGCTTGCTGTGGCTGGTTCATTGTTTGCCCAAACTTCTCACCCCCTCCAATTCCATTTCTAATTGTGAAATTTGCTTCATATATTTTAATAATGCTTTTCTTTTCACAGAGGCAATATACATTCTTTATAGAAAAATACAGATAAACCAAAAGAAGATAGAATATTAAAATCGTTCTCAGCAATAACCTGTTTTTAATAAAAAGCGTACTTAAAATTATAAGTTATATAATTTTATATGAAGTTCAAAATATAGAGGAGAGCAGTCACCCATAATCCAATCATCTGAGACACGGGCATTTTGTTTTCATTTTTTTCCTTCCAGTCTTCTTGCAATTATTATAAATGACAGCTAGCATACAGCCTGCTAAAGTCATTATCTTTGTGGGGGGAAATATGGTATGGATGTCTAAACGAGGAAGGGGTACTTTTAGCTGTACTGGTGGATAAGGATTTTGTGATTTTGCAGAAAGACATGAGTTTAGAAGTTTACTCACTGTTAGTTAAGTCACTGTTGCTATTCAAACATTTCATCCCTAATGACAGAATCTGACCCAAGAAACTTGTCTTCTTTGGAATCTGAAATGGGAAATAAAGAAATGTTTACTTTAATAAAGTCTGACTTCCCCAGTGGTCCAGTAGTGAAGACACCATGCTCCCAATGCAGGGAACCAGATCAGGGAATTAAGATCCCACAGATGGCATGAAGAGGCCAAAAAAAAAAAAAAAAAAAAGTCTGATAGAAGAATACCTGAGTTCATAAGAGTGCTTGAATAACATTAAAAGCCTACCACGTGCCAGGCTCTTTGACATATATTATCTCAGTTAATCCTCATTACAGTCATATAAGATAGGTGTATCTATTCCTAATTTACAGATGATGAAATAAAGGGATATAAAATTTAAGAGGCTAGCTCAAGATCTGACAACCAGTGCGTGGCAGAACTAGGACCTGGAGCAAAGAGACATTATGGTAGAATTCCACTTTTAAATGAAAACCTTTCCTTTATCTTCCCAGAAGAATTTCAAGATAAAAATGGTCTGCTGCAGAAAGTACAAGATTGGAGGACCAAACATTTCTCTTTTCAGTTCAGTTCAGTTCAGTTCAGTTCAGTCGCTCAGTCGTGTCTGACTCTTTGCGACCCCATGAACCACAGCACACCAGGCCTCCCTGTCCATCACCAGCTCCCGGAGTTTACCCAAACTCATGTCCATTGAGTCGGTGATGCCATCTAACCATCTCATCCTCTGTCGTCCCCTTCTCCTCCTGCCTTCAATCTTTCCCAACATCAGGCTCTTTTCAAATGAGTCAGCTCTTCGCATCAGGTGGCCAAAATACTGGAGTTTCAGCTTTAACATCAGTCCTTCCAGTGAACACCCAGGACCGATTTCCCTTAGGATGGACTGGTTGGATCTCTTTGCAGTCCAAGGGACTCTCAAGAGTCTTCTCCAACACCACAGTTCTAAAGCATCAATTCTTCTGCACTCAGCCTTCTTTATAGTCCAACTCTCACATCCATACATGACCACTGGAAAAATCATAGCCTTGACTAGACAGACCTTTGTTGGCAAAGTAATGTCTCTGCTTTTTAATATGCTATCTAGGTTGGTCATAACTTTTCTTCCAAGGAGTAAGCATCTTTTAATTTCATGGCTGCAATCACCATCTGCAGTGATTTACTTCACCTTAAAAATGACCTCTGTTTAACAAGTTCTTTAGTCTTCCATGTGCCTAAAAGGAGGTGTCTAATCCTATTCCCAGTACCTTTCAAAATCGGTTTAATCATTTCTATTGTATCAACATTCTAACACTTATCAGAAATTAAGTTGATGAATTTATTATCACTATTAGTGATTTCTTAAATTACCCTTTTTTATTCTCACCATCTCATAAAGTTCCTAAGCCTCTTGAAGGTTTTAAATTTTGTCAGGTTCTTTCCCCAATCCCTAGCACTTTCAAGGTATCCAATTAAAAAGCAAATTAATGGAGTTAATAGTATGTATGGACTAGGTCAACATTAAGGTCACTGTCTAATAATCTTCAAAAAGACTTGGGTAGGTGGAGCCCAATAATCTCCTTACGTTTGTTTAAAGCAATTTGTTGGATCCTTAACACCTGTTGAGTTTAGTGTTGAGAAGTTATTCAGAGAGCCCATTGGAGCTACATCGCCCAAGCTTTTTTTGTCCTCTCTCTGCTCTTCAATCTTTTTTTCTTCTTGTTTTCCCTTTTTCTTTTTAAAAAATTTGTTTATTTTAATTGAAGGCTAATTACTTTACAGTATTGTAGTGGTTTTTGCCATACAGTGACATGAATCAGCCATGGGTGTACATGTGTCCCCCATCCTGAACCCCCCTCCCACCTCCCTCCCTATCTCATCCCTCAGGGTTGTCCCAGTATACTGGCTTTGAGTGCCCTGTTTCGTGTATCAAATTTGGACTGGTGATCTATTTCACATATGGTAATATACATGTTTCAGTGCTATTCTCTCAAATCATCCCACCCTCACCTTCTCTCACAGAGTCCAAAAGTCTGTTCTTTATATCTGCGTCTCTTTTGCTATCTCGCATAGAGGGTCATCGTTACCATCTTTCTAAATTCCATATATATGCATTAATATACTGTATTGGTGTTTTTCTTTCTGACTTACTTTACTCTGTATAATAGGCTCCAGTTTCATCCACCTCATTAGAACTGATTCAAATGCATTCTTTTTAATAGCTGAGTAACAGTCCATTGTGTGTATGTACCACAACTTTCTTATCCATTCGTCTGCCGGTGGACATCTAGGTTGCTCCCACATCCTAGCTATTGTAAACAGTGCTGTGATAAACACTGGAGTACATGTGTCTCTTTCAATTCTGGTTTCCTCAGTTTGTATGCCCAGCAGCTGGATTGCTGGGTCATATGGCAGTTCTATTTCCAGTTTTTTAAGGAATCTCCACACTGTTCTCCATAGTGGCTGTACTAGTTTGCATTCCCACCAACAGTGTAAGAGGGTTCCCTTTTCTCTGCACCCTATCCAGCATTTATTGTTTGTAGACTTATTGATAGCAGCCATTCTGATTGGCATGAGATGGTACCTCATTGTGGTTTTGATTTGCATTTCTCTGATAATGAGTGATGCTGAGCATCTTTTCACGTGTTTGTTAGCCATCTGTAATTTCTTCTTTGGAGAGATGTCTGTTTAGTTCTTTGGCCCATTTTTTAAATTTTTCTGGTATTTAGCTGCATGAGCTGCTTGTATATTTTTTAGATCAATTCTTTGTCAGTTGTTTTGTTTGCTATTATTTTCTCCCATTCTGAAGGCTGTCTTTTCACCTTATAATCTCCTTTATTGTACAAAAGCTTTTAAGCTTAATTAGGTCCCATTTGTTTATTTTTGCTTTTATTTCCATTACTCTGGGAGGTGCGTCATACAGGATCCTGCTGTGATTTATGTCAGAGAGTGTTTTGCCTATGTTTTCCTCTAGGAGTTTTATAGTTTCTGTCTTACATTTAGATCTTTAATCCATTTTGAGTTTATTTTTGTATATGGTGTTAGAAAGTGTTCTAGTTTCATTCTTTTACAGATGGTTGACCAGTTTTCCCAGCACCACTTGTTAAAGAGATTGTCTTTTCTCCATTGTATATTCTTGCCTCCTTTGTCAAAGATAAGGTGTCCATAGGTTCGTGGATTTATCTCTGGGCTTTCTGTTTTGTTCCATTGATCTATATTTCTGTCTTTGTGCCAGTACCATACTGTCTTGATGACTGTAGCTTTGTAATATAGTCTGAAGTCAGGCAGGTTGATTCCTCCAGTTCCATTCTTCTTTCTCAAGATTCCTTTGGCTATTCAAGGTCTTTTGTATTTCCATACAAATTGTGAAATTCTTTGGTCTAGTTCTGTGAAAAATACCATCAGTAGCTTGATAGGGATTGCATTCAATCTGTAGATTGCTTTGGGTAGTATACTCATTTTCACTATATTGATTCTTCCAATCCATGAATATGGTATATTTCTCCATCTATTTGTGTCATCTTTGATTTCTTTCATCATTGTTTTATAGTTTTTGATATATAGGTCTTTTGTTTCTTTATGTAGATTTATTCCTAAGTATTTTATTCTTTTTGTTGCAATGGTGAATGGTATTGTTTCCTTAATTTCTGTTTCTTTCTTCTCATTGTTAGTGTATAGGAATGCAAGGGATTTTGGTGTATTAATTTTATATCCTGCAACTTTACTATATTCATTGACTAGCTTTGGTAATTTTCTGGTGGTGTCTTTAGGGTTTTCTATGTAGAGGACCATGTCATCTGCAAACAGGGAGAGTTTTACTTCTTCTTTTCCAATCTGGATTCCTTTTATTTCTTTTTATTCTCTGATAGCTATAGCTAAAACTTCCAAAACTATGTTGAATAGGAGTGGTGAGAGTGGGCACCCTTGTCTTGTTCCTGATTTTAGGGGAAATGCTTTTAATTTTTCACCATTGAGGGTAATGTTTGCTGTGGGTTTATCATATATGGCTTTTATTATGTTGAGGTACATTCCTTCTATGCCTGCTTTCTGGAAGATTTTTATCATAAGTGGATGTTAAATTTTGTCAAAGTCTTTCTCTGCATCTATTGAGATAATCATATGGTTTTTATCTTTCAATTTGTTAATGTGGAAGAAATATAAAATCTTAACAGACCCATCACAAGTATGGAAATCTAAACTGTAATAAAAAATCTTCCAACAAACAAAAGCCCAGGACCAGATGGCTTCACAGGTTTCACAATTTTTCTACCAAAATTTAGAGAAGAGCTAACACCTATTGTACTCAAAGTCTTCCAGAAAATTGCAGAGGAAGGTAAACTGCCAAACTCATTCCATGAGGCCACCATCACCCTAATACCAAAATCAGACAAAGATGACACACAAAAAGAAAACTACAGGCCAATATCACTGATGAACATAGATGCAAAAATTTTCAACAAAATTCTAGCAAACAGAATCCAACAACATATTAAAAAGGTCATATATCATGACCAAGTGGGCTTTATCCCAGGGATGCAAGGATTCTCCTTTTTCTTCTTTTAAAATTTTCATTGAAAACCCTTTGGCCACCAGTCTCTGTACTAAGCACTGAGGACCCAGTGGTGGGCAATATAGGCAAGGCTCCTACCCTCATGTAGCTGACAGCCTGGTGGGGAGGGGATCAGACACTAATTCAATCACACTCATGAATGGCTGTAAGGTTACAAATAGTGGTAGGCATAATCATGCTGTATGGGACCTGACTTAATGGGATCTGGGTTTAGGAGACAGCTTCTTCATATTAAAATATGAAGAATGAGTGGGTACTTAGGGAAGACTGAGGGTTTCAGGCAGTGGAAATGGCTGTGCAAAGGCCTTGTGGTGCTGGGAATTGTGGTACTCTGGAAAAATGAAAGAAAGCTATGGTGGCTGGATCAGAGGTACAAAAGCAGGGAATGAGGGATGCTTCTGGTGAGGTCAGCAAGAACCATGACACAGGATGTGTAAAGATTCTGGCTTTCAGCTAGAGAGCAGTGGGAAACCACTAGCATGCTAGGGAAGAACTGGGGGAGTGAGAACTGCTGGTGATGATGCATCTTCGCTTATCTCTGCAGGAGCGATGCAGTCGTACACGTGGTCTCTAACGTACACAGTGACAACAGCGGCAGGGTCCCCAGCTGAAAACTCTCAACAGCTGCCCTGTATGCGGAGCACGCACGTGCCTTCCTCTTCGGTCACACACAGGATACCAGTTTATCCCCACAGAGAGGAGCACGGGTAGGCGGCTTTCCTGGGATGTCGTCTTACTTTTGCTCTGAAAGGGCAGGGTTTACTCAGCAGTGGTTTCCGCAGAGGACAAGAAGGACTTGCCCTTTGTTGTGGTCTGCCCACACCTCGTACGACTATCTCATGCAGTCCCCTCAACAACCAGATGAGGTGGGCAGGTAACCCACTTGACAGATGAAGAAACTAAGTTCACTTCTTCAGGCCACATGGCTGCTAAGGGTGGGGCTGATTGAGATTCTGTCTGCCTCCTTTAGGAAGGAAAATGGAAAAGTCCTTTTCACCAGCTCCCCTGGGTGGCTACTTAAAAGGCATATAACATACAGCTTCATGGTGGGCCCAAGTCTCCATCAGTGGGGTCTTCCCCATCCAAGGCTGGGGGTCCCCGGAGGGCAGGGCTTACTCATGGGGTTCAACTCCAAGTGGGTCCCAAAGGTGATTTGGACCCTGAATAAATAAATCATTTGTTTTGCCCATGTTTTCCCCCAAATCTGTAGTGGTGTTACTGGGATGAATAAGTTACAAATCCCCTTAAAAGGGTAACCTGAATTGTAGCAGCTTTTTGCCATTTTGCATTGTCTTTATGAAAAGACCTTCCTCCTCCAGAGTCTACTGTGCACTGATCTGAGAAACACTGATGATGTTATAAAGGGCCCTCCTTCTCAAGAAGGTGAGACCCGGCTCTGAGGGCACCGTGAGCCTCACAAACCAGGTTCCAACAGACCAGCTGTGGGGGACACAGGAGGGGAGGGAGGAGGACCACTCAGGTCCCTTCCACGCAGTAACTGAGACCTGACTGTGGGCATACTTGGAGTTAATTCCAAAGGCTCAGGAGTCCCTGCAGTCAGTGGGACAGCCATTATTTTCTCAGGGGACCCCTGAGAGTATTTCCCCCACACATGCAAAGTCGGCTTAGCATTGTTTCAGAGAGCTTTCAATTCTGCAGGAATGACAGAATATAGGCACTCACGTGGTCATACACCAGCATCTTTGATGTAAAGATGTTATCAAGAATAGTGGTAACAGTATTCTATGTTTCCAAAACAGTATCCTATGTTTATAAAGTGTCTGCACATATATGACTCTCAGAGAAGCCAGGTGCAGCATTTTTAACAGATGTGAGAAACAAGGATGCAAGTAGCCCAGGGCCCCACAGCTAGGAGCTGGTGGAGCCAGGCTTAGAACTGGAGGCTGACGCCTGGCTGGCCATGGTGTTTTCCCCAGGAGAGAGCACAGAGAAACACACTGCATCCTTCCCCAAGATGGAGAAGCAGAGGCCTGAGCAAAACAAAAACATAAGTCCCGAAGTAATTTCTTTTTTCCCTGTTTGACTTCAGGCTATAATGTGGGGCTTTTTGCCACAACAGGAGACGAGGTCTCCATCACTAATGATGTTTTGCTCAGGGCTGGTTTTCATTCCCTGCACACTCACTGGGCGGTGAGGGAGGTATGCTGAGGCGACAAGGAAGAGCCACCTGGGGATTTGACACTATCACAACAAAACCAGAGTGGAGACGGTAGGAAACAAAAAGAAAAACAAAAATGAGAAACAAAAAGAAAGAGAAAGAAGAAGGAGGAAAAGGAGTAGATGAGGTTGTTTTTTTAAAGGTGTCAAACTGCTCTGTTCTCCCTGCCATTACTCACAATATTCCACGCGCCTCCTGCGTTTTAGATACACGGGCAGCTATAACTATGGGAGCTATGGCAACCAGCATCCTGCCCCGATGCAGAGCCAGTACCCAGCGCTCCCACACGACACGGCCATCTCAGGACCGCTGCACTACCCCCCGTACCACAGGAGCTCCGCGCAGGTGAGTTGGGGGTCCTGCCTTCCTTGCCCAGGCCTTGGTGAGCTTGGCGCCAGGTCTAGTCAACACAGTTAACAAGCACCTTCTGCATACTGTGCGTGCAACCTCTGTGCCTCCAAGGGAAGGCTGGTCTTTTCCTCAGTGCCACTTCGTCCCTCCCGTGGCTGCCTGCAGTGGGTGCTCAGTCAGCGTAACCCCGACTTGCTTTCACGGACGTGGGTACCGACCGTGTGCCTCTAGTTCTGTCCTCCCTGTGACCTCTCTCCTGGGAGCCAGTCAGCAACGAGGTCTGTTACCCTTTCTTCGGGCGGCCACCTTCAGGCTGGATCTTTTGTCTCCTCTCCCATTGCCCCTTCCTGGTGCAGTCAGACCTTCATCAAGGGCTGTCAGGACAGTCATCTCGCATCATCCTAACTGGTCTCTCAGTTTCACGTCTGTTCCTGTTCAGTCCAGCAGCCCAACCACAGACTCTTAGTAGAAGAGTCTTCCTGAAATGGACCCCTAACACATCATTCTCAGGCCTTTGGCTCTTCACTGTCTCACAAGCCACACTGATCCTCTGTGGCCTTGGTGAATGGGGACAGTGGCTGCCACTGTTACACCAGTGTTAGGCACTCTACATGCCTCAGATGCTTTGCTATCTACTGGCCCCAAACACAAGTGGTCACCAATTCCATCCAGTTCTGCATCCTTGGTGTCTCTGGACCCTCACCATCCTTGCCTCAGATCAGGTCTTTATCCAACTTAGATGATGACCAAAGCCTTCCCGTCTGTCTGTCTCTGTGTTGGTAACTTGTCCCATCCTTGGTCCATCCTCAGTACTGCAGCTGTGAGAATCTTTTGGGTAAAACAAAACAAAACAAAAACCTGGCCACAACACTCCTCTTTTGCGTATCGTCGCTTTGAGGGTCAAGTTCAATTCCTTAGCACGTCTCTCAAGACTCAGGACCACCTGGGCTCTGCCTGCATTTCTGGCCTACCAGCCACACCCCACCTTTGCCCCTCCATGCCAGCTCACGTGCAGCTCCCTCGGGTCTCTTCCTCAACTTCTTCTGCTTGTTGCTCAAGACAAGCATCCCATTTGCTGACACTGCCCTTGTCCTTCCTCCAGAACCATGTTAGGTGACATTCCTCTGTACTCAAATGGTGTGTTGGGCCTTCCTCTATTGGTACACTTCTCATCAGTGACTTTCCTGATACCCGCAAGAGATCCCAAAACTTCTTGAAGGCAGAAATTAAGTCTAGGATCCTCGGGTCACTGCACTCATCAAAAAGAAAAGCTAACTGTTACTGAATGCTGTCCTGTGCCAAGCACCTTCCACATCCCCATGGTAACCCTTGCAGCAAGGAAGTGAGGGTAACTTGGTCGAGGACTTAACCCTGGGCAGCGTGACCCCAGCCATACAGGCTCCTAAGCCCTCGCCTCTGTCACCATTCAGAGAGAGCACGTGCTGCTTAATTTAACAGAGGAGTGAACAGGAGGTGGGTCAGCAGAGACAACTGTGGTGTGAGGCAAGCAGGGTGGGAGCCGAGTTAGGTCTGGGAGACATGATGAGAGTTCAGCCTAGGAAAGAGCTTCTGCAGCACTGCTGAGACCAGGAAGTAGAGAGGGGACCGGCAGAGCAGAGAGGCTGCCAAGGAAGCACGTGTAGGAGTCTTAGAACAGAGGTGGCAGGACGTGAACTGAAGTGGAGGCTGCAGTGACATCAGCTGTCAGCACAGACTTGCCTCTGAGGGACGGCACCAAGCAGAGTGTATCCACAATACACGGGCACTTGGGGCAAATAGGTGTCTGTTTTGATTTCTATCTGCAATCCCAGGGGAGCCCTGGGATAATCCCCAGACAAGCCAAGAAGTTGATTCCTCTAAACCATCACCTGGGGCATTATTATAGGTCTCCATCTGCGTCACACAGAGACACCCGCTCCCTAGGTCCTGCTTCTCTTGGGACCAGGGTCTGTGCTCCCCATGGTGATCCCCTAAATGACAAAAAGCTGCCGCCATAGACTGGGTCACACTTTCACAGTATAAGCAACCCATCCATCCATCCATTCATTCATTCCCCCATGACCACTGAGTACCTACTATGTGGCAAGCACTGCCCTAGCCTGTGAGAATATAGGGAGAAGGAGATGGAGGCAAGCCTGCTTTGAGAAAGCTTCCACTCCAGTAGGAGACCCTGGTGAGACCAAGCTGAGATCCCAAGCCACAACTGCTGGCATTATCTTCCCCCTTTCTTCACCCCCTCATCTCTCCTCATGAAACTTCTGGAGCTGGTTTTTCTGGGTATTAAATTTTTAAAGCCTTTTGTCATAAAAAGAAGCCACGGGCTCCTAAGTGCCCATGCAGCCGCCAGTGGTCCAAGACAGGCCGCAGCATCCACTCTGGAAACCACAATGGTCCCCAGCTGGAGCACCATCATCTAATCACTCATCCTAATTGGAGAGCTGAGGACTAAACAAACGCCATGAAGGAGCTGCTGAACCCAGGCTGGGTGTGGGAGGCCACAGGGTCCTGCAGCCCCTTCACCACCATGTTCTGTGACTCTTAGGTCCTTTCACAACCTCTGACCCCCACCACATACTCACATCCTACATTTTAAGGTTAATGCCTCCGTCTCCATTTGTAAA
This sequence comes from Cervus canadensis, assembly GCF_019320065.1. NCBI lineage: Eukaryota > Metazoa > Chordata > Mammalia > Artiodactyla > Cervidae > Cervus > Cervus canadensis. The sequence continues at coordinate 53,713,860 of NC_057406.1, forward strand.
GTGGGGTGGAGAGACGTTTAGTTACACCACATCTCTGCCCAGGTTGATGGACGAGGCCGGGGTTTCTCCCGGGGAAGGTACTATCTAGTACTATCTAAATCCTTGCTTTTATTTTTCATTCACTTTGATGCACTGTTGAGGCACCTGGAAATACATAGGCTCACTCAAATCTCAGAGCAACCTCCCAAAGAAGGCATTTTTCCCACTTTTTAAAGATGAGGAAAACCTGAGAAGGTAATTTGCCCCAGGTCATGCATCCAGTAAGTGACCAAGCAGATTCAAAGGCAAATTCTCCAAATCTCAACCCCAAGCCCGTGGCACTGAACACTACAGGGTGTGTGTTTTGGAGGGCAGGAGGTAAATTCAAGAGGTTACTGCAGCTATTCTCAATAAGTTTCAGGTTCCCAAAGAGAAAAAACACACACGAAGATACTGTATTTCTTTCCTTTCCTGGTACTGTGATTTAAGGTTGAGCACACAGGGGAAAATCTACTGTTGGGCTAATTAGTTTTAGCTTCCCAGAGCAGAGGTCAAGCCATTCCAATCCTGAATACCAAATATCACACTTCATCATGGCAGACTCAGCGGGGAAAAAATTAGTCTGAAGAAAAATCATAATGATAAAATATGGTTAAAGAATGCAATTGGTCATTAACACAAGACACTACTTTCTGCAAATAAATGCCTACCAGGTTAGTCTTAAAGAACTAATACAACATTTTTGTGAAGTCCAGTAATTGCAGACATCCCAGCATTTATGTACTCAAAATAATGTGAAGTCATTTGTTTTTTGAACTATGGTACCATGTGCCCCTGTTTCTACTATTCATTTGTACAAGACATGCTTTCTTCATGGGTACTACAAAGGTAAACCTCCACTCCTGCTTGAATGCTCATCATTTCTCAATTAGCAAGTCCAGATGGATGAGGCTGCGCAGGGAAAGGTTTGAATTATTCCAGAAAAATACCCTTCTTGCTGCTATGCTGCACTTGTCCCAGATCAAAGTAAGTGAACATGGAACAGTATCAGCTGCCCCTTCCCAGGCTCCCCATCCTCATGCCCAACCAGAAAGAAAACAAACATGGAAAACAAGCCTGTCAGCAGCAGCCACGAATGTGAACTGGGCTCTTGAGCTCAAAAGCCATTAGACCAACCATAAGCAAACTGGCTAGAAAGACACTTAGAGTGAACCAGAAACTGTTGCTCGTTTCTCAGCTGTGTGGCCGAGACCCAGCCTCGCCAGCTGGGCACACAGCTCTCACAGCGTCTCCCGTGGGCCACGTCCGGCGGGTCCTTGACCTCAGAGGCACAGTGATTGCTCCACTTTGGGGTAGCATCCTGGGCCAAAGGTGAGTAAAAATAGAAAAATAGATTTTCTCTGGCTGTAGAGCCAGGCTTCTTGAGTTCACATCTCAGCTTGGCCTCTAATTAACTCAGTGCCTCAATCTCCTCATCTGAAAAATGGGGATAATTCTAGTACTTATTTCATAGGGTTGTTGTGAGGGTTGACTGATTTAATAAAAGTTAGGACAGGGGCTGGCTCAGAGTTAACACTATCTGTGCATATTATTATAATTATTCTTTGTAACACCACAGTTACAAAGACCTCAGTATACAATGGTCAGTGAATGAAGGGATGAATGGATCCTTACTCTGGCAGTAAGTTGTGTGTGCCCTCAAGAAGATCATTTATCCCTCTCTTGACCTCAGTTCCCTCATGTGTAAAATGAGAGGTGGGATCAGATGGTCAATCACTTAAGGCTCTTCCTATCATTAGTGGACCACGATCCTATGACTCGAGGAAGAAGAATATTCATAATTGCAATTATGTTTTGAAAACTTACTGTGTGGAAGCTCTGGGGCTTCTCAGGTGGCACTAGTGGTGAAGAACCCACCTGCCAATGCAGGAGACTTGAGATATGGGCTAGATCCCTGGGTTGGGAAGATCCCCTGGAGGAGGGCATGGCAACCCACTCCAGCTTCTTGCCTGGAGAATCCCACGGACAGAGGAGTCTAGCGGGCTACAGTCCATGGAGTTGCAAAGAGTCGGACACGACTGAAGTGACTTAGTATGCTCGGACACACTGTGTGGAAGCCCTAAGTATTTCACATGTACTAACTCAGTTAATCTCAACCCAAAAAGCTCAGCAGATGTGGACCATCTGGCACAGATTTGGGGGAGCTGTGTCCTGGGTGGGGGATGCCTGTTGGCAGGACTTTGGGCAGTGAGAGCCGCCTTTCATGGGAAAACAGGGGGCCACCTTTCACCCGTTCTCCAGTAGAGCCCTGTTTGGTGAAGGTCAGGGATAAAGGGCTCATTCTTCTCTCTCCACGTGCAGGAAAGTCAGCGCTTGGTGTGAAAAGTCACTTCTCAAAATAGTACTTCCTAATATGGTTCCAAAGAGGTTCGGGGTCAGTCTCAGCAGAGGCGGACTCACACCCTGGTCCCTTGAGGGAACCTTTGCCCACTTGTGCACACACACACCCACACATGCCCACAGGCACCCCTCACACACCTCCCACAGGGTGGGGACCGGGGACTCACCTCCATTTTCCCATCAGTAGCAACAGTCCTTGATCTGACCTAGAAAAGGGTAACTTCCAATTAGGGCCTTCAACAAAAAGCACTTTTATCCTGGACAGAGCTCTGGGGGACCCCAGGGTTTGTGCCCAACATCTGGAGGAGCCCCGTGAACCCGGATGTGAAGTGTGAGAGGTGAGGCGGGTGCTTCAGTCCCGCCGGACTGAAGAGCAACTTCACTGGTAGCTTTAACGGCAGGGCCGGGCAGCGGGCACTCCAGCCTCTCAGCTTTCAATGGTCTCTTCACCAAGGGGAAGACGAGGCACTGACTCATTTGCAATTAGCTGACCTAACGGGACAGAATTTTCCAGGCCGGATCCTGTGGTAACAGAATTTTATTGTCACACTGGAGATATTTTGAGCCCGTCTCATTTCCAGGCAATTACTCTTTTGAGCTTGTGACACAACCCCTGGGCACAGCTGCATTGAGGGGCCTTGATTTGGCACAAAAGCCACACTCTCTTGGGTTCTGTGGGGAGGAGGCTGCGAGTCCACGTGGTGATACAGTCCCTGTGCAGGCCAGGCAAGCGAGGCACCTCTCAGGAGCATCAGGCTGAGGCCTGGTTGGAGTTGCCAGACCCTGTGGTCTGCAGGGGGAGGAAGGTACTTAACGGCAGAGGGACAGATTCAAGTTTAATGCGCTGTGTTCCAAGGGAGAGTCTTCCTGTCTGAATTCTCTGGACTTCAGTTGTGTGGTGGCTCCTGCCTTGTTTGGGCCAAACTGACATGGGGGTAAAGTGCTCGCCCAGGCCCGGGCTCCCCCGCCAGCTCATCCACTAGCTCACCATGGGCCCCGCACCTCATCCTGGTTGGATCCTAGCTGTCTCATCAGTGCAACGTGGGGTCGGAGTACATGATCCCTGAGGTTATTTCTAGTGGTAACCACCTAGGGTTCATTCACTGAATAGTTATGTGGCACCTGCTAGGTACCAGGCATCATTCTAGATGTTAGGAACACAGTGGGGAAGACAACACCGTCCCACCAGGAGCTTAGGAACATAAGCCAGTGGGAAGAGATAGCTGACAAGCAGGATGCTAAGATCCTGCCCTGAAAGGTGAGGGTGGGGCACTTAGCTTGGAGAGACAGGATGTCCAGAAAAGTCTCTTTGAGGCAGTGACATTTGAGCTGAGACCTGAAGAATGATGAAAGGGCAAGCAGAGAAGGGGCTTGGGGGGAGGGGTGGGAGAGACGTGCTCCAGGCGGAGGGAGCAGGTGGAACAAAATACTCTGAAATGGGAACCAGCCTGGTATGCCTGAGGGCCAGAGAGGAGGTCTCTGTGCCAGGGAGGGGACATGTATCCGAGGAGTTTACTAGAGAGGCTATTGGGAGGGGGGAGCAAACTTTTGGGAAAAATTAAAGACCATTTTGTAATAATATACTTTAATATTACCTGTTTAATACCTGGGGGCTCATTATCTTGGTCAGGACCCAGTCTTATCATGGTCTCTTTGGGGTTCAGAGGGACTGCCCGCCCCCAAAGCTGCTTTGGGGAGTATGAAAGCCTCCGGAGGCTCCCCATGGTCTCCTTGGCAACAGCCCTGGGTGCCTCCTCTCCCCCGAGCTCCAGATACCTACCACCTCTGCCCTTCTCACTCTTTTCCTACCTGTTCTTCTGACTGTGTAAGGCAAGCTGTCTGTCCTGTGGAGGACCAAGCCCTCACTACCGGACCTTGGAGCCCTCCTTAGGCTTGACCGGTGAATAGCTGGTTCTTTTCGCCTGCTTTGGGCCTAACAGCCTTCCCCCACTGCCCCTCAGGCTCCCACTCAAAAGGCAGAGAACAGTTCACTTGGCCCCCTCGACGACAGGGAGCAGCCATCGCTGTCATAACCCCTTCTCCTGGCTTGTCTAGGCTTCAGTCTGTCTGTCTCCCTCACAGGAGGCAGCCTCCCACCTAATCCCTCGGGGCTCCACTCTCCAACTGTCAGGGAAGACAGATGGGAGAACAGAAGACTTTGCACATTCGCAGGCAGACTCTCTCCCTACTCGCTGCCCTTGCCATCCTGGCTGACTGGCTCCTGTTCATGTTGGCGTGGCCCTTAGCACAGCAAGGAAATCTTTGTGTTGACCAGCCTGCAAACGGAGAGCTCTAGCAAAGGGAGCCCAGAACTCCTCCCCTTCCTCCCCTCTGATCTACTAAAAGCAGCTCGTTTGCATAGCTGTCTTGGAAACTGAAGAGAATGTAAACGAAGCAGCACTTTGGGGCACTCCTCTTATTTCTGATTCTTTCTAGAACTGTTTCCCCTCTTCTGGTAGCTATTCACACCTTTTTTCCTGAACTGCACAAAAGCACCTTCCTCCCCTCCCAGAGGCTTATCTTAACCCCTTCCACATTCATACCAAGGCCAATAACTCACCATCCTATCTTCTAGGACTTCAGTGAATATGAACCCCAAAGAGATGTTCTCTAAATGATAGGCACTAATGATAACCTTCGACGCTGTTGACTTGCTTCCTCTTCAAAAACCTGCTTTTACGCTGCAGTTCATAATTGGATTCAATTGCAAAATGCTATTTTTAATGAGGTCGTTGTGTTTTTCTTGGCAGTATTGTTCTCTTGGGTTGATGGAGTGGGACCTATCACAGCTCCATAAATGATAAAATGATACAGCTCAAACCCATCCATCCATCCATCCATGTCTATTTGGACATTCTGTGATTCAGGTACACATGCACTCACTCTCTTTCTCTCTCTCTCCTGTATTCCCAGTGGGGTTATTCCTTCTTTGGGGTTTGACTTCCCCAAACATTGCAGATGAAGAGCACAAAGTCTGTATGATTGGTTGAATGAATATCAGCCCAGCTCTGGCTATGAAATGTTTTGCCCTTCTCCTGCTGGATGCTTCCTAGACCAAGAGTCAGTCTTGCAGAATCTCATTGATGACTTCCCACCAACTTTCATTAACAGAGTCTTAAGAATTTAACGTAAACTGTGAACATGACTGATACTGTGTATGTGCAACTTCAAGCTAATTTTAACTTTGTGGAATTTCTTTCCCCTCAACAAGTACCCTTTTAATAGCCCCAGTTCCCGGATGGAACCTTGTCTGATGAGCAGTACTCCCAGACTGCATCCTACCCCAGTCACCCCCCGATGGCCAGAGGTGCCCACAGCCAACACGTGCTACACAAGCCCGTCCGTGCATTCCACGAGGTATGGAAACTCTAGTGACATGTACACACCCCTGACCACGCGCAGGAATTCTGAGTACGAGCACATGCAACACTTTCCTGGCTTTGCTTACATCAACGGAGAGGCCTCCACAGGATGGGCTAAGTGACTGCTTTCATAGGAATTCATATTTAATATTAATAATAATTAATAATAATAATAATAAACCCATCACCCACCCACCCCCAGAAGACTTTATCTCTCTACATCGTAACTCCTGGACTATTCCTAGGCATCCACTTTCCTAATGAACATGAGGCTGGGTTTCAGTGCGGGATGAATAAACTTTAGTTCTGAAACGGGGCTCACTAAGAGTCAGCGAGATTGGGCTCCCGTAGCCAAGCCAGACTTGACTATTTGTACAGAGCACTATCTCGGGCAGGCCGACCCGTGACATTTCCCTCTGTTCCATGACTTCACAACCACTCCTAGTAAACCACTTAGTTTCCTGTTGACAAAAACTCTTTAGTCTTGAAGGATGGATACTAGAGACAGAATCTTGGCACTCTTGGATGGGCACATAATTGACCAAGAGCACTCACCTTTGCATCCGGCTGTCATCTTACTGTACAACGCACAGCCTTCAGAAGTGTCTTAAACATCCCAACTTGCTGGTGGTGTCAGCACTGCTTCCTGGAACACCAGGGCTAAATGGAGGTGTCCAGAAACCCTAGAGTCCCTGTTACACTCACGCTGTCACCGTCCCTGCCTGGTCTTGGAACGTAAGCACTGTTGAGAGGGAAGGAAGAGGCCTGTTCCGTACGCCTTAAGTAGACTGAGGTTTGTAGGGGACCGGTTCTTCTACATACAAGTATTTGTCTTAAGTTTGCACAATGGCTAGTGTCAGCAAAAGGCAGAAGAGGGTTTTCTAAAGTTCTGTCAGAATGCGGACTTATGGCATTGAGTATCACACTCAGCTCTGCTGTATTAACTTTGTGAACCTGAACGGACCAAACTTGTAACTTACCAAGCACCAAGTGTGAAGACCACTTTCACGGTTCCTTCATAAGACTATAATAATTTCCGACACTTTGATAGAAAAAATTCAAAGCTGTGCCTTTGAGCCTATACTATACTGTGTATGTGTGGAAATAAAAAAAAAATGTATTGTACTTTTGGAAAATTTTTTCATAGGCATTTTTCTGTCAGATTTGTAGCAATTTGTGAGGTTTGTTAGAGATTAACATAGGTTTTCTTTCTGTATTATAAAAAACACCAAGAAATTATGGTGGACCTATTACCCTATGGGTAAGAAATAAATGGAAATATGACATCGGATGTTTTAGCAATTGTTCTGTAAATAAAATCTTTGATCACACCACTTAGTGTGATAATCATGTCTACAGCTAAAATGGAAATAGTTTTATCTGTACAGTTGTGCAAGATATGAATGGTTTCACACTCAAATAAAAAGTATTGGAATGACCTTTCTTTTTGTTCATTTAGCATTTGATATGACCTCTGTGTGTGTGTGCGCATATGTGTTTTTTGTGTGTGTGTAATATGTATGACATTCTAAATACCTAGGGTGTAAGAAGGCAAAACAAAAATAAATGGTCTTCTATGGTTGTGCTTATCCAGTTCCTTGTGATCTTGTCATTATTAAAATGTGGATAGGCCACACACACAGTCCTTAAAAAATGACTTAGCACCTACAACCTGATTGTAAGAGCCAGTCCTACATACAAGGATTGACCTGAAGTTTTCATGATGGCTAGTGTCAGCAAAGGGCAGAGCCTTTCAGCTCTTACAGAGGATATTATTCTTCAATGCCAGCATCATTAGGAGGTCCCCTGACACTCAGTTCATTATGCTTTAATGATCACTAGGCGTAAAGATATTTTGAGCACAGTGGTTTAAATGCTAATAAACATTTGAAACAGGACAGTAATATTATTAAATAGTTAATAAATATCAACAGATTTTTTTCCCCCAGAACTGCATTTTGATTCTAGGACTGGAAAATGAGGCAAAATGATTAAATGTTTTGCCCAAATATTAAAGAATCTAGGATCTATGAGAAATTCAGAGCCATAGATTTCCAGAAATGGCAGTACTGACTATTTTAACTAAAAGGCATGAGAATTTGACAACTCGATTTGCATTTTAAAAGGTTTATTTTTAAAACCAGGCTCTTACTTGCTATTACATAACATACATACACCTGAAAATGCTTTGGGGATTATAATTGTACATTTTATATAGTATCCCCTTTAAAAAAATTAGCTGTGTTGTTCTAACAAAAGAAAGCAGATGTTGGATTTCACTCTCTGATGGTAATTAGTTTGATCTTTCAGCCAAGGTCCACTAGTTGGCTTTATCTGAGGAAAATAAGGGAGAGGAAGGATGAAATTTCATATTTAGTCAGTGAAAATAAGCCTGAGAATAACCAGACCTATTGCTCTCTTTACAATCCAAAGCTCATGCTCCAGAAATGAATGGGTGTAGTAAGTCTGACTTTTGACCTACTAAGCACAAAAAATTAAGCAGTTGCCAAATTCTCTGGCCAGGTAGCAGCAGTACATAATACTGAAATAAACGACACCCATGTACACAATAACCACAAGCTCTTTAAACGCACAGATATTTTAGGCAAAAATAGTCACAACCAACAAGGGCCTGAATCCTAGAAAATACAGTGATTGCTCCAAGAACTTTGCAGAGGAAAGAATGTGTTCACAACACAGCCAAGAACCGAGAGTCATCAGCACCGCAGGAAGAAGGCAGCTTCAGGTGAGGCAAGTGGCCCCTGAGCATTTCTCTCCAGACCACAAGGTACCCATCTCTTGGGAGATGAACGGACTGCCTGTGTTCCCAATTGTTCTAACGCTTCCACTTCAGAACATAGAGGGATGTGAGTAAGAAAAGATGATAACTGCTGTGAGTTCATGACTCAGCTGCACCTTCTCTCCCTCTTGACAGTTCCTAGCCAGTCACCAAGATGGGAATGGGCAAGGTCGGCTGCTGGGAGTGGGGCCAGCCACTTGTCAGAGGAAGAACAGAGGAGTCTTGGCAATAAAGCGACCCTCTCCTCTTCAGGACACTCTCTGAAAAGGTCCCTGCCAGCTTGAAACTAGCTGAAGTCATGAACGGCAGCCAGGATGGCTCACCCACGTCGCAGGCCTGTGGAGTCCAGGCATCCATCCTGCTGAGCCCTTGTCAGGCCTCTAGCATAGCCCAGGTCTGGGAAGAAAGAGGAACTGTGGCCCCTCGGAGACCACAGCCTGGTTACAGACCAATCAAAAATGTGCATCATCAAATAAACCCAACCTCACTGGAGAGAGGGCCTGAAATCATAGAAAGGTGACCTTGGAGGAGTCACCTCCCCACTCTGGGGCTTGAGCAGGCCTGCTCTATGACTATGACATCCTGAATTACAGTCTGTGTGCTGATGGACCAGGGCGGGCAGATCTGGGTGAGGAGGGTGGACAGCTTAGGGAAAAACAAAGAACAGACTGGCAGCTGGGCAGTGATTCAGGGAGGCAGCCACGAGAGAGAAGGCGATGGCTCCACCAGCTGGTGCTAAAGAAATGGCCTGAGGTTCACGTCCACGAGCTAAGCCCATATCCCTGCAGCACCATCATCAAGCAACACCCCTTCCTCATATCTGACCCCACTCTCTCTTTCACGACTCCACTGAGGCAGTAGTCTCCTGCTATCTCCCCCACCCTGCAGATCTGTCCTATTTGCTTTAACGTGATATCAATCAAAATGAAGCAAATCTGGAGAAGTAAAGATTAAAAACGAACAGGCTATTTGTCCTAGCTTTTCATACCTCTTAAAGGCAGAATGGAAAGATTGAAAAAAATTAAATCCTAGGAAAGGGCTAAACACTCCCTTTATCACATGGGAAAGAGTGTGGGGGTGGGGCAGCTGTAGAACTCCTGAAACTCAGAGTTCAGACTTGGTCAAGGGCCTGAAGTATGCAAATCATCATTATCATAAGCTTAAAGGAAAAATAGATGGATGTCCTCATTGGCTTCGAAGTGAGGTAGAACCGAGATTAAATCTTGGTTCCACCAGAGATGATGTAGAAGGGACATTCCTACTCTAAGTAGGATTAGACGTCATCTGTTCTGAGTTCTAGCTGCCCATTAGCATTACTCTATCAACTTTGTAAAAACAGGGATGTGTAGGCTTCACCCACAGTCAATAACTGACATGGAATGTGTTGGGGAAATCTTTTAAGCTCTCCAGATGATTCTAATATGCAGCCCAGGTTAAGAAACATGACCTTTGCCACCTTGAAGTTCTAAGATCCAGGGACTGCTCTCCCCTGAACAGATACCTCGAGTTTCCTTTTCATAAGGTTCCGGTCTGTGAGAGTGGCAGACACCAATCATCCACACTGTTTATAGTCTCCCCAGCTGACAAACCTCTCCCTGACAGCACTGTTTTGTTTGCCCTTCAGCCCAGCCCACCTCCCTACCACTCTGCCGCCTGCCCTCCTAACCTGGACCTTCTCTGCTTCGGTTCCTTGGCAGCCTCCCAAGCTAAGCCAGCCCTTGTGGTTTCCTCTTCTTCCAAGGAGGTCAGAACCTTTTGTGCTTCATCAGCCTCCTCCCTGAAGCTCTTCCTCCATCCCTCCTCCTGCATCTCGACTCCCCCCGCCCCGCCAGCCCTCTCACCCCCATATTTTGCTGCTACTGGTGTAGGTGGGACGGAAGATGTAGGCTCAAGAGTTGAGAAAAGAGCTGTTGCTAGGAAAGAAGTGTGGGTGAAGAGAGAGGGTGGGCGGGAGAAATAGGGCTCCCCAGTTTTATTCCTCCCTTTGTCATCATAAATGCCTCCAGAGCTAAAACCAGTTGTTTTAAGAACTATTATGAAAAATAATAAGGTCTGACCATGACAGCAGGGGTGAGACAATCAGCTTCAGAACAGATGCAGTGCTGATCCTTGATATTTATAACAGTCTCCTGATAGATGGGAAAGCCACTGAGAGAAGTTTCTAAAAGTGAATTCTCCAAGAACTACCAAACGGTGCCCTGACCAGAGACAGTATCCAAAACATCCTGGACTGTGCTACACCTTTTGCAAACAAGAACCTGCCAAATGTCTTCTTAAGGAGTGAAATGTAATTACAACAGAAGGCCAAGTTTTAAATGAGGAGACACACTTCCTTCTTCTCACACTGAGCAACGCATGGTCCATTCCTGAACCAGCTCTAGAGGTTCCTGTTCCTGGGGGGTCTGCAACATGCCAGCCCCACCAGAAGCATCTTTCCCACTTCTTATAACCTCCTTGAGATGTCAGTGGTGTAGTCATTTCTGTTTACAGGTGGAGAGACAGAGGCTATGACCGGTTTAGTGTCCTGCCAGAGTCAGGATGTACAAACTGCACTGTTCCACTCCAAAATGTTTTTTCTGCTACAGCACCCTGCCTTCTTCCTCCTCCCCACTTTTGTTTCCATGCCATCCTGCCCCCATTCCTCTCTCCTAAGTGGCTTTGCAGTTTATAAATCAACCTTGACCGTGGTAAGAGAACCTGCTGGGGTTGAAGAGTTTCAGAAGTTCTGGGAAATTTCTGTGTGTTCAATGAAGGCAGCTTCTAAGCTGCACCAGCTCTTTCTCCCACACCCAAGGTGGCATCCACTCACTGTAAGTTCACAGCAGACACTAGCTTCCCTCCATTGCTTCCCAGGGTATATACAAACCAATACATTATCAAGAATCAAGACTTGGTCATTCTACAGAGAAAGAGGAACAAAAGAAAATCAATAATAATGTAAAAAAAAAAAAGCAGGGCACAGGAGGATTTTTATTACTAGGTCAAAAAAAAAAGCTCTGCAGGGGAGATGCAATGAGCCAAGCATTCTCTAGAATGAAGTCATTGGAGGGGGTGGAGGAGGGGTGCTGGCTACCTCTTGCTGGTCAGGTCACTACCCTTTGACAGCAGTGGCCTCTGACCTCAACAACCCTACAATTCTGTTTGGACTGACCCTGAAACCCATGAAAGTCAGATGTAGGCAGTGCCCCAAAGTTGAGATAAAGCTGACTAATATGGGAAAAGCTCCCGGTATGTGCCCCCAGCTGAAAGGAGCTGGCAGTTCTTTGGCGGGAGATGCAATTTATTCTGTCCTCCTCCTTTCAGGGAAATGCTAATCCTTCATAGGCAACTGGAGGGGAAGACTAAAAAGTGGTGATGATGAATGACAATAATCCTTTGTCCACTGCCACCTCCTCCTAGGGCTGAACCTTAAGAGTTTAATCAAATGTTGGTAAGTAAATTAATGCTTTACTGCATTAAGAGTTAAAAAGGAAGTGGCGGGAAGAAGGGTTGTGAGAAGGTATTTCCTCTGATACGTGACTCTCAAAAGCTTAATTACAAAGACAGTGGTATAGAGTGTGTGTGTGTGCACATGTATGTGTAGTGTTTTAGCCTCCTTATTTACATACACATACATACGACAGTCACTATCCCCAAACTCTTTTGTCAAAGCATATCAGTGTTAAAGACATTAACTTCAAGGTTTAAAGATCAAAGCGGTATGTTAAAATTACTTTTCTGTTGTTAAAAACATCAAGCATTTGTTGACAAAAACTCAAGCATTTGTGCACCAATAGTAATAACATGACCTTTATTCTCACATCTTCCAGCATCACTGTGAGGGAGGTTGCATTTTTCATTCCAGTTCAGCTAACATCTGAGTGGCTACTCCATGCCAGGACTGCTGTGCTGGTCACTCGGACAGCCGTCTCTTTTAACCCTTATGACATCCTGCAAAGTAGGTGTTATCATGTTCGTCACAGTTGAGAAAATCAGTGCTCAAAGAAGCCAAGTAGAATCTTTTGGCTTTCAAGTTTTTCTCTGAGATACAAAAAACTGGTTGCCAGAATGGTTTTAAGGAATTTGACAAATGATGGGCTACTGAGACTCATGCAGTGAATTGGGACTAAACACCAGGTTTTCCAATTCCCAGTCCAGCTCTTTCACCACATTACAGCACTGCCACCCAAAGTGATGGGTTTTCCCAAGAGGTGTTTGGATGGGAGTCCAAGCCAGAGAGATGTAAATAGGTCTGACCCACATTCCAGCTCTTGGATAAATAAAAACTCCTAAAGGGCAGAGCCCATTTCGTGTGCTTAATTGGAGAGCCCCACTGTGGACAGTCAATCAGTATTAAACAACTACAGGTACATTTGCCAAGGACTAACAGCATGGGCTCAATTTTAGCAATTAAAATACTGCAGAGGAATATTACAGAGGAATCTCATACAGGTACTGAAAGGCTGGATCAAGTAATCATAAATTTCTAAGAGTTTAAAAAAGAAACCTCTGAAGTCACCTAATTAAACTCTAATTTTATAAATAAGATCCAGAGAAATTAAAATAACACACACAAGGGTTTGACACCAGTCAGCAACAGACCTTTTCCTGTCTCCCAGTTCTATTTATGTCATATGGTATTGTGAGGTAGTTTTCAGGAATGGAACATGTTGTAAGCTGAAACTGGACTGGCTGGTTATATAGAGTCATAAGTGATAATGACGTCTCCCGGATTTAATTATTCCTTATCCCACTCGACCAACTGACCTCTAAATCTCCCTTGCTGACTTTCAAATTCAGCTAAGTCGGTTTTCATTTCTGAATAAGTGTTTCATTAGTTCTGGCCTCTTGAACTTCTCTCTCGGCATTTTCTCCATCTGCTAGCCCTCTAAGCTCTCTGTAGTATTCTCTATATAGTTCTCCAAGAAGGCTTCTCTGATTACTCTTCTTCCCATAATGTTTATCTTGCTTTGATTTGCATAATATTTACATTCAATTTGTTCCTTCCTAACAGTAGAAAAGATCTCCCAACTGCCTGGATGCTTCTTATATTCCCAAAGAACAGGATCAATTGACTCTACTTGTTTTTATTTTTTATGGTACCTAAGACAATGCTTTTCATACTGTTCATGGGGTTCTCAAGGCAAGAATACTGAAGTGGTTTGCCATTCCCTTCTCCAGTGGACCACATTTTGTCAGATCTCTCCACCATGACCCATCTGTCCTACCCAGCATGGCTCATAGTTTCATTGAGTTAGACAAAGCTGTGGTCCATGTGATGAGTTTGGTTAGTTTCCTGTGATTGTGGTTTTTCACAACAAACTGTGGAAAATTCTTAAACAGATAGGAATACCAGCTCACCTGACCTGCCTCCTGGGAAATCTGTATGCAGCTCAAGAAGCAACAGTTAGAAGTGGACATGGAACAACACACTGGTTCCAAATCAGGAAAGGAGTACGTCAAGGCCACATACTGTCACTCTGCTTATTTATTTATAAATAAGCATTTAACTTATATGCAGAGTACATTATGCGAAATGCCGGGCTGGATGAAGCACAAGCTGGAATCAAGATTGCTGGGAGAAATAGCAATAACCTCAGATATGCAGATGACACCACCCTTATGACAGAAAGCGAAGAAGACTAAAGAGTCTCTTGATGAAAGTGGAAGAGGAGAGTGAAAAAGCTGGTTTAAAACTCAACATTCAGAAAACTAAGATCATGGCATCTGGTCCCATCACTTCATGGCAAGTAGATGGGGAAACAGTAGAAACAGTGACAGACTTTATTTTCTTGGGTTCCAAAATTACTGCAGATGGTGATTGCAGCCATGAAATTAAAAGATGCTTGCTCCTTGGAAGAAAAGCTATGACCAACCTAGACAGAATATTAAAAAGCAGAGACACTACTTTGTCAACAAAGGTCTGTCTAGTCAAAGCTATGGTTTTTCCAGTAGTCATGTATGGATGAGAGCACTGGACTATAAAGAAGGCTGAGTGTCAAAGAATTGATGCTTTTGAGCTGTGGTGTTGGAGAAGACTCTTTAGAGTCCCTTGGACTGCAAGGAGATCCAACCAGTCCATCCTAAAGGAAATCAGTCCTAAATAGTCATTGGAAGGACTGATGCTGAAGCTGAAACTCCAATACTTTGGCCACCTGATGTGAAGAACTGAGTCACTGATGCTGGGAAAGATTGAACACGGGAGGAGAAGGGGACAACAGAGGATGAGATGATTGGATAGCATCACTGACTCATTGGACATGAGTTTGAGTAAGCTCTGGGAGTTGGTGGTGGACAGGAAAGCCTGGCGTGTTACAGTCCATGGGACTGCAAAGAGTCAGACACGACTGAATGACTGAACCGACTGAAGACAATGCTATGTTCCAGGGAGCCCCAAATTATTTGTTAAAGGTACAAACCATGTCAAATAACTTTGCTACAGAAAAGAAACTTAATTCTTAACAGAAAATGAATTTAAGGTAACTTTTAACCTCCTAGATTATTCTGATTTCTCAAAGACTAATTAATGAGTCACATGCTTAAAAGTTTGTTAGTCTACTAAAAAATTATATTCGTTTAGTGGTTGATAGTCTATCAGAATATTGGTCCAGTGATTCTCAACCCTGGCTGATCACCTGAATCAACCAGGAAGCTTTTAAAACTACCAGTACCCAGGCCTCATCACAGATCAACTAAATCAGAATCCTTGCAGGTATGCCCAAGCCATGATTTGCATACATCACATTGTAATTTGATTTGCACATATTTATATGTAAAACCTCACTCTCATTAGTAAATTGGTCTAAAGAATGAGCATGTTCAAATATGCTTTTGTTGTCCTTAGATCATAGAATGTTAGAACTGAGAGAGAACAAGACTATCTGGATCAGTTCCTTTATTTTACAGTTGAGGACACCAGATGATGTTGAGAGAGTAGCCTCCCGTGGTGGCGTGGTGGTTGTTGAGTGACACTTTGCATCTTGGATTACTGAAATTCTCTGAAGCCCAATTCTGGAGCTGTAGTGAGTAGGCCAAGCTGTTTAGTTTTTAAATTTCTTCTAAAGAAAATGTATAAAAAATATTACATGTGAAAGACTTGGATTCTAAAAGCTGTTACCGCCAGATACTTCTATAAGACCTTTAATTTGGCACATTCCGACCAGTCCATTGTTAGGGCAGAGGAAATGCCAGCACAGGATATATCAAAGTCCAAAATAAATGACTAGTATCTATTTGCAGGGTTTTTCATTGGCCCTGACCCATGCGGTCGTAACATTTTATGCTATCAGAGCCCAGAGCATTTCTAGCCCTTAACTATACCACTTATGAGCACTTATTGCTCATGAGCAAGCTAATCCATACACTGAACTTCCCTTTTCTTTATAAAAAGGAAGATAGGGCCTATCCTACTGACCTTGCGTTTTCTAGCTATTACAAGGATTAAGTCAGATGATCTACGTGGAGATATTTTGAGAACAGTACAGCACTATCCAAACATAAATACAGAATTATATTATTATATCTTAGAGCAGTGACTTGTGAATAAATATTTGTTGCTTTGATTACCCAGACTCTAAATCCCAACTCCTTGGCACCAAGCCAGCCAAGAATCAACAGGAACTGGAGTTACTGCTGAACTAGAAACTCTAGTCACTGAAAGTATCACATAACTAAATATTCAGGGAGGTAAAGTGATGTAGTGATCCAGAATTTAGCTCTAGTCTAGGCTCTAGTCCCAGAGTCTGCTTTTAACTATTGACTTTGGACAAGTCACTTAATTTTTCTGGGACCAGAGTCTCGTCAGTGGTCAAAGGATGACTTGAATTAGAGTCAAAGATCCTTTTGATTTATAAAATCAGAATATTAGTGCTTAATTAAAATTACTAAAGTGCAATTTCCCAAGCCATTAATTCATGTGGTTTCACATTTTTAAAATCTCTTTTTAGAAGTAGAGGGTTGAAGCCTAAAAACATAAGCCTATTTCTGGTAAACAGACATTTCAAACACATGTGTATAAGACCCTCTTTAAAATAAATGTCTCTACTCAGATACTTTATGCTAGCTAGTATCCTGTTCAGGAGCTGTTGCTCCAAAAATAAATATACAGTTACCCAAAAACCATGTAGTACAGTACTGGACAGACAGTAGGCAACCAAATATTATATGTTACAGTTCTTGGTTTGAGTCTCAGTAGGTGTTATTTAACCAATCCGAGCCTGATTTCCTATATGTAAATGGGAATACCTTGCTCAATGATCCACTGAGATGGTGTACAATAGAATGCTTTGTAAACAATTAAAGATAACTGCAAGAAATTACTATTAAATGAGGAATATAGCTTACTAAACCATGGCCTAAGAAGGTGCTTTTTAAAAAGATAGACCAAAATCTTTCTGACATTATGGACACAGCACTTACCCCAATATCTGGCTCAACAAATACGCTCAATAAAGGTTTGCTGCATGAAATGTACGATCCACCAAAAGACCAAAAGCTCCATGAGCTCAGATTCCATACTTCTTATTTCTAAGTTCTCAGATCCTAGCACAACATCTGACACATATAAGAAACTCAATAATTATTAGATGAATAAATTTTTGCCCCTTCTAATTCTTCAGCACAGCTCAAGAGGGAGAGGTAAGCAGGGCTGGCATGCAAGATGATTCTGGTAAAGGAAGCTTGGAATGGAAAACCGAAAGTTACTTAGAGAATTCATCCACACTCTAGAAAATAGTTTGGGAGAATAGAAAGAGCATAGACAGGATCCTAGTTCAAATTCAGTTTTCAAATTCTGCCATATCAGTAAATTAACTCTTCAAGACTCAGATTCCTCATCTTAAGAATAGAACCTCCCTTACAAGCTTAGGGCTTCCCCAGGGGCTCAGCAGTAAAGAATCTGCCTGCAATGCAAGAGGGGCAGGAGATGTGCGTTTGATCCCTGGGTGGGGTAGGTCCCCTGGAGAAGGGCATGGCACCTCATTCCAGTTATCATTTCCTGGAATATCCCATGGACAGAGAAGCCTGGTGGGTTACAGCTCATAGGGTCACCAAGAGTCGGATATGACTGAAGCAACTGAGCATAAGGTTAACGACTAAAGTGGAAGCTCCATAATAGTAGGAACTTCATTTGGGGTCCACTGTAGACGCACTGAACTGTACTCTACTGTATTGAACAGTGTCTGGCACAGCATAGATTCTCTAGTATTTGTTGACTTGGTTTGTGAGAAACTGAGATAACATAGGTAAAGTATGTGACAGAATGCATGTAGCGAACACTTAGCAAATGTGAGATTCCATCATCACCATCATCATTACCATTACTAGGATAACCAGATAATGACATTTACTAGCGGTCGTAGAGGACCTGCCTTTGAGGAAAGACGTAGATACAAATATCGAATTCCCTACTTACTGGCTATGTGACTTTGGACAAATTACTTAACCTATTCGGACTCCTATGGTTCCACAAAAATCTCAGTGCCGTGAGAAGTCACCTAACAGTGACTCTTGAGTCCCTAACACGCGATACATGGGGGCTATTATTATTATTATGAAGGCAAAAAACCCCGCCGAGTCCCCTTTTATCCGAGAGCTGCCTACCATTTCCCACATTATTGTAGCTGAATACATAGCATGACCGCAAACAAGGAAGGAAGGAAAGAATTTCAAAGAGACCGAAACCGCTAAACGAGAAAAGAGGGAATTAAAACGGTGCATGACAGTTCCCACCAAGGGGGTGCCAGTTTCCGCGGCTGTCAACCAGTCCGACCAGCCCGGGCTGGAGCAGGACAGTCAGCTCGGTAAGGAACAAAAAGGAGGCAGAGCCGACGTTTGGACCCTCCCCCTAACGGTCTCCGGGCCTCTGGCCTCAGGCGGCCGCTGGACTCCCGTTTCCGGCCTTTGCAGGACCACAGTTCCCAGCATACCTTTGGCGGGAAGTCTTTCCCGCTGGATGACTACGAGTCCCGACATGCCATTCGGCACTCCAGTAGATTAGATGGAAGAGTGGAATGACCCCGTCGCACGCAGGGAATTGTAGTTCATTTAGCTGGTGGCTCTTAGAGGGGCGGGGAAGAGCCGGGTCGCTCTCGTCAGCTGAGGAGAATGATTCATAGAGGAGGGTCAGGAGAGAACATCTCTGTCTGTGAAAGCCCACTTAAAAGGCTGGACTGTTCTCCGAGGGAGGGAGAGGCAGGGGAGCAAGCAGGGTCTCGTGCCTGACCCTCAACGTTAGGCCATCCGCCAGGCCTCTACCGAGTACTGGGCCTTGTCAGGGGTGGCGGCAAAGCGCCGGTTGCTGGGGGACCGGTGACGTCGCGGGGTGAAAGTTGAGGGGCGGTGACGTCGGGCCTGCCCGGGCGGAGGCTGGCGGGCTGGAGGCAGAGGGAGGGAGGGAAGGAGGGAAGGAAGGAAGCTGGGAAGAAGCGAGCGAGCGGGGGCGCGAGGCGTTTACCTGGAGGCAGCGGCTTGGGCGCGCAGAGCGGCCGCGGCTCCCCCGCACCTGCGGCCATGGATGAGGAGCGCGCCCTCTACATCGTCCGGGCCGGCGAGGCGGGGGCTATCGAGCGGGTCCTGAGGGATTACAGCGATAAGGTAAAGAGCCCTGGCCCCGGGCGTGCGGTGTAGCACCCTTGGGCCGCCCCCCCGGGCTTGCATATCGCATCCCTCCCAACCCCCCCCCCCCCCCTCACGCCGGGGATGCGCATTGCTCTCCCCCGAAAACGTTTCCGGCTTGGGCATGCGTGTTTGTGCCCCCAGCCTTTTCCATCCGTGCATCCTGTATCCCCCCTGCCCCCACCCTGGCGCCCACCACTCTGATTCCGGCCCAGCAGCTTGCTCCACGGTCCTCTTCCCAAGCGTGCAAGTCACACCCCCGGAATCCGTGAATGTCTGTCTGTGCCCTGTGCCCCACTCTTGGATGCAGAAATGCACGCGAGGCTTCCTCACCTGCATAGCATAAAAATACGTGTTTCTTTGCATAAACACGGCCTTTGACATGCTTAAGACGTATCGGCCACGATGGCAGTTCTTTATAGACGTACAGCACTGTACAGTTTTCAAGGCGTGATGTCTCATATATGGTCTAACTTGATTCTCAGAATATTTGTAGAGTAGATAGTATCAACCTTCCCATTTTCTAGATGAGAAAACCGAGGCACGAGGAACTGAAATCACGTCAAGGTCGTGGACCTACTGTGTTGTACCTGGGAGGAGACTAACTCCTAATGATACCTGTTATTTGTATCGCATTATCAGCTTTCCCATCCTTTATCTTATTTAATCTTGACAGCCGTCCTGTGAGGTTTTATCTGCGTTTTGCAATTGAGATTCTAGATCGGTTAAGTAACTTGCCCAAGGTCATACTTCTGAGCTGGGATTCCAACCTAGGTCTTCAAACCATTCATTATTCTTTCCACTTTACAACTCTACACTAAAAAGGTATCTTCTTTTATATCCCAGTCATTTCTCTGAATGTCTCTTCAAGAACCGTTAGTTCTCCATTACTTTTCCTTCCAGGAATTGTGCAAGCTCACTTCTAAAGGTGACATACCACACCTTTATTCTTCCATTTAGAAGACTACTTTGTAGAAATGACTGACTTTTGTGAAAACACACCCAGCACCATGTCACATCCTAGATATAACATCTTTCTTCCTTTCATTTGCTTCCATTCATAATTTCTGTGTTTGCTATGTGCCCACCACTGCACTAACCTATGCTTTGCATCACGGAGCTGCCAGTATGCCATTTCTGCCCTATGTGGAGAATATCCAAAAATCAGGCAACTTCACTCCCTTTTGATCTTCTCAACAATCCTGTGAGGAAAGTGACGGTATTCCCCGTTTCACAAATGAGAAAATTTAGAATGTTGTTGCCCTAAGTCCAAACAGTCATTGAGAGATGGGGCTGAGATTTGAATCTCGGTTTTCTGATTGCTCTTTTACAGTACTATGCTGCTTTCTTTGGGAGGCTGCATGGATTCAGTTATCCTCATATCTTAGCTTCTTCAGTCTCTGATATGCTTTATTGTTGCATATCTGCTTAACTTAGGAGAAATTAATTTAATGCACAGGTGTACATATTGTGGAGATTATGGTCGTCCCTTGGTATCTGCTGGGGATTTGTTCCAGGACCCTTTCCCTCCCTCGTGGATACCAAAATTCATGGATGCTCAAGTCCCTTATATAAAATTGCATGTTGTTGTTGCTTAGTTGCTCAGTCATGTCCAACTCTTTCGTGACCCCATGGACTATAGCCCACCAGGCTCTTCTGTCCATGGGATTTTCCAGGCACAAATACTGGGGTGGGTGCCATTTTCTTCTCCCAAAACAGGGATTGAACCCGCATCTTCTACATTGGCATGCAGATTCTTTACCACTGAGCCACCTGAGAAGCCCATAAAATGGCATGTGTGCTGTGTGCTCAGTCGCTCAGTCATGTCCAATTCCTTGCAGCCCCAAGGACTGTAGCCCACCAGGCTTCTCTGCCCATGGAATTTTCCAGGCAAGAAAACTGAAGTAGGTTGCCATTTCCTACTCCAGAGGATCTTCCTGACCCAGGGATCGAACCTGCGTCTCTTGTGTCTCCAGCATTGGCAGGCAGATTCTTTACCACTAACACCACCTGGGAATAACCTATTCACATCCTCCCTTATACTTTGAATCATCTCTGGATTGCTAATAATACAATGTAAATGCTATGTAAATAATTGTAAATACAATGTAAATACTATGTAGCTAGTTGCCCATTAATTCAACTTTTGCTTTTTGGAACTTTTCCAGTTTTGTTTTGTTTTGTTTTTTTCCTTCAAATACTTTTGATCCATGTTTGATAAATTCATGGATGTGGAACCTGCAGATATGGAGGCCCGACTGTATATTCATGCAACTTGATTTTTAATTGCTTTCCAAAAAAGACTTGAGGCAGCTACAAACAGATTTTCAAAAGAACAAAATGCAACAGAAAACTTGGCTGTTGTGTTGAATCACCTAGTGTTTATTTAGCGCTTATATCCCAGGTATCCAGCAATAAATAGAAATTTTCTTCTGTAGGAAGGGAGGAGGAAAAAACCTCTACCTGGATCTCATCACCTCCTTCAATATTTCTCCTTCTCTTCACGACTAAAGTAGTTAGAACTCCAGATTTGCTTCCTCCAGTTTATCTCTTCCTTTCCTTGGTCTCCCTCCAGGTTAGTTTCATTTACTACTCCTGGCCAAGTGCTATCAGAGCTTAAGTTCTGAACTTTCACTTTGGGAATGGTTTTAAAGTTGTAATGCCCAATGTGTATAGTTTTGGGGTGGTATGCTGGGGGCCAGCCTTAAGAATGCTGTGACTTGATGTGAACTGGGTCGGCCAACTCCTTCAGAAAAGAGCTTTCGTGTTTAATGCTGATTACAGTAGATCCAGAGAACAAAGAAAATAGCTGCGTTTCATGTTGGCAGTGGGGCTTTGCTCCTCAAGGGAAGAGACATTAGAGGCAGATGAAGAAGAAGGGGAAGTATAGTTGCAGTGGTCTGGCAATAAGAATGAGGAGGTCAAATTAATTGTCTCACTTCTGGGAAATGGAATCTGAAATTATAAAAATGTGCCTGGGTCTACCATGTGCCTCGTTTTCTTTATCTGGAAAAATGGATGAGAAATGTTTAGAATGAAGTGATTATGAGGCATTAAAGAGTCTAACCAAGAAGGGAAATGAAAGATTTAGAGAGGGAATGATTAGTTTGTTGTTCTCAAAAGGAGGCTCAAGTATTGTGGAAAGAAGGTTGAATTTGGAGTCAGATAAGTCTTGCTTCAGATCTGCCATATATTAGCTTCATGACTATGGCTAAGTTATTTTAAGCCTGAGTCTCAGTTTCCTTATCTGTAACATAGGGTTCCATCACCTAAGTTATTATGAGGTCTAAATTAACTGATGTATAATGCCAAATACTGTACAAGGCATTTAGGAGGCATTCCCTAATGATCAAGGTTCTCAAGAGGTCCTGTGGCCAGAGCACAGGTTCTGAAGCCAAATTGCCTGAACTCTGATCCCCAATTTACCATTCATGTGGTGTAGAACAAGGCACTTAACTTTACTGTCCCTCAGTTCTCTCATTTGCCAAACACAGATAATAATTGTACCTGCATCATACATTGTTGTCAGGATTAAATAAGTTATATGTATAAATCAGAACAGTGCCTGGCACTGAAGAAAAACCCATAGCTGTTAGTTCTAAACAAAAAAGTCAGGGATTAACCCTGTGGCATGGAGTTGACGTAGCCTGATTAAAAAAAAAAAATAGAGAATATACTTCAGTTTTTCTTTTTCCTTGACCCTTGGCACTTATTAATGGCTGGTAAAATACCTTGTACCCTGTTTAGAGCAACATTTACCTGTCTGGCTCCAGGTAACATCTAATTTCTACTGTGTTAAGGAGATTCTGATTTTCAAGCCTTCTTCTTTACTTCACTGATATTGTTATCTTGCGGAGAAGGAAGATCTATCTATCCCAGAAAAAAGGAAATTTGCCTGTTTCTCAAGGGCATAATGCAAATTGACTCAGTGTAGAAAAGTATTTTTTAAAAATAGGAAGAGTGGTTGCCCTTTTCCTCTCCTCTCAATTCCTCTGTTAGCATGTATTGAGTGCCATGTATCTTGTTCTTTTAACAGATTTAGTAGAGATATTGGTTGCCTTCATTATGATTATCAACAATAAACAGTGATCTGGGGCCTTGAGGTGCATAAAAGTATCTTAGTTCCTTGAATCCAGGATATTTGACCTAGAAGGAACCTCAAAGATCATTGGGTCCAATACTCTGAATTAATAGGAGAAGAAACTGGTGTAGCATCATCGTCAACTATGATGATAACTACAGAGGTGGTTTGTGGCCATAGAGGCCACCTGGGCATATGATTACCCCTTGGCAAGCTCCAGTAGAATTCCATTATGTAAGTATGACAAGTTTATGGCCAAATGAAAGGTAAAAGTTACTTAAGATACAGACAGGTAGGTAGGTCTCTGAGATGAGTCCTCATTAGAGAGGAAAACAGCACTGATAGTAGTGAGGTGTGTTTATGTGCTAGAAGAATCCAATTGATAGGGACCTGATTTGGAGACAGTTCTAGAAAAACAGCCTCCACATTTGAATAGGGTGTATAAACATCCTGGACCATGTAAGAGGACATTTTGTTTTACACTCTGAGGCTGAGTTCTGACTCTTTGGGTTCATCCTGAAGATTTCTGATGAGCACGTGTAGGGGCTGTCCCTTTGTTGTCCATGTTCTTATTTCCAGATTGGACTATATAATCTCAGTCACTGGGCTTTAGTTCTAGAAATAATCTCTGTTCTAAAACACAGCACCGCACACACACACGCACAGACAGACACCACTCCAGTTAGGCTGATTCCTTTGCATTGGTACTGTTTGAGTATATCTTTGGAAATCTGTGAAGTAAATCCTAGCTGTCTAGTGGATCAGTATTTGGCCAGATGCCTCACCATAGACTGTGCAGTAACAACAGTAGTGTCTGCTTATTGAACACCTGCAATGTGCAAGGTGCTATACACAAAGATAAGGAAACTCTTGACAGGTAGTAAAGTTGAATAACTTGACCAAGGTCACACTTTCAGTAAACAGTGGGACTGGGCTCAAACCAGTGCTTTCTGACTATTGAGCCTAGCCTATTCATGGGATGTGAAACCTGGTTGGCGGGGAGCCGGGGGGAGTCCTCAAGAGCTGGATGTGTTACTGAGCTGTTACTAACTTACTTGGTCTCTAAAGTTTTACTGTTCAGTTCATATTTGACTTGTTGCTCCTGTTCATCTGGAAATTAAGCATATAAAGAAGGTGACGTGGTTGACTGTTGGCCAGCAGTTCTAGAAAGGCATCTACAGCCAGAAATGCTGGATCCGCTTCCCTCTCAGCCTCAAAAAGGGGAGAGAAGAGTTGTGCTGTGCTGTGCTTAGTCCTCAGTCATGTCCGATGCTTTTCGACCCCGTGGACTGCAGCCCACCAGGCTCCTCTGTCCATGGGTTTTCTCCAGGCAGGAATACTGGAGTGGATTGCCATGCCTTCCTCTAGGGGATCTTCCCAGCCCAGGATTTGAACCCAGGTCTGCCTGCATTGCAGGCAGATTCTTTCCAGTCTGAGCCACCAGGGAAGCCCGGTAGAGAATAGGTTAGGTATGATCTAAGTTGAATAAGAGAAGCCTGCCTTAGAGAAGTCAACATCTTTGAATCCAAACAACCTTAGGGATCTGAGTTTCTGAATAGATTGGCATGTTATAAATTCAATTTATTGCCTCACACCACCAGTATATTTGCTAATTAAATTAAGTCCTCATGCTAGTTGGACAGGACTTTTGAAAGCTTTTCTTCCTCCCTTCCTTTTTCCCTTCTTTTCTTTCTTTTTTAATATTGTAGTTTTATCACAGGATCAACTTTACATTTAAAAGGCAAGAGAAAAATTAGTCCTTGGTACTATTCTAAATTATCACCTTAAAAGATTTAATTCTATGTAGAAACCTTTTAAAAAATATTTTCATAACTTAGTGAGGGTCTTTCTAAAACATGATTTGTTTTTCTGTTCCTTACCACAAATGCAAAAAACAAGTTTAGGAGGACTATTATATTGGCAACTAGGTATATTTATTCCAGATAATGTATGGAATTAATATTTCACATATGATGCAAAAATTAAGCTTTCTTAGTTCTAAATGCAATTATGTATTTTCATTTGTAGTGAACCTTTACTAGGCTTCAGTTTATAACCAACAGAACAATCTACTGATTCTTTATCTTTTATTCAGTGTTA
This sequence comes from Cervus canadensis, assembly GCF_019320065.1. Lineage (NCBI taxonomy): Eukaryota > Metazoa > Chordata > Mammalia > Artiodactyla > Cervidae > Cervus > Cervus canadensis. The sequence continues at coordinate 53,739,175 of NC_057406.1, forward strand.
GTTTTTACTAAACCTTGGGTCTGTAAATTTCTAAGTTAAAGCTTTTGTTCTTCCTTCCTTTTCTTCTTTCTTTTCTTGTTTGTTTATTAATTCATTTACCTGTTAATTTTTTTTCTTTTAATAATAAAAACAATATACCAACAAGTTTTGTCAAAGGAACCACTAGAAATTCCACCAACCCTGTACAGTTTTTATTTTTGCATTTTTAACACTCAAGCCTTTGTTTGAATGCATCCATCCATCCATTGATATAGGTACTGTCATCGTAGACGTACAATTTGATATTTTACTATTTTTACAGTTATTGTCATAAAATAATTTTCCATGTTGTTACAGAACTTTTTAGCCATCTTTAAAAAAACTGCAGTATGATAATGTTTCAGATGAATGCACAGTAATTTACTTACTCAGTCTCCTGTTGTTAGATATTCAGGTTGTCTCTTTTTTTCTTTTGTAACATTTGATAACACTGCAGTGAATATAATTTTTCTGCCCTTTGGGTGATTTCATTAGGATAAATTTCTAGGAGTAGATGTTCTGGGTCAAAGGATATGAATATTTTTATGGTTGCTATTATGTGTTGCCAAATCACTTTCGTTTTTTGAAGATGGTGTCAATTTATACTGCCTCCAGCAATATTACACTGTGGATTACTGAAGCCCATTTCTCAGAGAGCTTTATGTCCTCAGCCTTGTTCTCCTTTGATCTGGTCTGTAGGCTACTGCTCAAAATATTCTTCCAGAATAAGCTACTATTTACACCTCCTTCAGAGTCTTCCCCTGGTGGCCTGTCACCTTTATGTCAGTTCAGGTATAAATTTTTAAATCCAAACCCTCACCATCTGACATCCATTTTAATTGTTTTGCAAGCCATATGTGAGGCAGCTTCTCTTTAGGTTTCCTCAAATGGCCCTTCTCTATTACCTCTAAGTCTTCCCTCTGACCATTTTGTACTTCAGAACTGCTTCTCTGTCAACATTTCTCAATCTCATTTAATTTCAAAAATCGCTTCTTCTACAAAGCTGTCAATGCAGAACCACCTGTAGTGATAATATCTTTAGTACTTACTGTATTTAACTCCTGATGGGTTGCCAATAAATGTTTGTCAGTGTTGCCAATGAGAAATCCAAAGGAAAGGCAGAGAGATGTTCAGTAAAGGTTTTTTTTTTTTTAAAGGAAAACTTAGAGGATTCTTAAGCACACTTGGCTTTCTTGAATAAAACTTGAGAAGAGAATGAGGAACTTTATGCTCTATTTTTTGGGTTACTGCCACTCTCTGATGGTGGACAACTTACTCCATTCTCTGTTTCAGCTACAGAGAAAAAATAGTGTTGCCAGTCATTTCAGGAGAGTCGTGACCCTCCTTTTCTTTCAGTTATTTTTTTCTCAATATCATTGGCATCATCATCATTATCATCCTAATGCTAACTGAGTGTTTACTGTGTACTAGGCACTCAGATGGCACACTATATGCCTTAGCTGCTTTAACCCTCACAGCAGCTTTGTGAAGTAGGCACCCCTCTTTTCACATGAGAAATACAGTTACAATTTGTTACTTGCTTAACTAGTAAGTGGTGGAACCATGGTTTAAACTCTCATTCCTGCAGAATTACTGTCCTTCCCTATCTATGATTCTCTGATGATTTCTTAGTGCGTTTGATATAGTACAAGCTCCTGAACAACATTGGAAGATGCTTCCAAATCTCTGTCTAGTCTACTTTTCCATTCTTATCTTTCTCCACTCCTGTCATCCTCTAACATGTGTCCTGTGTTTCATTCCAACAGAGCTGCTTATTTCACAAATATATCATACCATTTCACACATGAGCCTTTGTTTCCGTCCCTAGAATGCTTTCATTTGCCTCCTGGCAAACTCCTATTCATCCCTCAAGGTCCAGCTCAAATGCTTTATGCAAAGCATTCCAGATTTCCCTGGGTGGTTTGTGGCTTGGTACTCTGTTCTTTTCTGTATATATTTTTGCTTTAGTCTTTTTGTACTGCTTTATAGTTATTTGCTTACTTTATAAAGTAAGTTATATTCTTACTTTAGTAAGAATATTGAGGTGATTTGGGAAGACAACTTTTTTTTATAGACATCAGATATTTTTTAACATAGCCAAAATGAAAAATCTGTATATTTAAAATGACATTGTTTCCCTTTTTTCCCTCTTCAGCATAGGGCTACTTTCAAATTTGAATCAACAGATGAAGATAAAAGAAAGGTAAGCCTTGGTCTTACTTTGTGTGGTGTGTGTGTCTGTATGTATTTTCATTCACGGCTTTATAACAGTGGACTTGGTTTCATTTGATGGGTTAGTTTTCAGTTTCCCTTGAGTTTGGTTTTTAGGAACTCTGAGAAGAAAGACAAGTGCCAGGTTTAGTATGAATTACACACAACACCCTCCTGCTCCATCCCCATAGGACCATTACACTTGCATAAATCAGGGGAATGGGAAGGGTTCAGAGGGGACCCTCCCCCGTATCGTCTCCTCTCCAGAGATTGGCTTTGTTTGGTGGCAGGGTTGCAGGCTGCCAAAAATTGCTAATATTATAAAGCCAAGCTTGACTTTGAGTTAAGTTTTGGGGAAACAGCTATTGATCCTACTGTGCCTCAACCACATATTGTTCTCTGTGCTGGCAGCTTTTTTTGTAGCTAGCAATCATCTTGGTCACTGACTTCACGGGTAAAGAGGAAAACGGGATCAAGAGGCTCATCACTAGAGGAGTTACTATAAGAGAGGGTGCATCAGAGATTGGATCATGAAATGTCACATTGGCCTGTTGGGGTAGCTTGTGGTTGCTTTATTTAGTTGATTAGAACATGATGTTCAAGGAGAAGCTCACCAGTTCAGGCTCAGTGTTTCCTGGGCCCTGTACTTCTATCCTTGGCCTTACAAACAGTAAGACCAGGTGAGAGAGCATGACTGAATCTGTGTAAACCCATGATTGCGGCTGGAAAAATAGCTTAAGTCCAGTGCTTTGCTGGTAATGGTTTGATCATACCTTGAAATCATCCCTCTCTTCACATCTACTCCCATATTTAATGACAACATTCTACTCATTTTGCCTCTTAAGATTTCTCCCTGCATTCCCTCTTTAATCCCAGCCCTTGTTCATACGTTCATCTGGACTACTGTACCAGTTTCCTAACTGTTCATTCTTTTTCCAGTTATGCGCCCTTCAGTCCATTGTCCTTAATTCTATAACAGCAATCTGATTGTGTCACTCCCAACCTTGAGTGACTTTCTTTGTCTATAGGATAAAGTTCAAGCTTCTTATCATGACCTCGATGCTCAGTGATCTGAAGTTTGCCTGCTTTTGCAGCCTGTTGCTTACTTCTGTCCCTTGTAATTTATGCTCTAGCAACATGAAATGTTTCCAGTTACAAACACATACATCCCTTCTGTTTCCTACTTCCTATTGTTGCATGTGGTGTTTGCTGCCTGGAATGCCCTCTTGTATATTTCTTCACCCTTTCACCTGTTTAATTCCTACTCAGCTCTAGGAGCTTCTCCTTCAGGAAACCTCCTCTGGCGTTCCTATTTGGGTGAAGTGCCCCTTTTCAGTATCCCTATAAAATTTTATATAAATCTCTAATCCTATGCTTATTATTTGTTTCTTAATTTTATATGTGTGTGTGTGTGTTTCTCATTGTTAGACTCTGTGAACTCCCTGAAGACTGATGCTATGATAATATTTATCTTTATATCCTCGGCATCTAGAATGCCCAGCACAGAACAGGTACTTGAAAAGTTATATTGAATGAGTGACAAGGAGTATAAACTTTGGAAGTTAAAGATTTACTCTGATTTTCTTTTGCATTTAAACAATGTAAACAAGACTAGAATCCCTTTTAGAACAGGGTTCTCAGCCAGGGATGTGCTGTTTGGGGAGCTTTTTCAACAGGCCTGCTCAGGCCCCATCACTGTCTATTGAGTCAGAATTTGGGGGATGGAATCCAGGCATGTGCATTTTGATAAATGGTCTTCAGGAAATAAGTACATTACTCACTTGGTGGGAGTAGAAAATAACACAAGTCCCTGTGGAATAGAAGCTAGTTATATCTATCAAAATTACAGATGCATTTTGCCCTTTGACCAAGCAATGTCACTTTTAGATCTCTTCTGTAGATAGATTGAAATAAAGTAAGCAGAGTTACTCATTGAAGCATTGTACATAATAGCAGATGATTGGAAACAATAAAGCCTCCAGGAATCAGGGAATATTTGTAGAAACTTACAGAGATTTGCATAATGGAATACTGCACTGTGTTCAAAGAGAGAGGGAGAGGGAGGAGAGAGACTATTATGTGCTAATGGGAGAGATGGTCAAGTGAGAAGAAAAAAGAAGCCAGGTGTTAAAAAAAAAGAATATATACGTTTTTTAGGTATTCAGGCTAGGAAGGCAGCTGCTGTTTAGTTTAGTTGAGAGAATCCATACTATATCCATAGATTTGTGGTACCTTGTGGATCTGACACTAGAATCTTTGACAGTGCTTTCACTAGTCAAAGTAAATGCATACAGAGATTTCCCTCCCTCCATACGGCTTTCAGTTAAGGGAAGAAAAATTCCTACACAGTTGCTAGTAAAGCATGTTTATTTCCTGTAGGTTAGTAGCAAAACTTAACATTATCAAGGTATTGTCTTTTACTGCCTTTTAGATTTTTGGTGACTATAACTACTGTACTGGTGTTAATTTTGGTTTAGTATATAAATTGCTGCTTCCTGGGAGGTCTGATATAAACAGATGTCATTAGGGACCTAGCTAGGTAATCTTCATTAATGTAAAAACATTGGCAAACAAAACTATTTCAGTCTCCAAAGGTTAAAACCATTAGTGACTCTTTCATGCCTAAGGCCCATAAAGACTTTGAAATCAAAATTATTGGACTTCTCTAAAGGATCTGTATCCTAACAGCTTTTTAAGTTCTCGGTGTAGAGAGACATAGAATAATAGGCATGTCTCCACATTAAACCCAATCTTAAAATAGGAGGAACTCAAATTACCATCCAATTTGCTTTCCTGCTCTAGTTCTCTTTTTCTCTTTGCTAAACATGTCTCTGAAGCCTTCTACCAGTTTGTTGGTAACAGCATCACCCCTTTCCATAAACTACAGGTGCTGTTGCTCTGAAAAACACACCTCTCTTATGTAAAACCTTATGACAACCAATAAGTAGATGTAAGGGAACAGAGCCTTTCAAAAAATAAAACTTGATTATGTGAACTTTCTAGGAATTGGTTATAAAGTATGATCCTTAGACCTAATTCCTAACATTTGTGTAGCATTTTACATTTTTATAAGGATTTGCTTTTCAATAGTAAAGTAGTAATGATATAAGTATGGAAAGACTATTGCCATACCAATTTTATGGGTAAGAAAACTGAGGCTCATGTTAATGACAACTTGCTAACACTCACGTCACTAGTAAGTGGTGGAGCCTCACGCGGAGAACAGATTTTCTTGCTATTATGTGCAGCTCCTCACTGCTTAGTGCTCCATGGCTCCCACTCATTATCACTTGAGGTATGTTTCAGAAGGTCTGAAATTATGACTCAGTACCTTGTTTTATCTCTTATACCTTGAGACACCATTTAGGCAACTAGACTAGACTTAAATAGGAAAATATCAAAGGAAATTACCAACTGCTGCTGCTGCTGCTAAGTCGCTTCAGTCGTGTCTGTGCGACCCCATAGATGGAAGCCCACTAGGCTCCCCCGTCCCTGGGATTCTCCAGGCAAGAACAGTGGAGTGGGTTGCCATTTCCTTCTCCAATTAGGAGTGCTTAAATTTTTCCAGAGAAGTAAAGACAGACACATTTCTGATGTTTGTGCATAGAATGCAAATAATTCCAGGTGCATGTGGCTCATGATATATTTGGGTGTAAGCACCTGTGATTACTGAAGCATTTACTTTACATCTTCTCTACCTAAATAGATGGTTATGACTATATACCAACACATAAACAAATGTATCATGCAAATATGTAGGATGGAGGAAGGTATGATGAATAATCTGAAATTTTACACCTTAAGGAAATGAAAACTCTTATATTGGTTTATGAAACACAGCTGATCTCAAGGCCAATAAAGAGAACTAATTGCAATAAATATTGAAAAATACCTATCGTAAAATGATTAAAAGAATTGCAGCTCTTTCACCTGTAAGAATACTACCATATCAAATGCAAAAAACTTCAGTTGTTGTCTGAGATAAACTTTTAGGTATTTAGTTATTTTCCTGAAAAGAATCAAGTTAAAAATAGTTAAATTTCAAACATTTATTTCATTAGCTTCAAACTGACATAGGTAAGTTCATATATCTGTAAAGGTATAGGGTAGTTACTGAGATGAGAACTCTTTGAGGACAAAAATTCTAACTTACTTTTCTTTGTACTTTTAGTCCTTGGCACTGCATGTGGCACAAAATAAGCACCTACAATACGTATTCGTTAAATGAATAAAGGGGATTGGGGATTGAGTGGAGACCAGAATTCTTATGACTTGTACATATGGTTTGGTTTTGAGTTTGATGTTTTCTTAAGTAGGCAGTAGATTCCCAAGCACTTTTCATACTGTTGTTTACTGAAAATGCAGAATACAAAAATATTCATACAGTGGGATCACAACCATGTAAAACTAATAAAAAGTATACAAAGAAAAATGTCTATAAGGAAATTCACTAAATAATGGCTTTGTATTATCACTGTGGATGATATTTTCATTTCTCTTTTTTATATTTTAAACTTTTTCATTACAGTAGATCAGGTATAAGAATATGATGATAATATATGTGATAATATATTCTTTCAGAGTTATGTGATTCGGGATGTAAGCAAAGACCAATATGTTTTTTAATCATTTATTCTCTCTAAAATTGGCCCTTTGTGATTATCTTACATACTCCTTTTGGGGGAACATAAAAGTGTTATTAGGTTTGGAGATAGTATCCCTTGTGGAGCTGGTTTATGGAGTGAAATAAATTTATTTGAACACAAAAGTCCATTCTACCGCTTGAAATATTTCTTCTTCTTTCCACAAAGTTGGATGTACTTGGCATATTAGTGGAGATCTCTGTAGTCCACAAATATTTTTTCAGTAATTCCTGTGTGCCAGGTCCTGTGTTAGGCCTTGGTTCCTAAGTTGGCTATTTTCCTATGGTGTTTGGTTTGGCATTTCTCAGCTACAGATGCATACTGAGGGTTGTCATTGTGGACTATAGAAAATGAATGGGTAATTTTCCATATTAGAGTCCCCCAAGGAAAATGTGCCAAGATAGAACCATTAGTCGTATACTGTGAGTCCATGCTTAGGGATAGCTTGAGGCATGAAGGCTTGTTCTAAAAGCCTTTTACATTTAGCATAGTTGTTTGAAATTGTTAAACTCCAATTTTCACCAAAACAAAATGAGCTTTGTGTGTCTTGCAAATTTGACTCAAATTTTATTTGATGTCTTCACTTTGGGGAATACCTTGATATATGATGCAAGTTCGGTTCTCATTTAGAAACCAATAACTTTAAAGATAATCATTTTTAACATCTTGATTTCTTTAAAACACACAAACACACATATTACCAAATACATTCTAAAACTTTTATTTTTAAAGTTTCTATCCAGCTGGATCTGGCATAAAACTTGACCAGAAGGGCTGAATTATATCATAGGCCAGGATGAATGCCTCACAGTAGTTCATAAGTAAAATAATTTAGACTTCATTCCAGACTCCATTTTTTATTTTAGATGTGTTGCCAAGGTATTGAAGGACTAAATGCAGGGAGAAAGAACAGAACAGCCTTCTGATTTAGTAAGCCTTAGATGTGATAGTCCATACATGATCTCTGTATGGATCACTTTCTGCCTGGGAATGTTAAGAGTAGTATCTCTAATTTGTACTTTAGAGTTTCAGATCCTTTTTCTCATATAAAAAACTCAGCAAGAAGTTCTGCTTCCGGCCATGCCAGTGTGAGAGCTTTATGAACCTGCTCCTCAATGAAACTGGTTATTTAAACAGCAACAACAACAGCCATTTAAATTATCTGGAAATAGTCCTAAAAGCATGGAGTCAATGAAGGAACACGTATTCAGGAAAATATACTGAGAGTCAGAAAAGTGAAAGTCTGTGGTATTTGAACTGAGACCTGCTCCCTTACTTCCCACTGTCAGTGGAGTGAGATGGAAACGCTTCTCCAAACTGAGATCAAATTGCCAACATCCCTTGGATCATAGAAAAAGCAAGGGAATTCCAGAAAAACATCTATAAAATGTTTTTATAATATTTTCTAAATGTTATAAAATAATTCTGCTTCATTGACTATGCTAAAGCCTTTGACTCTGTGGATCACAACAAACTGTGGAAAATTCTTAAAGAGATGGAAATACCAGACCACCATACCTGCTTCCTCAGAAATCTGTTTGCAGGTCAAGAAGCAACAGTTAGAACTGGACATAGAAATAGAGACTGGTTCAAAATTGGGAAAGGAGTGTGTCAAGGCTGTATATTGTCACTCTGCTTATTTAACTTCTATGCAGAGTACATCATGCAAAATGCAGAGCCAGATGAATCACAAGCTAAAATCAAGATTGCTGAGAGAAATATCAACAACCTCAGATAAGCAGATAATATCACTCTAATGGCAGAAAGCAAAGAAGAACTAAAGAGCCTCTTGATGAGGATGAAAGAAGAGAATGAAAAAGCTGGCTTAAAACAGCATTCAAAAAAGTAAGATCATGGCATCTGGTCCATCACTTCATGGCAAATTGATGGGGAAAAAGTAGAGACAGTGGCGGATTTTATTTTCTTGGCTTCCAAACTCACTGTTTGGATGGTGACTGCAGCCACGAAATTAACATTTGTTCCTTGGAAGAAAAGCTATGAACATCCTAGGCAGCTTATTAAAAAACAGAGAGACATCACTTTGCCAACAAAGGTCTGTATAGTCAAAACTGTCATTTTTCCAGTAGTCATGTATGGATGTGAGAGTTGGACCATAAAGAAGGCTGACGATCGAGGAATTGATGCTTTCCAGTTGTGCTGGAGAAGACTCTTGAGAGTCTCTTGGACAGCAGGGAGATCAAACCAGTCAATCCTAAAGGAAATCAACCCTGAATATTCATTGGAAGGATAATGCCGAAGCTCCAATACTTTGGCCACCTGATGCGAAGTGCTGACTCATTGGAAAAGACTCTGATGCTGGGAAAGATTGAGGGCAGGAGGAGAAGGGGACGACAGAGAATGAGATGAGATGGTTGGATGTCATCACTGACTCGATGGACATGAGTTTGAGTAAGCTCTGGGAGATGGTGAAGGACAGGGAAGCCTGGAGTGCTGCAGTCCGTGAGGTTGCAAAGAGTTGGACATGACTTAGTGACTGAACAACAGCAAACTGATAGAGCCAAGATCAGAGCTCCTGCTTTCCTCAGTCCTCAGTTGGAAGGCTCACTAACCAGTAGGGACAGGGGTAAGGCCAGCATTCCTCATCCTGCCCCAGCCACATGTCATTGAGACAAAATTCTGGGTGAGTTATAGCTGAGAGATGGGGTCTCTCTTCTTTCACTCAATCTCCACTTGTGGATCATGGGCTCTACCTTGAGTAAGGCAACATTGAAAATATTGGGGTATCAATTGCCCTTGCCCTGGCTGGTGGGACAAACAGATTCCACCTTGGAAGGCAAATTGAGGAGTTTCGGGCCTGCTACTCCCCTGTCTCCTCCAGTTGAACTCTCAAGGAGGTGTCACCTAGAAAGAAGCATGCTGTTGTCTCTGCCCTCAGCATCAGAACCAAGGTTCAGGAATTTTGCCAAGAGAAACAAGCAGACCTTATAACCGAAAGCTCTGAATCTCTCCCCAGAGGGACCAACTTTTTGCAACAGTGTAAAGTTCCTGCCTGAAGGTACCGGTTGTGGTGAAAGGAGAAGGAGTTGGGAGACTGACATATTGATTGGAGTTATAGGGCTAACCAGAAGTCTAGCTAGTTTGCTAGAAAGGAAGGAGGAAAGACAGCTGGGAGGAACCTTCCTGTAATTAGAACAAATCTTAAATATGTACCTCAGGAACTATCTCTTCAAAGGAGCTGTAATAAATTGGTTCAGTCTGTAGAGCAATTTGTGCCCCAGGACATTGTTGAAGACAATAGATCAATCATTCTGCAGTTAGTGGAGCTTAACAGCTGGGTGTGGTCAGGGAAGAGAAAGTCAAAGAGAGGCCTGCCAAAGCCACTGTCATCCCAGGATGACTGTAGCACACAAAAGGGTGAGTCCCAAGAGGAGCTACATCTGTAGGGAGGAGGAGGAAAATATACTCAACTGAAATAATTCATCCAGTCACTGAGCAAATAAGAAAAATAACAATAGCAAATCTCGGATGACATAAGCAATACCCAGTGTTGATGTATTATCTAAAATGTCCGGCTTCAAAAAACAAAACAAAGCTATGTGAAGAAACAGGAAAGAATGACCTATACACTGGGGGAAAGGCAGGCAGTGGAAACTGCCTGTGAGAACAACCAGAGGGTGGATTTAACAGACAGACTTCAACATATTCAGTATAAATATATTCGGAAGGGACTTCCTTGGTGGTCCAGTGGTTAAGACTGTGCTTTCACTTGAGGGGGCTTGAGTTTGATCCCTGGTTGGGGGAAGTTCTGCATGCTGTGTGGTGTGGCCAAAAAGAAAAAAAAAAAAATTCAGAAAAGTAAAGGAAACCATAATTAAAGAAGTAATACAAAATTTGATGACATCACAACAAATGAAGAATACCAATACAAAGATAGAAATGATTAAAAAGAAAAGAACCAAATGGAAAGTTTGGAAGTGAAAAGTACAATAATGGGAAAAAGATCACTAAAGAGGCCCAGTGTTGGGTTCAAACTGTCAGAAGAAAGAATGAGCAAATATGAAGATAAATCAATAGTGTATACAAGGTAAAGAACAGAGAAAAAAGAATAATGAAAATGAGTGCCTCAGAGAAATATGAGATGATGTTAATGTAGCAACATACATATAATTGGAGTACCAGAAGGAGAGGAGAGAGAAAAGGGAAGAAAAAATATTTGAAGAAATGTCTAAAAACGAACTAAACTTACAGGAAAACAACTTACATATCCAGGAAGCTCAATAATGTCTGAGTTAGAATAACCTCAAAAAGATCCATAGACACATCACAATAAAAATGCTAAAACTCAAACACAATGAGAAAATTTTGAAAGTAGCAAAAGAAAAATGGATCATCACTTACAAAATAGTCTCAATGAGATACACAGCTGACTCCTCATCAGAAATGTAGTCCTGTGGCAGAGGAATAATGTATTCAAAGAGCTCAAAGAAAAAACCTCAACCAGGAATCATATCCAACAGAGCTATCTTTTAACATTGCAAGGGAGATAAAAACATTTTTAGATAAATGAAAAAATGAATTTGTTCTAGACCCACCTTACAAGAAATACTTCAAACAGAAAGCAAGTTACCTCAAACAGTGATTTGAATCCACACAAAGAAACAAAAGAGAACTAGTAAAGGTAATTATGTAATTATAAAAGATAATATAAATGCATATTTCTTCTCATTCTTTTAAATGATTTTAAAAACAGTTGTGTATAAAACAATGTCTTTAGGGGGGGAGGAAAAAAAAAAAAACAATGTCTTTAATATATTGTTCAGCTAGTAACATACAGAAACATGATACATTTGTTGGAAATAGCACAAAGGTTGATGAGAGCAAAGCTGTACTGCACTAAGGAAGTGACTCTAGATAATACAGGCACTATTTGGTTCTAGAGAACCGAAAATTATAAATAACAAGGCCAAAATAACAAAAGCTGTAAGTATATACCAGCTGTCCTTTCTCCTCAGTGACTTCAAAAGACAAAATTACATACCAAGTAATCATTTTTGATATGTATAACAATAATGCCACCAAAGAGGGGGAAGGGACAGCATCATATAGAAGCAGTGTTTCTATACCTCACTGGAATTAATGTAAATTGAAGCTAATTCTGTTAAAATATATACATATATAAGCTATTTAAGTCCTAGAACAACAACTAAGGAAATGACTCAGAAAATAATTCCATTTTGTAGAAGACTACAAAATGCTATTGAAAGAAACTAAAGAAGATCTAAGGGCTTCCCGGGTGGCTCAGTGGTAAAGAATCTGCCTGCTAATCAATGCAGGAGACACAGGTTTGATCCCTGACCTGGGAAGATCCCACATCCTGTGGAGCAGCTAAGCCTGTGCACCACAACTGCTGGGCCTGTGCTCTGGAGCCCGGGAGCCACAACCACGGAGCCCGGCACACTGCAGCTCCTGGGACCAGAGTGCCCTAGAGCCCGTGCTCCACACCAAGAGAGACCAACACAGTGAGGGGCATATGCAGCACAGCTGGAGAATGGGCCCCGCTCCCCACAACTAGAGAAAAGCCCATGTAGCGACAAAGACCCGCCACAGCCAAATGCAAATAAATAAGATTTAAAAAGAAATTAAAGAAGGTGTAAAGAAATGAGGAAACATCCATGTTCATAGATTGGAAGACTTATGCTCAGATGGCACTACTTCTCATTTTGATCTGTAGATTTAATGAGATACCTCTTAGAATTCTGGGTGGCTTCTTTGTACAAATTGACAAGCCAGTTCTGAGATTCATGTGGAATTTCAGGGGATGCAGAAGAGCCAAAACAATCTTGAAAGGAACAGACCTGGAGAACTTACAACTCCCAACATCAAAACTTATTACAAAGCAACAGTAATCAAGACAGTGTGTACTGACACAAGGGTAGATAAGCATACATATGGTTGACCTTTAAGCAACTCAAGGTTTAGGGTGCCAATTCCCTGAGCAGTCAAAAACCCATGTGTAACTTTATAGTTGGTCTTTCATATCCACGGTTCTGCATCTGCAGTTTCAACCAACTGTGGATCTTGTATGTATTTACTGGAAAAAAACCTGCATATAGATATAGATGTAGATCAATGGAATAGTATTGAGAGTCCAGAAATAACCAGTCTGTCTGTGATAAACAGATTTTTGACAAGGGTGCCAAGATCATTCAGTGGGGAAAGAGTAATATTTTAACAAATGGCACTGAGAAACTTAGCTACATATAAAAGAATGCATTGAACCTTTACTTCACACCATGTGCAAAATTTAACTCAAGATAGATCAGACCCAAAAGTAAGATCTAAAACCATGAAACTCTTAGCAGGAACGTAGGGTAAGTCTTCATGACCTGCATTTGGCAGTGGATTCTTAGATAGGACACCAAAAGCACAAGCAACCAAAGAAAAATCAATACATTAGACTTCATCAAAGTTAACTTTTTTGACTTATACTGTCAAGAAAGTGAAAAGACAACCCACAAAATGGAAGATAGTATTTGCTATCATATGTCTGATAAGAGACTTGTATCTAGGATATATAAAGAACTCAATAATAAAAAGACAATTGAATTTTAAAATGGGCAAAGGATCTGAATATACATTTTTCCAAAGAAGATATACACATAGCCAATCAACACGTGATGCTCAACATCATTAACCATCGGGGAAATGAATGTCAAAACTACAATGAGATACCAGTTTATACTCACTGATATGGCTAAAATTAAAAAAGTCAGATAATAAATGTTGACAGGGATGTGGAGAAATCAGAATGCTCAAACATTACTGATAGTTTACTGCATATAAAATGGTGTGGCCACTTTGGAAAATAATCTAGGAGTTCCTCAAAGGATTAAACCAAGTTACTATATGGCCCAACAGTTGCACTCCTAGGTATCTACAAAAAAGAAATGAAGATATGTGTCCACAGAAAACTGTGTACTTGAATATTCACAGCAGTATTATTCATAATAGCCAAAAAGTGGAACCAAACCAAATGTCTGTCATTTTGTGAATGGATAATGGAATGTATTATAGCCATACGATAGAATATTACTTATCCATAAAAAAGGATAAAAGTAACTGTTATAAGGGCTTGTAACATGGATGAACCTTGAGCATATTATGCTAAGTGAAAGAAGGAAGACACAAAAGGCCACATAATGTACAATACCATTCATATGAAATTTCTAAAATAGGCAGATCTGTAATAACAGAAAGTAGATCATTGGTTTCCCAGGGGCTAGGGAGAGCGGGGAATGGGGAGTTACTGCTAATGGGTATTGGGGTTTTTTTTGAGGATGATGAAAATGTTTTAAAATTAAACAGTGATGATGATTGCACAAGTGTGAATGTACTAAAAATCAATAAGCTGTATACTTGCTAACAGTGTAAATTTATGATATATAAATTATGTATTGATAAAGCTGTTATTAAATACTGCATGTCCACCATTCCAAGCACTATATGAATATTAACACATTTAATCCTTATAACAAAGCTAATAAATGAGCTACTGTTTTCTTACTTATTTTACAGATGAGGAAACTAAGGCACGCAAAGAAATTATTTGCTTAAACTAGTGAAGTAAATTACTTGCCTAAACTTGTGAAGTGGGAGGACATGATTTAAGCCTATGCAGTCTGGTCCACAGACTTTGTGCTGCACCATACTGCCACTCATTAATAATTGAGTTGACCTGTTGTATAGCTTATGAATTGATTCTGTTTTTTGATTGTAGGCTCCAACTCTCTCCAAAATTTGAGAGTTGTTGCAGAGCATAAACAAAACTTTGACACTGGGCTAATTAAAACCATTGACAGAAAACAGAAGCCCAGGATTTGCAGTATGACTGGATAGGGTAACGAGTGTCAGCCCTCCCCATAAGCAGCACAGTACTTGACCTATCGGAGTTAGGCATGCTGCAGATTTTTTTTTTATGGTTATTATTTTGCCTAAAATGTAGGGTTTTGATTTTTTTTCTTCTCAGCAATTAGCTCTTCTTTACACTGTTTGGCCATGTACTAAGGAAAGGGCATAACATGTACATCTTTGGCTGATTGAAAACTCAATCTTTAACACACAGCTTAAATTGCTATGCATTGAAATACATTTACAGTCCTTATTCATTTTACATATGTTCAGTCTCCATAGTATTATAAGTAACTTGAGTTATGTGCTTTTATAGCCCCCTAACCCCAACTCAACCTTTCTCACTTGGTTAGTATTTATTTCTCTTGAATAGTTTGCATGTACTTGAATTTTAAATTGAGAGCATTTTAAGTTTTGTGCCTGTATCAGGGCTATGTGCACAAGTGCTCAGCAATGAACTCTATAGATTCTAAATGGATACTATAGAATCTATAAAACTAATACAAAATTGCCATGTTATAACATCCGCACTTACCTTTCAAGTGGCTTTGGCATTAAATGGAAAATGCAGATAAAAATTTCCTAGCCCTGTTGTGCTTGTGCACAGTGTGCCTTTTAATATTACTTGACCTGCTCGTCCACCTGGCCATCTTTATGAGGTAATGTGCATAAGTCTCTATTCTGTCCCAAGCACTGTGCTAGAGATTTTTAAATGTATCATCTCATTTAATATTTATAAGCCCTAGATGTTATTCCTGTTTGTAGAGATGAGGAAATGAGGCTCGGTGATTAAAAAAATTTGCCAAGATCATATAAGCTAGTATTTGAACCTAGGTGCTTTCCTTACTTCAGTTGTACTGTTTCCTAATAAATAACCTGTGAGATGTCTTACTCCTTACAGTATATTGTCTCAGATGCTGTTCATGTTAAATAATATATAATATTAATAATATAGATAGGTCTTTCACAATAACTCTGTGAAATAGATATATTTATATCTTGCACACGATGAAATTTAGCTTCAGGTAGAATAAATAAATTGCTCCAGATCCAAATTCACAAAATAATAGAACTAGGAATTAGAAAAAACCCAAACTGTTTCTGTGCTTTTTTTCTGCTACACCACTCGTGTGTTCTTGTGCCTTTGAAGACCTCTAACATCACAGCTGTCTCATTGAAATAACTTTACTCTTGTCCTTATTCTCGGCTGTCTTAGTCTGCTCATGCTACCATGACAAAATACCAAAAACTGGGTTGCATAAGCAAAACAAATTTATGCCTCACAGTTGTGGAGGCTAGAAGTCCAAAATCAAGGTGTTGGTAAGGTAGATTTCCTTCTGAGACCTCCTCTTTTGGCTTATAGTTACCTGCTCTCTACTGTGTACTCATCTGACCTCCTCTTTGTGCAGAGAAGGAAGTGAGTGGGGAATGAGTGAGCCAGCCCTCTGGTGTCTCTTATCAAAAGGATACTATTCCCATAAGACCAAGGCCTCTCCTTCATGACCCCATCTAACCTTAATAACCTTCTCAAAGCCCCATCTCCAAATACCATCACACTGGGGTTAGAACATCAACATATGAATTTAATGGGAATACAAATATTTAGTCCATAACTTCAACTTACCATCAGATCCCTTGATTATCTTCTATAGAGGCCTGGGCTACTAGAGCTGAGATCTAGGGATTTAGAGATAGAGTATTTCAGAGTGAAGAGCTGAGCGTTGTAGAGTAGATGATGTTGGAGACAAAGAAATTCCAGAGAAACTTTATATAGGTAACACTTTAATACACTGAAAAAGACAAAAAGCTGTAGAGATCCATGGGATAAGAATCTGTACCAGTCACCAAGATATAGAGTATATGTTGTGACAGGATGTACATCTTCCAGCTTTGTTAGTGTACTTTTACATAATCAAACTATGACTTGGCTGAGAACTCAGTAAAGATTAAATGTGATAATGTTCCCTTATTTGGCAAACTAAAATGCAACAAATGATAATGCTTCTGTATTTGTCAGCATATTAACTTAAAATTCTAAAGTATGTTTTGTATAGGTAGTGAAGAAGAGCGTTTTCTGAAAAATAAAGACTTGCTTAAGTAGTAAGAAAACCAGAGTTGGCTGGTACTATATTTGAAGAGAAATTAAAAGTTTTGACATGCCCATTTCTGCCCTCAGTCAAGAAGGGAAAGGCAGCTGATTGGTTTTTAAGTTTTCATTTACACCTAAGCTATGTTTCCCATCTGTTAATGAACTCTTGATGATGCATCATGTCTTTCTTGGGATTGCTAATTAGTAAAGAAACTTGAGCCAAACTTACGTAATTGTTGTTACTATGAACTCTCAGTCTTTTGGCAGGATCACCATGATATAGAGCATAGCCAGAAGGATTGTATTACTGAAAAAAAATGTACATGTGCAAGAAGGGGAGCTAAAGGTGAAATTAAGGAAGTGAGATAAAAATTTCATTCACGAGGACAGTATCCATTAACTAAAAAGTGATAATTACTATTGCCTCCCATAGTAAAAGTAGGGGAAAAAAACCCCAAAGTGTATAGATATCATATCATATTAAACTAAATGTAATTGAAACCAGCTTCATGGGCATTTATTTAGAAAATCTCATCTTTCGCTTTTTATAAAGAGATTTCAGATTTGACCTCCAGAATCCTAACGTTTCTTAGAAGCACAGTGTAGAATCCTGGCAGTAAGTCATTAATTGTTTAAGGTCTTTGTAAAATACTCTTTTTTAATAGGTCTGTCTTCTGGCACTGACAGCATTGTTCCAACTATTGATTATAATAAGCTTATTTTAGAATTTAATACATCTCTTTCTGTCTTGTGCATACACGTGTGTGCGCGCATGTGCGCACACACACACACATTACTGTGCACAGAGGGCAAAAGTTTAGAACTATCAGATTTAGGTGTCTGACCTTCAGCTCCAGTTAAGAACTAAAATTAGATCCCTGTGGAATATATATCCAGTGACATCCATCAGAGAAGAGTGTAGGCATAACCCTGAGAAGCCAGGGAGGCACCATTCAAGGGACTTTGCCTTAACTACAAAATTGTTTCCCATTTGAATTTTTATCTTAAAAATTCATGTGCTTTTTGTATTGTGAGTTGTAACACATTTGTTTATTTTCATGTAGAAACACTTCCCTGCACCCACCCTTGATAAATCTTTTAGTAAAACAGTAGTTAAGGAGGATGCACAAGGATTGTCCTGTGACTTTAAGTATCTCTGGCACTGTGCCAAATCTCCCAGATGAATGTGCCTATTTTAAGAGCAGGGTCCTATCCCATCACTCTAGGAACACTGGTTGATTGCAGTGAGAGCCTAAATCAAGCTTGTGGCTAACATTGCAGATATATATAATGGACAAGAAGGTGGGGGTGGGATGGAGAATCCACTCTTATTAAAGAGAAAGTATTTAATTCTTATTAAAGAGAATGGATAGGTATTTCAACACACAATAGAAGACCAGAAACAGTAAATAACAAGAAGAACCATGTTTTAGGACTTGTCTGTTTAAGGAGAAAAAAAATCAGTCCTCAGTAATTCCTTTCACAGACCTAGCTTATCCCAGAATTGCTTTGAATGTTGTAACACTCATTTTTTATTTATTTTGTCACCAGATACCAGTAGAATGAAAAGAGAGTAGGACTGGGGGTCAAATAATAATCTTAGTCCCCTTTTCCATTGTAGCTTTCTGTGCTACTTAAGCAAATCATTTAGCTTCCTTGGGAGTCAGTTTTCATTATCTATAAAATAAATCCCCTGATCCTGAGTATGGGCTTCCTAGTTGGCTCAGTGGGTAAAGAATCCACCTGCAATGCAGGAGATACAGGTTCCATTCCTGGGTTGGGAAGATCCCCTGGAGGAGGGCATGGCCACCCACTCCATTGTTCTTACCTGGAGAATCCAATGGACAGAGGAGCCTGGTGGGCTACGGTCCATAGGGTCTCAAAGAGTTGGACATGACTGAGCACACACACACAATCCTGAATATGTTATTAGGTATTATTTTCTAAAAGGATTCTATGGTCAATAAATAAAGGAAGTGTCAGCTTAAAAACATGTTTCTTTTCCATAGTTCATTTGAGAATCTTTAATACTTTAATAAGCCTTATAAATTTCCCATGTTTATTCTTCAACAAAACCCATTTTTTAATAGCACCTTTTGCACTGCTAGTGTTTATTGATGTTAAGTAGTCATTATAGCCCTTTATAACTCTTAATATTCTGATTCTGGAAATTATACTCATTTTGTTTGGCTCTTCAACTGTTTTCTGGCCTGTAGTTATCATAGGGTTACTGCCAAGTTGAACTCACTGCCTCTGCTGTGTGTGTGTGCTCTGCCCCTCTTTCCAAGTTGAACTGAAAAGTTATTGCATTTTCCTGTTTCTTATAAATAAAACAGACATTAGTTTAGTCCTTGTCTTTTGCAGTGTTCATTTTCTCTGTTCACTGGCATTTCATTTTTGATTTGGTTGTTCAGTCATTGGCCCATTTTTAGAGGTCTTGTTCTTAGAAATGTACAATTTTGTCTCTTACTGTGTACCATCCTCTCATTTAATAAGCAGCACTGTAATATATAGGGTATTATCCCCATTTCACATGTGATGAACCTTATGCTCAGAAAAAAACAAATAACTTGCCCAGATCTCACAGGTAGTAAAATAGCAAAATGAAGTCTCTCTGACTTGGCAACTCAAATTCTCTATTATGGCATATACATTATAGTTATAATGGTAAATAACATTTGTTGAGTATTTTATTCTAAGGCAGCACATACATATTATCTTATTTAATTCCCCCAATAGCCTGTGAAGTAGATACTATCATTCCCATTTTATCTTGAATTTAGTAAACAGACATTGGTGAATTGTTAATGAATGGATAAGTAGATGAACATATACAAACCAACCATGGCACAACCAGGCCAAGTTGGTCTGAGTCTTGGTATTAGATATAGAGTAGTTGCTTAGTCATTGAAAATGTTAATTGCTCAGTCATGTCTGACTCTTTGCTACCACATGGGCTATAGCCCACCAGGCTCCTCTGTCCAGGCAAGAATACTGGAGTGGGTAGCCATTCCCATCTCCAAGGGACCTTCCCAACTGAGGGATCGAACCCACGTCTCCACAGGCAGATCCTTTACCGTCTGAGCCACCAGGGAGAACAGCATCATTTCTGTCACTTATGGAATGATGGTAGGAGAGGTTCTATATGGGGCATCACGGGGACACCGTATTTCAAAGGTGCATTCTTATTTAAATTTAAAGCCAAGTTGCTGCAACAGAGAGACCCCCAAGGAAGAAGTGATTTAAGGAATATGGGCATTTATTACCTTTCCAAATAACAGTTCATAGGTGATCAACCATGCAGGTGAGTAGCTCTGCTCCATGAGTTGATTCAGTGACCTAGCTTCTTTACAGGTTTGTCAAATCATATCTTTAAACATTGTCTTAGCCTATACTGGGCTGCCACTTCCAGGTTCTGGACTGCAGAAGGGGACAAGAAAGGGGAGAAGGCATGCCCACTATTGTAATGACCCAAGCCTGAAAAGGGCATACAATGTGTCCTCATACATTCCATTGGCAAGAGTTTAGTCATATGGCCATGAAGAAGAGCTGAGAAGTGTAGTGTAACCAGGCAGTCATGAAACGTGCCACAGTTCTCTTACTGTTAAGAAAGGGAGGATGGATTTTGATGGACATCTATCACTTTTTACCACAATGCCTAATAATTAAAGTCTTAACAAGTTCCCTGGTGGCTCAGTGGTAAAGAATCCACCTGCCAAGGAAAAAATGTGGGTTCAGTCCCTGGGTCCAGAAGATCCCCTGGAGAAGGAAATGGCAACCCACTTTAGTATTCTTGCCTGGAAAATTCCATGGACAGAGAGGGGAGCCTGGCGGGCTACAGTCTACGGGGTCGTAAAAGAGTTGGGCATGATTTAGCGACTAAGCAACAAAAACAGAGTCTGTTTATGAGGCTTTATAGTATTTCCTCATTACTCTGGGATCTGAGTTAATTTTACTGCCTTCATTATATATTTGAAGAAAACTTATATGGGATAAAATGCATTCTCTAGAGCAGTGCCTTCACATTATTTGTGATGAAGAACCAAGTTTTTTGCTTATTTGTTTTTTAATTTCCCTCTAATTTGTAGTTTGACCAGTAGTTGTGAAAGTACAATAAAAATGAATCATTAAAGAAGTAATTACATGCTTGGATAGCAAAGTCAGATCACCATAAAGTTTTCTGAATACATATTCTCAACTTTTTATGTGCTTAGTCGCTCAGTTGTGTCCGACTCTGTGACCCCATGGACTGTAGCCCACCACGTTCCTCTGTCCATGAGGATCTCCAGGCAAGAATACTGGAGTGGGTTGCCATGCCCTCCTCCAGGGGATCTTCCCAACCCAGGAATCAAACCCAGGTCTTCCTCATTGCAGGCAGATTCTTTACCGTCTGAGCCACTAGGGAAGTCTAAGAATACTGGAGTGGGTAGCCTATCCCTTCTCCAGCAGAACTTCTCAGCCTAGGAGTTGAACCAGGGTCTCCTGCATTGCAGGTGGATTCTTTACCAGCTGAGCTACCGGGGATGGTCTGATAACAGTTTGTGAACTGGCACCAATCTGCAGACACTTTTGAGTGGTAATATTTGTCTCAAAGGTATTTTCTTACTACCTCTTTGGGGTTGCCAGAGTGTAATAGACTATGATGTCTGTATTATAAGCAAAGACATTTTCTTTGTATATAAAACTTGACTTTTCTCTTTTAAAAATATTTTTAGAAATCAACTTTTAGAAAAAAAAAGAAATCAACTTTTAGGACAGCATATAAATCATGATGGATTCATTATTTGAATTCTCATATACATGTCATAGCCTGTTTCGCTTGTTTCATAGTTGAAGTCAAAGCTAATCCTGGTTTTACAAATTGATAGTGAAAAGCTTACCATTCTGGAGCTGGAAGAAGGTTGCCTAAAAGAGTCTTGATGCATGATATAGAGGAAGAAGAAAATCTAATAAAGTGACATGCTGAGGGTCACAGTTAAATGAGAGACAGCATAATATGATCATGGACTTAAGTGGAAATCACACTGGAGTCAGATGATTTGGATTGAGTCCTGGCCTTCTACTTCTCAGTTAAGTGTTCTTAGGTAGTCATTTAAAGAATCATATAGTCAGTGTTCAGTAAGCATTCCTTAGATTGAGGAATATATATGAAAGTTTTTTGTAAACTATAAAGCACATAAGCAAACAGTGTTACTGTTAAAATTATGAAGTCGTCCCTTCTGATACTAAGTCCACTGCTTTTCCTGAACTCTGCTATATTTCATGCTAAACACCTGTTGAAAACAGGAGCCATATTTAATATTGCATCAAATTAAAATTGCTGGAGAGGGGATAGACTACCCACTCCAGTATTCTTGGTCTTCCCTTGTGGCTCAGCTGGTAAAGAATCCTCCTGCAATGCAGGAGACCTGGGTGTGATCCCTGGGTTGGGAAGATACCCTGGAGAAGGGAAAGGCTACCCACCCCAGTATTCTAGGCTCGAGAATTCCATGGACTGTGTAGTCCATGGGGTCTCAAAAAGTCGGACATGACTGAGCGACTTTCACTTTCAAATTAAAATTATGTTTATAAGGACTCTATAGCAATGTGGAAAAAGTAAATTTAAAAGACAGGAAACAAAATTATTTACACATGATGATTGTGATTCTGTAGTCTAAAGTAATGTGCTTGTTACTGATACTCAAGTAGATTGACTACTGACTCCTTCTATCCACTGCATATAAAATGTTAATACTGCATAGTATAATTATAAACATCTTTTCTATTTTCTTTGATAGTTTAATGCATTTTACATTTTAAAGAACATGTATAAGGAATTTAACTCTTCAGAAAAGAGAACTTTATACGAAGACACATAATTTTTGCTTCTCATATAAAAAGACTTTTTTACACCATAGGGCAAACCATCTTACGTGTACAATCGTAAGAACAGCCTTTACTGCTTCTCCCATTCCTTCTTAGAAAGGGCAACTATCAGGACAACATTAGTTGGCTTCTACTAATGCTTTAAATTCAGGGAACTTCTTAGTATAGTCAGTTTATATGTTGGGTGCTTATTGTGTTCTTGTTGCTCTGCTGAGGGCTGCAAGGATTATGAAGAAATAAAACATAATGATAGTCACAATTCAAAAAGTGCTTGTTATGTCCCAGAGACTGTTTCACAACAGCCCTCTGAGATGTAAGTGATATTATTCCCATTTTACAAATGAGAAAGTGAGGCTCACAGAAGTAAAAAAATGTCTGAATCATAGTGGTAAAGCTGGCAGTTAAATCCAGGTTTTTCTGATTTAAAAGCCTCTACAGTACATTTTCTTCTCTCATAAAAGAAAGATGTCCTTTCTACCTTCAGAGAGCTTTTAGTAGTTGAGGTAAACTCATAAAAAAAAAAGGGAGAATTCACTAAATACCAAGGATTGCTACAAATTTTGGTATGGGCGTTCCTTGGAGAAGGAAGAACGTTGGGGGCTGAAGTAGTAAGGAAAAACTTTATATCAAAAGTTAATTTTAAGCTTAGTTTTGGAGAATGGGTAAAACTTAAATAGTCAAAGAAGGAGAAGGACTGATGCATATAAAAGGGAGATGGCAAGAAAATAAACAAAAAAACAACAACAACCTCTATATAAAATAATTTGAAAGAAATATAATTAGAGAGGAGGGTTTGATAAGGGAGCAGTATGAAAGAGAAGACTCAGAAAGCAGGTTGGAGGATCATAAATGCTAAGCTGAGGATTTGAGATTTTTTACCTTATAACAATATATAAATGATAACCAGTACTGAACACTTAATGCTTCCCAAGCACTGTTCTAAGTACTTTACATATGTGATGTCATTTAGTAACTTTCCAAGGTCACACCATTAGAAGACAGTAGAGTCAGTCTTTAAACACAAATTTAAATCCAGAACCCCTGCCCTTAATCACAACCCTGTTCTAATTCTGGAGTCTATGATAAGTTGAACAAGTTTCAGGCCCAGGACCACTGATCTTAAACAAGTAATACACTTTACACCTCAAGTGATTTTTAACATTTATGAAAAGTAATGTGACCAGATAATGACATCCCATCCCTATTCCTGCCACCCTGATACGTCTTTAGGACAGTTGAGGAGAAGTTAAGGTGTTTGTGCTAATGGCTTTCAGCTTTGCCTGCTCTTCTGTGCTTATCTGGTCAGTTACTCTCAGTTAACCCCTGGTCCCCAACATCCAAGTTCTATCAGTCCATTGTTAGTTGTAGTTCATTGGTTCCTAGAGTGTGGCTCCTGAACTAGCAGCAACAGCAGCAACTGGGAACTTGTTAAGAGACCCAATTCTGGCCTCATTCCAGACCGACTAAATCAGAAACTCTGATTCAGCCTGTGTTTCAACAGCCCTCACCTAGAGATTATGATACTAAGTGAAATAAGTCCGAAAGAGAATGACAGATACCATATGATATCACTTATATGTGGAATCTAAAATATGACACAAGTGAACATATCTATGAAACAGACAGACTCAGACATAGAGAACAGGCTTGTGGTTCGCCATGGAGGAGGGTGAGTAGGAAAGCGAAGGACTGAGAGTTTGGGACAAACTATTATATATGGATGGATAAACAGCAAGGGCTTATTACATGGCACAGAGACCTATAGTCAGTATCCTGTGATAAACCATATGGAAGAGAATATGCAAAAGAATGTATACATATATATGTATAACTGAGTCACTGTACTGTAGATATTAACACAAGACTATAAATCAACTCTACTTCAATAAAATTAACAACAACAAGTAATTCTTTAAGAGATTATGATGCATGCTAAAGTTTGAAAACCATTACTATAGTATACTCTAGGGTTTCCATTCGGGAGCAAGCTACCAAAAGTTTTTTGACAATACCTGGTATTAAAATTGAGAATTTCAATCTTGAGTCTCTGCTGCTGGGTCTTGCAGTCTAACTTTATTGAAATAGCCATGGCTACTAAGCTAGTGGGGGGTTCCCAGGTGGCTCAGTGGTAAAGAATCCACCTGCCAATACAGGAGATGTGGGTTCGATCCCTGGGTCGGGAACATACTCTGGAGAAGGAAATGGCAACCCACTTCAGTGTTCTTGCTGGGATAATACCATGCACAGTGGGCTACAGTCCCTGGGGTTGCAAAGAATCTGACACTACTGAGCATGCGCACTGCAACCTAATGAGCATTTTAAAAGGGCTTTTTGTCAGCCTCTCTGAAGTAATTATACTTTATGAACACACCTAAGCTTTGCTTTATGACTTTAATTCATTCCTGAAAACCTTACCTCTTAGTGAAAAGATTTTAAAGCAGAAGATATTTCCATCAATTTTAATGGAAAAAAATTATGTGTTTCATGGTTATCTAAGATACCAAAATAGTTTTCAGATTAAAAAATATATCAGTTGAACAGTGATAACAAGTTTGTATAAATAAATACTTAGAAAGTTAATAATAACAGTTTGTACTTAAAATGTTATGTAATGATGATTTATTGTACTTGCAAAAAGAGGAAGAGAAGGCTTGATAGTGAGAGGTGGCTGGTGGTGGAGGACTACAAAGGAATTATTCTTTGGAAGGGGCTGGAGAGTCAGGTAGTAAACTTTAAAGCAGATAATCTTTGGGAGTGTGTGGGTATCTTGCACTTAAAAACAGCTACAGCACACCTGGGCCTGCCAGTGGGATACAGGTGAAACAGCCTCTGTTCTCAAGGAGACTGGAGGAGTGAGATGCCCCAACATCTCACTCTATAAGGAACTAAGTGCTTGTGGAAACTAAGCGCTGTATAGAAGGAGAGCGGAGGGAGCGGCCGGGGAATATTCTAGACTCCTCAGTCTTCAAATTAAACCTTAGAAAAAGAGCGGGGTCCTAACTGGTGGAAATGGGGACAGGGTAGGCCATGCTGAGGTAATGGTGGGAGAAGGTTCAGGACTTATTGTCCTGAACTGGGAGGGACTGGGAGTCCATTTGGAGCACTTGGAAAGGAAAGAAAAGGAAGGGCGTGTGTGTATGACAGAGATATAGGAAAGGGGACACTGAACTTATTTCAGCTGCATTCTGTGGGCCACAGGGAGCTATGGAAAGCATTTGAAGAGAGCAAGGCATGTTTTAGGAGGAGTAAAATCAACGGAAAAAAAACTAGTTATAGCACAGGAAAATACCATTAAGGCAAAATAAAGAAACAAGAGCACCTTTGAAACAGGAGTCGTGCATGCACTCAACAGATGGGGGAATCATAAGGAATGCTACCTCTTCAATGTTCTTGCTTGGTGTTCATATGCAAAGAAAAACTTCTGATTCATCCAAATGCGGTACATGGTTTAATTTTTCTTTATAATATTCTCTAAATAGAAATGATCGTATTGAGTAGAGCAATGAATGTATCTGTTAAATATCACTTCTTATATTTTGAATACGTCTTTGATTTTTTTTAAGTTGTAATACAAAAAAGGGAGGGGTTCATTGTCCAAGAAGTGGTATTACTTTTCAAGAGACATTATGACAAAAAGCTACCTAACAGTTGTCATGTGAGGCAAGTCTGTGATAAGAAATGACATGTCTAAAAACAACTGATTGAAAACTATGCTTGAAACAGTCTCAGTTGTGGATTTCCTGCAAGCCTTTAGGTGAGGCAGTTTTTAACTATAAATTTTGTAGGCCTCTCTAATCTCTTTTATGTAGCCTTCTTATGTCCCAGAGTTTTAACAGTCCATTTGGTTTACAGCCTTGGCTATTTGTATTCATACTTTGCTCTTTTTCTTTCTTGAATCTGACAGTGGAGGAAGAAAGAAGTCATTCCTACCCACAGATTTGGAGCGGGGAGAGATTTTATTATTGTTTTTGGTTTAGAAAGAAAAGAACTAAAGATGTCTGTGTTTTATTAGATATGTAGAACTCCAAGTTCACATATATAATATTTTATAATACCTTATTTATTATGTATTTCTTAAATAGGAATGTAGATAATTCCTTCTTGGGTAAAATTATGTGGGAGCAAAGGTTATTTAACTCCACCACCCAGGAATATAGCACATAGGAAACAGTGTGTAAAAGATTTTTTTTTCTTTGTCTTGGATGTGAGAAATCTGAAATTGGAAAAATTTTCCTTTTTTATATATTTTTAATAATGGGCATATTATACTTTCCTCTATCCCAAAACAGCATTCATGAAAAAAAAAATGCTTTTATGATGATATTAAAATATTAAGTGGAAGTCACTTCTAGTTATCAGGTTTGTTAAGGGATAGAGTTAACAATGTAGTGAAGTTTTTTTTAGCTTGCTAGGTTAATTTCCTTTCTATCTCCATCTAGAGAACACAGAACATTTAAAATTGACATTTCCATAGCTGTTTGACTCAGATGTACTGAGAAGATGCACATGGCCTAAAATTTCTGCCAAGATCATAATTCTTGACCCACAGATAGCCTCTTTTAGTTAAAGTCTGATGACAGAGTAATAGAAACTTTGTAAAACCTTGTATTGGTCATAGTTGTTGTTGCTTTTGTTTTTATAAAATGTAACGGGTATAGAAATGGTTGGCAGTGGAATGGTTATACCTGCTGCTCCTCATATAAGGTTTGAGGTTCAGAGACCCAGATCTACAGTTTATGGAGAAGAAAACTGGACATTGACTTTTAAGAGAATTATCCGTGGTTCTTAAATTTGGCAATGACAGAAAAAACTTTTTCAAAAAATTCAAGATAGATTACACTTTGGGTCCAAATAAAGAATTGTTTCTGAGATAGTGATAGCAAGATTTGGAACCAGGACTACTAGTATATTTGTGTAATCTGTGCCCTACTCCAAGAGAATAAAGGAAAGCTAAGATCCCTGCCCACACTCTGAGCTTCCCAAGCCATATGTCCTGGCACAGGGCTGCGCGGAGGAAGAGGGTTTTTTTGGTATTTGACCACCCAGTAGGAACACTTTCTGCAGTTAGCGTGGAGAGGGGCACCTTTTTGCAATTGACTGAAAGGAATCATATATGCTAGCTGAGGCCTCTTTGGAACCCAATACTTGGAATAATTGTTAACAGTGTTGTCAGCAAAAGATCTTCTCTGGGGTCATTTGATAATTAATTGTTATTACATGTTATCTAAAGAGAGTTCTAAAGTTTATATAACATGGGACTACTGCCCATAGTACTATAAATTCAGAAGACATTAGCAATGCTGAAACTGGGCAAAAATGAAGGCTTCTTTAAGTCTTTTTATAAGAGCCTATATTTGTGGCCAAATGTGAACCAGTTCGTGAGGCATTAATTTTTATTTCCAGGAAGGGAATAGCTATGATTCAGATGATTACCTTCCATCCTCATAGTATATGTAATCTGATATTAAAAATTCTTGAGAACAAACTTATATAAAATATTTGAAACTCATCTGTATAAAGTCACTAATTCTCTTTTAAACTAAGAATATTAGGCTGGAAGTTAGGAAACCCATACTCTAACTGTTGGTACCCCACTAATTCATTCTGGCCTCATACAAGTAGCTTAACCTTTCTGGCCCTCAATTTCCAAATCTGTAAAGTGAAAGAAGTGCACCAAATATACGGTCTCTTTCAGTTCTAACATTCTGTGACTTTAAAAAAGTAAAAATCTTTTCTAGCCAGATCTTGAACTGCAATTTAATACATTGATGGAGAAACAGTCCATTTTAAATCACTTAAGCCAAATAACCATATTTTTCATACTCGTTCTTGTTTTCCAGAAACTCTGCGAAGGCATATTTAAAGTCCTTTTAAAGGACATCCCAACAACATGTCAAGTGTCCTGCCTGGAAGTTCTCCGCATTCTCTCCAGAGACAAAAAGGTTTTAGTTCCTGTAACAACCAAGGAAAATATGCAGATACTGCTGCGACTAGCCAAGCTAAATGAGTCGGATGATTCTTTGGAGAAGGTGTCAGAGTTCCCAGTTATTGTGGAGTCATTAAAATGTCTTTGTAACATAGTGTTCAACAGTCAGATGGCACAGCAGCTCAGTCTGGAACTTAACCTTGCTGCAAAGCTCTGTAACCTCCTGAGAAAGTGCAAGGACCGAAAGTTTATCAATGACATTAAGTGCTTTGACTTGCGCTTGCTCTTCGTCCTGTCACTTTTGCACACCGACATCAGGTCACAATTGCGCTATGAGCTCCAAGGACTACCGCTGCTAACCCAGATCTTGGAAAGTGCCTTTAGCATCAAGTGGACCGATGAATATGAATCGGCCATAGACCATAATGGACCTCCTCTCTCACCTCAGGAGACAGACTGTGCCATTGAGGCCCTTAAAGCTCTCTTCAATGTGACAGTAGACAGTTGGAAGGTGCATAAAGAGGTAAGGTCAAGAAGAGTATTCTCATCTGCTTGGAATTTCATTGGTTTGGGAGCTGCCTGAAACAGAGGAATGCTAAACAGGGAAATGGAAGAAGTTTCCAATTCCCTCATTAATCAGTTACATGACTCAGGATACATTTCTTAACCATTTGTAACTCTTATTCTTTGCATCTGTATGACACTTATCCAAAGAATAGGGTGAGGATGGACTGCTGTTTTGTGAGATGCCTAGTTCCTTTTCTGAGTTGTACTATCATGTGTCTTTTTTTTTTTAAGTGCCTCTTTCAGAAACAAGGTTTAAATTATTAAAAGAGTTGATGGGAAACAAAACAATGATTCATAAAGGTCTAGGAATGTTCATTGCCTGCTATTTTAAAGAAATATTAAGATATTTAGGCCAGTTGAAATCAGTCAGAATGGATGTCTGCTCAGAAGAGTAAAAGATACTGTGTTTATCACCTGTCATACCAGTCTCCTGATGTGTTACTCTGTAGTATTAGATAACTATCAGAAGTGTAGGATACAGCTAGGATATATGCTGATACACAGTCTTAGGAAACCAGTATAATTACACCAGAGTATGGGAAGGTTATTTTAAACGACTTGATTTATTTCTAGACTAAGATCCTTTTCTGTGGCTTGGACCATCCAGCAACCCAAAGTGAGGCAGATTTGATAGTTTATATTTGAGTACCACAAGAACAGTATGCTAAACAAGAAGATTAGTTTAAGAAAGTCAACAGTTTTCAGTGAAGAGGACGAACCTTTTCTCTTGCTTCTACAATCTTAACATTTCACATTTA
Source organism: Cervus canadensis (assembly GCF_019320065.1). Classification (NCBI taxonomy): domain Eukaryota; kingdom Metazoa; phylum Chordata; class Mammalia; order Artiodactyla; family Cervidae; genus Cervus; species Cervus canadensis. The sequence goes on from NC_057406.1 coordinate 53,769,121, forward strand.
CCCCCTCTCTTTAACCTTAAATAACTCATAAAATTTAGTCTCTTTCTTAAAAAAAGAAAAGAAAGAAAAAAAGTATTTTGGTGCCAGAGCAAATTATCTTTTCTGACAGTTGACTTTAGGACTTCAGTTACCATTTCCCTGTGTCCATCTGAGGCAGCTCTCACCATGAATAAAGATCTGGTTTTGCCAGCACCCTACTTTGGAAGGGCTATCTCAATGCGGTGCTATAGTAGCAGTATGCAGGCATCTGAGTTTTAAAGTGCAAATAGGTCTATATTTTGAAACCAAATATTTGAAGATCAGTCCTAACAGCTGTTTTAGATGACTGTAGTATGGTTAGTTTTTCCTGGGACTTGGCAGAAAAAGATGCAGAAAGCCCACATGCTCCATTTGTGCTTTGAAACCAAATATTTGGGAGTATTTAAAATGTTATGTCTCTATGCTTATTTGGTACCTTCTATGGTTATTTTTCTTACACTGTTTGCTTTGGTGTTTTTAAGTTCTCCATTTAGTTGCAAGAGCTTTTCTGAGACTGTTGGTTTGCCATTGTTGGAGCCCCTGTTAATTAAATTGTGTCCAAAACAGTAGCTCACACCCGTTCAGATTCCTGACAGAAAGGGTTTATAGTTCAGTGGCACATCAGCATATGTATGGAATGATGTGTAATAAATATCCGTATACCGAGATTAGCCCTAATTAGGGTGCTTCAATTATAATTAATAGCAGGGCTGGAAGAGGCTTTAGAAAATGTTGAAGTGGCAAATACGTACTCTGTATTATAGGATGTTTATTTTTCAAAAGATAAATCATAAAGGATCAGTAGTCCTGAAGTGGACATCTCAACAAACCCCTTGTGAGTCATGGATCACTTGATACAACCTTTGTAAAATGTACCGAGTTAATATGCCTCTGGGCTATTTTGAAGTTATCAGAAGTTGTAAACAGTATTGAAAACAGAGTCTTGCCAACCCATTTAGACAAGAGTATGGGGAAGGTTGGGCTTCCCAGGTGGCATTAGTGGTAAAGAACCCACCTGCCAGTGCAAGAGACTTAAGAGACCCAGGTTTGATACCTGGGTCAGGAAGATCCCCTGGAGGAGGGCATGGAAACCCACTCCAGTATTCTTGCCTGGAGAATCCCATGGACTACTAGTGGGCTACAGTCCATAGGGTTGCAAAGAGTTGGACACAACTGAAGCGACTTCACACGCACGCACTCATGCATGGGAAAGGTTAATTTAGACCATTTGAGTCTCCATAAGTCTCTAAATTCAAATTTTAGCAAGCATTTGCTCATTCAGTTAGTCAACAAATATTTATGAACAATTGCTAGGTATTACCCAGGCATTGTGAAATATATTGGTGAATAGACAGATAGTCTCTGCAAACTTCAGTTCTATTGGTAAGACAGATAATTAGTAAACAAATATGTAATTTAAATTGTATTAAGTGCTAGGAGAGAAACAGTATAATGATGGAGAATATTAAGTATAGTTAGAGAAGGCCTCTGAAAGTCTCTCCTGAGATCTGAAGACTGAGAAGGATTTGGCCTTTTAAAGAATGAGCGGAGGAAACCTTTCTCAGAGATTGAACAGCATGTAAGAGACACAGAAATCATAGAGTACTTTTTATTGAGCTGTCTACAACTTGACTATGATGCTTTGGATGTGGCCAACAAAATTGGGATCATCTAAACTGAGTTGGGCTTCCGTGGTGGCTCAGACAGTAAAGAATTCACCTGCAATGCAGGAGACCTGGGTTTGATCCCTGGGTCGGGAAGATCCTCTGGAGGAGGATGTATTACTGGCAACCCATTCCAGTATTCTTGCCTGGAGAATTCCATGGACAGAGGAGCCTGGCGGGCTACAGTCCATGGACTCACAGAGTTGGACACAACTGAGCAACTAACACACTACAACTTGGCATAAAGAAAATCTATAGTAAGCGTGCAGAGAAACTCTTCCTCTTGTCAGGAAGAGTTCATTTACCTGAATTTTAATATCTACTTGATTGTCAGATTAAAGACATCTTTCTCCAGGTGAGCAATCATCTAAAGAATTGTTAATACTTTAAAATACCAACTGAAATAAAGGGATATGGAAAGCTGACTGTATGGAAGAATCCAACTTTAAAATACAGATTTAAAAATAATACTTTCCTCATTCTGAAAACGAATACTTGCTAAATAATACTGCAAAGATCTAAGGGAAAAAGCATATGAGCAAGAAGAAAGTACAAATTACCTGTAAACCTACCACTCAGAGATAAGCCTTGTTTGCATTTTGCTGTATATCTTTCTAACCATTCTTCGTTGTATAATATATAAACATTTATTATTTATTTATTTTTACAAAAATGCAGTCATTTTATCATCTTGCTTTTTTTCTTTCCCACAATAAATGTTCTTAAAGAGTAGTAGATTACATGATGTGTTCCTTGAAGCCATAAAGTTCCTAGGAGTGACCTCTGAGGTTGAGTGGACAGTGTTTCAGGTTCCCACCCTTTCTTTAAAAAAAGCACCTTTGATCATTGCTGTTGCTATTGTTATTTTTCTTTAAATTTAGATTGTAACTAGACTTCATTTGGGATATAAAGAGTTCTGCATCCAAAAAAAATTTTTTAATAACCACTTTCTTCTCATATTTGTTAAAGATAATAAATCTTTATGAAAGAATGAAAGTGAAAGTTGCTCAATCATGTCCGACTCTTTGTGACCCCATGGGCTATACAGTTCATGGACTTCTCCAGGCCAGAATACTGGAGTGGGTAGCCTTTCTCTTCTCCAGGGGATGTTCCCAACCCAGGGATTGAACCTAGGTCTCCCGCATTGCAGGATTCTTTACCAGCTGAGCCACCAGGGAAGCCCTTATGAAAGAACACTCACAAGTATATGTGTAAAAATACTTAAAAGTATTCCTTCATAAGGATCCATCAACCTTTAACCAATGCCCTATGTGTAAGAATTTGGGGTTTTTTGCAGTTGTTTGCTATTTTAAATAGTAATACAGTGAGTTTTCTTACAAAATCTTTGTAGATAAATTCCTGCGCCAAAGGATTTTTCAAAACTTTAGGGTTTCTTTTTATGTATCATACGTATTTAAATGTATATGTGTTACCAAATATTGACCTTCAGAAGAACAGTGCTAGTTTATACCTTTCAAAACCTGGGCATTTCACTTTTTAAAATCTTTACCTATTTTACAACTCAGTTGTCACAAAAAACATGCTTGGTTTTGGTTTTAACTGTTCCAGTAGGTATTTTTATGACTGTTCATTTACAATTCTCAAAAACAGAAAATTAAATTTTTCTTGAGGTTTAGCAAATTAGTGGAATTTGTTCATTTTAGATTCATGCCTCAATGTTAAATTCCTATCTGGAAGCCAATGCCGTCAGTAGAATTTGGAGATTCTTTTCCATTCATCAGGAAATGTAGCTAGCCTTATTTCCACATGCGGTGTCTGTCTCCCTACCTTCCCCCTTGTCTCTTTCTCTCCCTTTCCTGATAGTAGTGTATTTTAAATGGTCAAATGATTCCTTTTATAGGACCCAAAGTCAATTCTAGAAAAGTTCATGGAAATGATCCTGTCTTCTTCCTGTTTTAACACTTTGCTAAATCTCTTGGCTCATTGAGGAAAGCGTGTTATTCTAGAGATCCCTTACTTTTAACACATGTTCCCTTCTGCAGTGTTTCCTAGGTATCCGTTCAATGTAATGAAAAAATATAAGAACCAGCACACATGTTAGAGCCAGACAACCAAGCACAAACAGAGAAGTGGTACAAGTGTCTGAGTATTAAAGGATGCTGTTTGAGTGAGACAAGATAGTGAGTATCTTTAGGAGTCAGTTGGAATGTCACATTGTAACAGAAGAGATTGATTCCATCATTATTTTAGAGACTTGGAAGGAAATGTGAAAAAAATACATGACATTATTTAATTAAAAATAAAGCTTCTCTTAACTGAATCATTTTTTCAACAAACATTTATTTTGTCCCCAACACATGCAGAGTTTTGTATTAGGTACACAATATGCATTATAAAGCATCTTTGCCCTCAGAGAACTAACAGTACAATAGGAAAATCAGACATGTGAACAGATGGATACGTAACTGTTTTGTCATATTATTTACTGTTCTTCTCTCCATTTTCTGTATGTTTGAAAATAAAGAACTACCTCAGAATATACAGATGCTACAAATGCCATGTATTCTAGATCTTTGGAGGTATGTCTGACCTCACTTAGTCTTTCTGCTAAGCAATATACCTAGCCCAGAGTAAATGTTTAGTGAGTATTTGTTTTATGAAAAATAAAATGTGATATAGTCTGTGCAATCTGCATAAATAGAAATATATAAGAGAAATAGCCCAAAGTGACAGGGAAGAAAGTTTATGATACCTTTAAAATTTTCACAACTATTAAAAATTTTTTCTAGAAACCTAAAACATTTAATAACATTGTTTAGAGAGCAGATTCTAGCTTTTTTGAAGATACAGCACACTATTTTATAGCATTTATATTTCCCTTTGTAAGTTAATTCAAAAAAACATTTATTACTTTATGCCCAGCACCATGTTAGCTGTAAAAGGTGTGGAGGTAGAATACTTAATCTTTGCCTATAAAGAGACAGAGATCTTTGAACATACGTGATTTAGAAGGACAAGTAACTGAAAAATAGCCTGGGTAAAATATAGGGTGAAATACTACCCAGGGTATAGCTATATTTCCAGGTAAGAGTACAAGTGTACGTTTGTGTGTGTGTGTGTATTTATGTTTCACTTTTTGTAGAATTGAAATTGAATTTTCATAGGACCAGTTTCCTAAACCTTCTTGAACTAATTAGAACTACCCTGGGATAACATAGCCTGTTTAGGACTCACTGGTGTGAAGTATTCTCCTTTCAGACTTTTTCTCAGGCCTTGATTAGATCAGTTACAGCTTTCAGTGAAAAGGTAGGAAGATATTGATACCTTTACCAAACAAAAATGAAAATATTCCAGATTGCATAGTAGAAAAAAGCAATGGTACAGTTCAGTTCAGTTCAGTTCAGTCGCTCAGTCGTGTCTGACGCTTTGCGACCCCATGAACCGCAGCATGCCAGGACTTCCTGTCCATCACCAACTCCTAGAGTCCACCCAAACCCATGTCCATCAAGTCGATGATGCCATCCAACCATCTCATCCTCTGTCGTCCCCTTCTCCTGCCCTCAATCTTTCCCAGCATCAGGGTCTTTTCTAATGAGTTAGCTCTTCCCATCAGGTGGCCAAAGTATTGGAGTTTCAGCTTCAACATCAGTCCTTCCAATGAATACCCAGGACTGATCTCCCCTAGGATGGACTGGTTGGATCTCCTTGCAGTCCAAGGGACTCTCAAGAGTCTTCTCCAACACCACAGTTCAAAAGCATCAATTCTTCGGCGCTCAGCTTTCTTTATAGTCCAACTCTCACATCTATACATGACCACTGTAAAAACCACAGCCTTGACTAGACGGACCTTTGTTGGCAAAGTAATGTCTCTGCTTTTTAATATGCTATCTAGGTTGGTCATAATTTTCCTTCCAAGGAGTAAGCATCTTTTAATTTCATGGCTGCAATCACCATCTACAGTGATTTTGGAGCCCAGAAAAATAAAGTCAGCCACTGTTTCCACTGTTTCCCCATCTATCTGCCATGAAGTGATGGGACCAGATGCTATGATCTTAGTTTTCTGAATGTTGAGCTTTAAGCCAACATTTTCACTCTCCTCTTTCACTTTCATCAAGAAGCTCTTTAGTTCTTCCTCAGTTTCTGCCATAAGGGTGGTGTCATCTGCATATCTGAGGTTATTGATATTTCTCCCGGCAATCTTGATTCCAGCTTGTGCTTCCTCCAGCCCAGCGTTTCTCATGATATACTCTGCATATAAGTTAAATAAGCAGGGTGACAGTATACAACCTTGACATACCCTTTTTCCTATTTGGAACCAGTCTGTTGTTCCATGTCCCGTTCTAACTGTTGCTTCCTGACCTGCATACAGGTTTCTTAAGAGGCAGGTCAAATGGTCTGGTATGCACAGTTTATTGTGATCCATACAGTCAAAGGCTTTGGCATTGTCAATAAAGCAGAAGTAGATGTTTTTCTGGAACTCTCTTGCTTTTTCAGTGATCCATTGGATGTTAGCAATTTGATCTCTGGTTCCTCTGCCTTTTCTAAAACCAGCTTGAACATGGAAGTAATGGTACAGTAGTGGAATCTATAAATAAGAAGCAAAGTCTATATAAAAAGATCCCCCCACCAAAAAAAGATTCCAAAGAGTTTCATGAATTTCTACCTCTCTTTTAGTGTTATCTCATTTTGATTTCCACTGTCCCAACAAACTTGCTTGCTTTTCTCTTTCTTCCTCCTCTCCTTGTCTTAGGGATTTTTTTTCCTTATCAATCTTTGGAGATAGTAGGATTACAGAGGAGAAAATATTGATGCCCTAAAAATATCAAATCTAAGCTCTTGAAGAAGTAAATGACAGTTTATAAGTTGTTTGTATACTGTTTTGTAATGAGCAACTATATTTAATCCTTCAAGCATCTATATGAGACAGGAGGAATATTAATCTCATTTGACAGATGAAGACAGTGAAGATCAAAGAGTTTATTTATGTAGTCACCCAGCAGAATAACCGATAGTAGGAAATCATGTCCACTCTAACCTTTGTTAAGTAAAACATCTTAAATGATAGCTCTTATTCAATAAATATTTATTGAGCCATAGACTAATAATAGAATAAAAAGTTTAGAAACAAGCATATACATATATAGTCAACTGAGTTATGATACAGGTAACATTGAAGTGCAGTGGGAAAAGGTGGGTTTTGTAATCAATTAAAAATGAATTTAGGGACTTCCCTGGTAGTCCAGTGGTTAAAAATCTGCTTGCCAATGCAGGGGACACAGGTTTGATCCCTGGTCTAGCAAGATACCACATGCCACGGGGCAACTAAGCTGTGGGCCGCAACTCATGAGCCCACACTCTGGAGCCAGCAAGTCACAACTATTGAGCCTGTGTTGTGCCTAGAGGCCGTGCTCGCAACAAGAGAAGCCACTGCAATGAGAAGCCCACACACCACAACTAGAGAGTAGCCCCTGCTCATTGTAACTAGCAAAAGCCCGCATGTAGCAACAAAGACCCAGCACAGCCAAAACTAAATAAATAAATTTAAATCTCTACCTTACACCATACAGAAAAAATTAATTTGTGATGGGTAAGAGATTTAAAAATGTAAAAGGTAAAGTAATAAAAGCTTTTGGAAAAAAGTAGAAGATTATCTTCATGACTCTATTTTAAATAAACATTTCTTAAATATGAAAGATTTTTAAAACAGTACAAAGTAAAGATCAAACTATAAAGGAAAAATTGACAAACTGGCTTTCATGAAAATGAGTTTGTCAAAAAAAAAAAAAAATGAGTTTGTCAAGAGAAGAAGGTAAAAAAGCAGGCTACCAAATGGGAAATTATATTTGTAATACATATATGCAATAGGTACTCTACCTAGAATGCTTTAAAGAAGTTCTACAAACAGTGTCAATCAGCCCAATGGAAAAATACGCAAAAAGCTTGAAGAGGCACCTCGTAAAAGAGCTATACAAATTACTTATAAGAAAAAAATGTGTTCAACATTATCAGCCATCGGGAAAATGCATAATAAAACCTCTGTACATGCACCAAATGGCAGATTTAAAAGGCTGACAGTATCAAGTGTGGGCACGGCTGTAGATGTGTAAGCTGGTACCAACACTCTGAAACACTGTTTTGTGGAACCTCCTAAAGTGTGTCTTATGTATATGACCCAGTGTACCAAATGATATGTAAGAAAGTATGTACATGTTCATAGCAGCACTCTTCAGTATAGCCCAAGTGTCCGGCAAGAGTAGGATGGATATGTGAATTATAATATACTCATATTCAGCAGTGACTTCCTAACCTAGCTATGAGGAAACAGATTGTTTTCCCTAGATGTCAAAATGGAACTCTTTTATAATACAGTATTACACACAATGTCAAACTGCTTGAAAAGTTTCTAAATGTTCAAGTGTACCTTCTGTCCTCATGGTATTGCAGATCAGTGGCAAAAAGTGCAGACCAGCACTTCCAATAACACTAATCTCAAGTGATGAAAATGAACAAACTACAACTGCACAGAGCAAAGTGGCTGAATCCCACAACCAGATGCAGAAGGGTCTCTATTTTATGATTCCCTTCACATAAAATTCATGACAACAAAAATCACTCACCTATGATGTTATTTTTTAGAATTACAATTGAGGAGCTGGAGATCTATCATTTGAAGAGGTCATGAGGGCAGTTCTGAGGTTCTCAGTCCTGGCATTGCTCTGTTTTCATGCTGGTTATATGGACGTGCTCATTTTGTGAAAGTTTATCTAGCTGTACACTTAGGATTTGAGCACTTTTCTATATTTTATTTACATTAAAAAATATTGAACATTTATTAAATATATGCCCTCTAAATTTGTGAAGGTAATAGATGGAGAAAACAATGCCTACGTAAGTATATAAACAAATGTGGAATTACAGATTATGATTCCCTGAAAGAAATCATAACAAAATACAGTGAAAGAGAATAATAAAAGAAGGAATCTACTTAGATAAGGTGGTCCAAGAAGGGGTTTCTCTGAGACCTGGAGGATGAAAAGGAATCAGCGATAACCATGGCAAAAACTCCAGGGACTTCAATAGTTATTTTGAGTACAGAAATAGAATTTAGTGTAATTACAGTAAAAGAGGATATGCAGACATAAGGTGCAACCTGGGAATTGGTGTCACAAAGACTGGGACAGGAGGAGAAGGGATGGAAAGAAGTAGGATTTTCACTGGCAGTTGCAGAAGTGAAAAGACTAGTGGAAAGATTAGCATGCAGTTTTGCAAGAGGCTTGTTGACATCAGCAGGAGAAAAGAATGATGTGATATTTAAAATAAAGAAAAATTTAGTGTTAAAGGAAGTGTATTCCTAGTTAATTATCCAAACCAGAGAAAATATGATCTTTTTAAGAGTTAACTGCCGTGGTTAGTTGCTCAGTCGTGTCCGACTCTTTGCAACCCCATGGACTAGCCTGCCAGGCTCCTGTCTCCATGGGGATTCTTCAGGCAAGAATACTGGAGTGGATTGCCATGCCCTCCTCCAAGGTATCTTCCCAACTTAGGGATCAAACTCAGGTCTCCCGCATTGCAAGTGGATTCTTTCTCATCTGAGACACCAGGGAAGCCCAAGAGTTAAGTAATAGATGAATTTCACTTGCATTTCAGTGTGCTTCATGTAATGTGATGTATGTAAAAGTAATTTGCATATTAGAGGATTTTGATTCAGGCATTTGAAGATGGATGGCAAGTAGAACAGCATTCATTCCAAACTCTTAGCATCTCTAGCATTCCACTGGTCCCCCCTCCCCAACACACAATAATTTCCTTATCACTCATTTGAGCTCTATCAGTCTTCCCTTTTGATTTCTTCCTACTTCATCCTTTCCCCTCACCCTCAAATGTTTCATTGAATGTACTAAGCATTTTCATGTATATCAGCTTCTTTAATCCTTTTGTAACCCCAGCAGTCTCATGTTTGTGGAGCTGCATAGAGGAAACTTTGACTCAGAGAAGCTATGTGATTTGCCTAAAGTCACAACCTATACTCTTGACTCTAAGTGCAGTGCTTTTTCTACCATGCCATTGAGACCTTCATCTTTTCCAAATCAACACGTGATAGTGTTATTTCAAAATAATGAAATATTTCAGTATTGAAATATGAAATATATGAAATATAGAGATATTCAAAATATTACATTATGAGTAATGAAACTGTGCTGTTATTTGTTAGATTTTATAAAAGACATCTTTCTAGAAGGGCTAAGTTATATATAGGAATATAAGATGTTGTTGTTCAGTCATTAAGTCATGTCCAACTCTTCACAACCCCATGGATTGCAGCACGCCAGGCTTCCCTGTCCCTCACCATCTCCCGGAGTTTGCCCAAGTTCATGTCCATTGAATCATTGATGCCATCCCAACCATCTCATCCTCTGTCACCCTCTTCTCCTTCTGCCTTCAATCATTCCCAGCAACAGGGTCTTTTCCATTAAGTTGGCTCTTCACATCAGGTGACCAAAGTATTGGAGCTTCAACTTCAGCATCAGTCCTATATATGTATAATGTGTGACCATATTTCACTTTACATAGACTTGAAATCAATTTTATATATATGTGTATATATATATATATATATATATATAAACAAAACTTTAAAGTTTTTAATAGTTTTTGAAGTAATTGGAAACTTCCTAAAATGTAACATATCCAGGATCTGATTATAATAGATAATTATCACTAATTTCATATGTCTTCTTAATTACTAAAGATCTGAAATAAAAAAGATACAACCTTGATGCAGATGGTTAAAAAAATTGTAGTGGCCCAAGATCTCATTAAAAATAAAGAGGTAAACCAAATGATTATTCAGAGCTTAGCTTATCCTATTATTTGCTTTCCCTCTGACTCTGAAAGTGAAAGTTGCTCAGTCGTGTCCAACTGTTTGCCACCCCATGGACTGTACAGTCCATGGAATTCTCTAGGCCAGAATACTGGAGTGGGTAGCCTTTCCCTTCTTCAGGGGATCTTCCCAACCCAGGGATTGAACCCAGGTCTCCTGCATTGCAGGCAGATTCTTCACCAGCTGAGCCACAAGGAAAGCCCAAGAATACTGGTGTGGGTAGCCTATTCGCTCTCTAGCGGATCTTCCTCACCCTGGAATCAAACTGGTGTCTCCCACATTGCAAGCAGATTCTTTACCAACTGAGCTATCTGACTCTACCTGTCTTTAATACTGCTACCAGTGAGTAAACATTAGGAAAATAGGAGATTAAACTCAGATTGCTTGTTTTTATCACTTGCTTGTCACTTTGGAGAGCCCAGGAGCAAGATTGGGAGGAACTAGGAGATTAAGAAGATTCATTAAAATGAAGTAGGTAGATGAGTAGGTTTTAATCCATTGTCTTTGAAACTTAAGAGATACGATATTTTTACTGAGAACACACAACCTGCTTCTGAAATATCTGATAGTATTATATCTGTTTGAATTTTTATACTGACTTGTAAACTGGAACAGTATACTATCCAACAAAAGAATCTAGACTTTCTGGAAATGGAAAAGATCCCTAGTTGCACTGAATCTTGTGATCAGGTAAAACGGAGTAGTTGATATATGGATCTGATCATTATTCTCTTTTTCTGACATGTCATAAGGGAGAGGCCAGATCAACAATTTCTGGTTTCAGCCATTTCTGGCAGTAGCTGTAGCTGTTCATATGAGATGACTGTTCACTTAGTGTTACCTTGGAAATTGTTCTGGTGTCTATTATGTATGGCATGAGAACAGGTGTTTTGGGGGTCTGATATGCCATAGGATGGCTCCCAGGAGTGTAGTAATGTACCAGACTCTTTGTGAAAGCGTTCTTTGAATCTCCAATCTTGCTTCTCTTCTGTTTGCCACAGAGTGAGTCTCATCAGTTCCGCGTCATGGCAGCTGTCCTTCGCCATTGTTTACTAATCGTAGGTCCAACTGAAGACAAAACAGAAGAGCTACACAGGTAAGTAACCTCTGTTGGTATCTCAGTGAAAGACATAATCAGTTCTTATTGTTTTTATGCATCTGATTTTAATTGTTATAAACACAAGAAAGTGGAAATGTTATAGTAAATCAGGTAGCCAGTAGGTCGAAAATCATTACTATGCCCTGATGAGAAATTTTCATTCTGTTTCCTTTGACTTTGTTATATTGAGCCCCTCAACAAGAGAAGAGAATTTGGCATTTGTTGCATTCAACAATAAAACCCAGAACAACAATAATAATAGCACACAGTTGTTGAATACTGTGCGTAGCATTATGCTGAGTGCTTTATAAAGACTAACCTCTTTTAATCATCACACCAATCTTATGAGGTAGGTACTATTTTTCCCTTTCAATACGTGATGAAACTGAGTCATAGAAAAATCAAGCAGCTTCTCTGAGATTGTGTATAAGTGAAAGAGCTTGGGGCTGAACCCTGATTTTAATTACTACACTTAAACTAATACTCTATTTTCATTGTAAGAGGGTTTATCAAAAAGTATATCTTAAGCAATGTTAATTAAATTTTAAAAGCTTATTATAAGAATTGGGTCACAGTCTCAAGTATCAATATATAAAAAAATAGTTCAAGTTTTGTGACTTGCCTACTAGAATTATTATGGACTGCTGTTAAAAGTTATCATTCTCTGAGAACAACTGAAGAAGTATTAATGCATTTTTCTAGTTCTCTTACTTTCTATTTTATGTCAGATTGGTAGTAACAACACTTCTGACTTTAACATGAGATTGTCTATGGTGTTTTATTCTGTAAGAACACAAATGGCATTTTAAACAATTCAAATAAATTCAAATTTGTAAACTTTGGCATTAAATCTCCTTTAAAAACAATTTAAAATTGGGTTCTTCTAATAATAGAAATTACCTTTAGAAATTATCCAAAACATACATTATGTTTACAGTATATACAGTACATACAGTATATCCAAAATATATAGTATATCCAAAATATAGCTTAAGTAAAACTGTATAGAAATACAACCAGACTGTAAAATAAAACATACCCTTGTTATTTTTCAGTCATATCCATATTATTTTAGTTATGATTGGCAGTTTATCATTTGATATTGTACTCAGTTTGTTGGTGGGTTACCTTATGTACTCTGCCCTGTAAGCCTTCAAAAAATTGTTTTCTTCACAATTAAAAAGTATACTTTTTTCTGCAGCTACAGATCAAAAGTTCCTTTAAATATCTGGAACTGTGTCTTAAAAAATAATCAGGTTAACTGCAGTAACTCAAATCCTCTAAAAAAGATGTTATTAAGCATTTTTGTCTCACTAATTTTTTCATAACAAGAAACACTGGAAACCTAGATATTAAAGCTAAAAGAAACTGGGTTTATAAGCCCAGGTATAAATTTATTTATTTTGGAAATCTGATATCACAAGTTAAATGACATTCATACAAGGATATGAGAAGAAAGTGTTTTGATGGCAATTGTTACACTAGTCACAAAAACATTGCTAAGGATTTCTCTGAAGAGTGAATTTAATATTTTAAAACAGTACCCAGTGTTCATCAAAAGAGAGCAAAACTGTATAGAGGTTTTAACAAGAAAAGATTTTTTTTTTAAGTAATCTGATATCTTTATTTTACTTTCTGATGATATTTGCTTTAAATACTTATTTTTCTTAAATTTAAAAACCACTTTTCTTTAAATTTATTTTTATCTTATAAGTTGCTCTGATAAATTATGTGTTAGCTCTACTGTAAATAAGAAGGAATGTCCCTAGAGCCACAGACAGATTTATATGTATTTCTAAAAGGCTTTCCTTGGAGATTGAGGTTGCTGCTGACATGACAGTTTATCTGGACTGGCCTTGCATGTCCCTTTAATCAGAATTAAAGTGATTAGTATCATTTGAGCAGTAATGACTCTAAGCTAATCTATTTAAATGCAGAAAAACTGTACCAGCCTCAAAGGGTTATTTTAAGAACCTTATTAGAATTGTAATATCTACTGAATTCTGCCCAGTTCTAGTGGCTCTGAAAACTGTGTGTGTGTAGTTAAAAGCATCATTTTTAAGATAAATCAGAATGTTTCATATTTCAACATCTCATTCCATTTTTACCTTTATTTTGTAAATTTGTTTTTGCTTTTTTTTTAAGAAGAAAAATGTAATGAAATAAGTAAACCTAGATAGTGTGGTGGATGGTTATGCATTGTCAGCAAACTCAAACGATTGTAATAGTGATCAAATGAGAAATTAGTAAAGCCATCCCTCCCTGGTATGGAGTAAGTTCTCAGTAAATGGGGGAGAAGCTGCTCCTGCCAGCACCGCAACCCTACTGCCACTGCTGCTTCTGTTACTGTTATTATAATGAGCATATTGGCTTTGAGATCCAATATTTCATTCTAAATCTCTTCTTTAAAGTTTCTTCAATTTTGATATTTTGTTTAGAAAGCTGTTTCTTTGTATATATTGTGATTGTGTAGTGAAATCTCTTTTCTGTTAATCTAAGATTTTATCAAGCCAGATGCTTGGCAGGCACATCAGGAGCCTGCTAAGGTGCTCTAGGAGACAAGTGAGTAAAAATATGGCTTAGCAGCAGCTTTTTCTGATACGTTGTCTCTGTAAGACAGTGCCTTCTTTTTTCCACTAGAGAAATCAGGAGGACATGGACATAGAGATAAAATGAATTAGCTGACAAAGACAACTGACCTTGACATCAACTTTATTACCACTAATCTGAATTTTATATAGTTTCTAAAATCTATATGTTCTATTTCATTTCCTTTTGTCTATATTTATGGTAAAAAGTAAATTGTTGGTATGATCCACCTTTGTGGCTCCATTAAAGCACATCCTAATTCTGTCCATCTCTGCTATCTGCTTGAGAGTATTTTCAGCCCTCTTGTCCATAATCAGTAAGCTTATGCTAAACACTTAGCCAAAAAAAAAAGAGTTGCTTGTGGATGTGGTTGTGGTTTTGTTTTATTTTGGAGAGAAGGGGGAAGATGGGGATGGCCCGCATGCTAGAGAAGAAAGGAGAGGGAAGGACCAGATCTGATTTAATTTCCTTCAACTTCTCAGCCTAATTCTTTCACTCAACACATTGGCATCTACAAAGATTTCTTTTTTTTTTTTTTTGTATCCAAAAGTGCCAGTGTGTATTTGAAAAGTACTTGCTTCCTTGCTTTTTTTGTTGTTCTTTGTTTAGACCAATTCATTTTAGCTCACATATTTAAGGGGACAGTTTAGCACCTAATGACACCTCATTACAGTGCTAAGCATAATGCCTTTTTTTCCCTAGCTTTACCGAGTCATAATTGACATATAACATTATGTGCATTTAAGGGGTACAGTGTGCTGATTTGATACACATATTACAAATGCAAAATGTTAAAAAATAAGCATAATGTCTCACACATGGCAGACTTGATAAATGTTTGAAAACTGGAACATTTCATTTTGGTTTATATTTATAAACTGAGTACTTACTATGTGTTAGACACTATGTTGAGCTCTAGAGGCAACAAAGATAAAGAGAGTATGACTTTTGTTCTCCAAGGCTCACCAACTAAGTTGATGAGTTGTAGTTTTGAATAGGGTAATCTGGGCAGACCTCACTTAGATGGTATCATTTCAGCGAAGACTTAAAGGAAGTGAGGGAATGAGTGAGCCCTTTGACTGTGTGGGGAAAGGGCGGTCCAGGAAATAGCGCAGAAGCAAAGGGCCCAGGGCAG
Source organism: Cervus canadensis (assembly GCF_019320065.1). Lineage (NCBI taxonomy): Eukaryota > Metazoa > Chordata > Mammalia > Artiodactyla > Cervidae > Cervus > Cervus canadensis. The sequence continues at coordinate 53,784,468 of NC_057406.1, forward strand.
GAGCAGTGGCAGGTGTGAAGAACTGCCAAGAAGTTTGTATGGCTAAACCACCATATACATGTCCCTTTACCCTCTTGAATTTTACTCTCACACCTTTTATCACCTTCTACGCAATCAGCTTTATTGTTTTGACTGATCTCTACATGCTAGAAAATGAGCTCCAGAAGGGGAGGGATTTACCTCTGTTTTCTTCATAATACCAGTCTAAAAATGCCTGGCATAAGTAATTAATAATTACTGAATTGAGTTAGATTAAGGTAAACTTAGGTATTTACCTCTGAAAGTCTTTTGGAGATCTTGAGATTCATATAAATAGATTTTCCAGCCATGATAAAAGGTATGTGAGCTCCCAATATAAAGAAGATACATTTGACCAGAAAAGTTTGCTAACAGCTGTAGGTCTGCTTATACTGTTATCATGCTCCTCAGTGTCATCTGGTATTAAATTATGTTTAGCCCAGCGATTGATACAGGACTGGATTTCAGATTGCCTTCCTTCTCCCACAACTAAAAAGACTTTAATCAGAGCATTAAGGAGCTCTTAATAGGCCCTGCTTTTGAATCTGCATATCAGGAGGGGGCTGGGAGCTTGAGTGGGAGGATGTCATGTCCCAGTGATTAATGATCTCTAGGAGGCTGAAAAGGGGAGAGTAATATACACAGTATTTCTACCCCCTGGAGTAGGAATGCAAACACCATTGTGCAGATCTGTGCATAGTCACTGACTTCCTGGTAGCTGGAGAATTTCATACTCTCTTCTACCACAAATAAAACTGTCAGAGAAGTGACAGAACTCAAAAAGCTGGCTTTCCTTACTTAAAAAGAATAGCTCGAACACAGTGAGCCAGAAAATTAATTTTGTAGTTGTTTGGTAACCCAGTTGTTCAATAAGAAACAAGAAAATTGAACCTTTTCTTGAAAAGCCTAAAACCTCCAAATATTTGTTGACTCAAACTCCACATTTGATTTTTTAAATTTACCAAATTCCTAGAAACTGCTAATTTTAGATGAATTTAAAGGGAAGCAGTCCTTTATAATGTAATGCATCACCTTAAACTTCAGTGTGGTCTCAGTGTTAGATGCCAGCCTATTGCCCTCTGTGTTGAAAATACACCAGTAACATTTCAAAATGGATTTTATGGTTTTAGAAATTAATTAAGAAGAGTTCTATTTTTTTTCTTTTACCTCCAGTATATCTATGATATCTAATAATAGTTCTCAAATGTTTAAGTTAGGAGCAATATTTTTATCTATAGATAATTATCTACAGATAATTGCAAAAATTTTTAAAGGAAGGCTTGAGGGAAAACTATTGTATTTCAGCCAATTGTGATCATTTACAAGTAACCAAAAAGAGACTCTGTTGAATAGTAGTAGCAGTGATAGAGGAGCAGCAGCTGTAGTAGGCTCTTTGTGGGCAGAGCCAAATAACTTGTATTTTATCAGTAACCATTCATTCATAGGACTTGTTAAATTATTTTTCTTCTTGGTTCTGATTTTTTTGATGCCCTTTAACTACTTACTGTTCTCCATTGTCTACTTTTTAAACCTGGAGTTCTTACAAAATTTTTTTCCCATAATATAAAAAGAAAGAAAAGAAATACCCATTCTTAGGGAAATGCAGCCACACTTCAGGGCAGAGGAGAGACAATATTTTGTATTTTATTTCTGTTTTGTTTTGTTTATTTTTTATTTTTGAGGGTGTCACTATAATCTAAATTAAAAGAAACTACTGTGGTCTAAATTAAGACCGCATCAGTTAGATTAAGCCCTGAATTTGGTTTCCAAGTGGTTAGACTTTTAAATTGCATTTGCAAGAGTTTATTTTTAGTCAGGATGTGGTTATTTTTAGATCTGCTTCTCTGTCACTAGGAAATGTAATGCCTGTCTCTCCATTGTTGTTTATCAGGAAGTTCTGAGGCACAGGCTTTTAAGATCCAGTTAGCGCAGAACACCACCTCTCCTTTTAAATGAAAAAATATGAAATAATACCTGAAGGAAAATATATTAAATAAGAGCATGTCTGATTTTTAAGTTGTTAATGTCATTTTAATCTCTTACACACCAAGAAGCAGAACAAAATTTTTAGGGAATACCAAAAAATACAAGGTTTGGGTTCCCCCTACTGGTGTACATACTAGGCTCGTGATTCCATTAATACATAGCAAGAAAGGCCTAGGGGAATGAAGATTTGAAATAGCTATATTGGCCTCTTTTAAAGAAATCTGGGGATGAGAGAGAGAGAAAAAGCACCATTTACCATTTTCGGCAAATGTCTTACGAAAAAGGGGCTGATCTAAAAATTGTATTTCTACATCTAGGAAGGACAAAACTTAATCCTGCAATATTTGGTTCTTAATGCTGTTGCCGCCGTGATAAGCTGCTTATATACAGTGCTTCTCAAATGCTTTATGTTGTAATCTAAGGAATAATAAAACACCAGTGGATCCACAAAAGGATTTAAAACCCCAAGGAAAAACTGCAAGACTAGTATTGTATCATAATAAAATTAAAGAGCTAGTGTTAAAGCTCACTAATTCCTATTTTAGCATTTCAGAAAGTGACATGACATCATGTGATTGTGTATGTCCATTTAACATCTGTTCTTTCTAATTTGCCATGTGTGTATTTGAAACAATTCTCTTTATTTTCTGTCTCTTAGTCAGTAAATGCCAAATAATATTAAAGGCTTATTTTGAAAAAGAAGAATTTTAATTGACTCCTAAAAGTCTTACTATGTTTGCATTTTAAAGGACTATTCAATCAAATTAAAATATTGTCTTTTTAAATTGCTTTTCAGCAATGCAGTCAACCTTTTAAGCAATGTTCCGGTCTCTTGTTTGGATGTTCTCATTTGTCCATTAACCCATGAAGAAACAGCCCAAGAAGCAACGACTGTAGATGAACTGCCCAGTGATAAAACAGCTGAGAAAGAAACGGTTTTGAAAAGCAATACCATGGTATACAATGGTATGAATATGGAAGCCATTCATGTCTTACTCAATTTTATGGAGAAGAGAATAGACAAGGTAATACTGATAAAATGGAGAAGATGCTTCTAAAGAATGTAATTGTACACATATACAAACATCACAGGATGTGATTTTTGAATCTAAATTTTTTATAGCTGATATCCTGAATAATTATTTATACTCTGGAAAGGTTTTTATTTACCATAAATGACAAATTGCTGAAACCAAGTGAATTTATTTGTTTAAAGCTGAAAATTGTGTTGATGTGACACCAAAATTGTGACTAGTGCCTGAAAACAAAGGAAAAAGTAATTTTCTAGTGTAGGTATTTTATAAGTTCTAGAAGTAAAAATTATCCCCCTCCCCTCAAAAAAATTGATTATAAATACTTTCCATAACACCCAAAAGACATCTTTAAAGGAAAATTGCCACTGTAAGCTGCTTATTTTCTCCTTTCTGATCACTGTCTTTGTCAAGTAACTATATTAAAAGGCAGAAAGTTAGTTTGGGTCGGTCATGAAAACCTTTGCTGCCTTTCAGCCCATTGTCTGAGCCAGTGAGAATCCTATAAAATGCAGGAAAAATCAAGAAGGATACAAAATAAGCATTAGTAAGCATGACGAAAACTCATGAAATAGAAATTTTTTAAGAAAATAATTTGTAAAATAGTTTTTACAGCTTTGGTAACATAAAATATCTCCCCCTCAAAAAGAGGAGTATTAATATACTCAGTTATATGAAGGAAAGTAATACTGTTATAAACTAATCTAATGCAGCATGTATGGTTTTCTTTGTAGGGAAGCAGCTATAGAGAGGGTCTCACTCCAGTTCTCAGCTTGTTAACAGAATGTTCCCGAGCCCATCGAAACATCAGAAAATTTCTCAAAGATCAGGTAACTGTTTAATGCATATTTCATCTCAAAGTTAGTCTTCTTATATGTATTTTTTTTAACATAAAATCAATGAATTGAATTCTTTCATAATGATTTCCTTTCAGAATGTCAGAAAACTCAAAAAAGTTAAGTGTTAATCTTTGAAATCTTCCTAATCCAGAAATAAGTGACCCTGTATATTTTTTAAGTCATTCATTCATTTACTCAACAAATGTTTATTGAGATTTGTGTGCTGTGTTCTAAGCCTTGAAATACAAATTAAGTCTTTGCCTTGTGGAGTTTCCCTTACAGTAGGGGGATTAAAAAGTAAACAAGTAAGTATCTTGATACAATGGCAAGTAGTGGTAAGTGTTCTGAAGAAAGATACAGAGGAAGGGAAAACTTAAGGGAATAAGGAAGAGCCTCTCTTGAGAAAATTTGAGCAGAAACTTGGATAACTATGAAAAGGATCTTTGAAAATATCTAGAAGAGGATATTCTCTGAGAATAGTTCTGGGAATATTCTGGAAGAGGAATGTACCAGAGAGAATGAGTTCAGAGTCTCTGGATGAGAGGATATTTTGGTATGCTTAAGAGAAAGCAGAAAAGCTAGACAATGTTGTGCCAGAGGGAGAGTGCTGGGTAAAGTACAAGAGGTAAGCAAGAATCAAACAACGTAAGGTTGTGCAGGACTTTCCGTTTTCTTCTAAGTGACGTGGGACAGCATTGGATGGATTTGAGAAGGGAAGTGGTGTGACTTCATTTATATTTAAAGATATTCTGGCTACTAGATAGGCCAGAGGAGTGTGAGTAGATGTGAGGAGACCATCCCAAAAGAGAACTGATGCTGAAGGTTATGATGGTAGTAGTTAGAGTTCATGGTAAGAAATCATCTGTAGTCCTACCTCTGCATCTACTGTCTATCTGTACCACCATATCCTATGTCTCCCCTCTGTCACAGGGAATGAACTGTCCCTGCTTCCTTCTGTGGCCAGCCTCTGTGCTCATATCCTGGAACCCTTTCCCTCTCACCTCAAGAACTTTGCTCCTACATTTATTCTTTCTTCTCATCTTTTTTTTTTTTTTTTAATGTATTGGATCATTTTTGTCTGTTCCCAAACACATCTCCCATCTTATAGGCAGAATAACCTTCCCTTAATCCCACTTCTCAAGCTGCCTCCCCATTTCTCTGCCCTTCTTCATGCAGTGTTCCTCAGGAGAGTTTTCTGTGCTCACCTTCTCTCTCCTTTTTGCTCATTTTGATTCTCTTGTGAACCCCCTGAAATTAGGTTTTCATGCTTTCCAGTCCACTACAGAGGTGTTTATCAAAAGTCATCAACCCAATATTGCCATATCTAATAGTTCTCAAATCTTTTTTTTAATTCCCCAATACCATTTTGATATAATTAAGTATTCTCTCCTTTTTGAAGTAATTTCTTCACTTGGTTTCTTGGACACAACAGGGAACCTCTTCTTTGCAGTGTTCTGAGTTCCCCAAGACAGTGTTATCTTTGCCTCTATGTCTGTTCTCTTGTTGACCTCATTTAACAATCTTGGTTTTGAAAATCTTCTATTCGCCACTGGCTCCCAAATTTCTATCTCTAGCCGTGATTGTCCCCTAAACTCTCCAGACTTATATAATGTATGCCTACCTATCTCCTCCCCTTAGATGGGTAGTAGGTATCTTAAGTTTAACATATCCGAAACTAATCTCTTGACTTGTGGTCCTCCATCCGTATATCTTTTCCTTCTTTCCTCATTCAATACATGGCACCACCATTCACCCCATTGTTTATTGTCATGTAGAATTTCTCTTAATAAATGAACTAGGTTCATTTTTCTCTGTATGTTTATGGTCAAGATTTAATAAGCACTTTGGTCTGTGTAGAGCATATTAATAGATATTGCTGATAAGGAGAGATTAGAAAGTAGGGACTCATATCTTTGAAGAATTTATAGTCCATTAGAGGACTGCTGCTGCTGCTGCTAAGTCGCTTCAGTCGTGTCCAACTCTGTGCGACCCCTTAGACGGCAGCCCACCAGGCTCTGCCGTCCCTGGGATTCTCCAGGCAAGAATACTGGAGTGGGCTGCCATTTCCTTCTCCAATGCATGAAAGTGAAAAGTGAAAGTGAAGTCGCTCAGTTGTGTCCAACTCTTCACAACCCCACGGACTACAGCCCACCAGGCTCCTCTGCCCATGGGATTTTCCAGGCAAGAGTACTGGAGTGGGTTGCCATTGCCTTCTCCGATTAGAGGACTAGGTATCATCAAACATGAATAATCATTTAAGCAAAATAAATTAGATAATTGAATTAAGGTCATTCCCAAGTTTGATTATTTTAAGACATGTATTCTGACTAGAAAGACTTAGTGAAGAATAATACATGAAAATATTTTGTGTCCTGTATTTTAGCTTTTCACATAGGAGATCCACTTTCCACTAAACTGTTTAGATTTTGCTATCTCTAAGCAGGATACCCCAAATATATCCTGTTTGTTAAACAAATTCTTTATATGAAGGCCTTGGTCTATACATTATGTAGGCACAAAAGACTGTGAGACCCACTGTTTGTCCTCAGAGAAATACTGCAGTACAAAGGAGACATAACAAGTAAAAAGTTAACTAGAGAAGGATAAATGGCACAATACAAAAATCAACTTTCCTTCTGAGGAAGATGTACTCTAGACTATGATGATCAAGAAGGGCAGAACCTCAAGTAACAGATGATTAGTTCTGGTAACAGTGTAAATGGAACCATGGCTAATTAGTTATTGTTCCCAGTGGTTAATACCTGCTTAAATCTACCTTGTGCATACCCAAAGTAAATTGGTCTTGAATATTCAGTATTTGGGCAGGTAGAAAGAGACCAGATGGTAGAAATTACTGATTCGGGTTGGATTAGTCTGGAGAGGCATATAGAAGAGATGAAGATTCCATGGGTTTGAAAAAGAACTGGACAAGATTTCTCAAAAGAAAAAATTTAATGAAAAGTAGTATTTGGGGGAAAATAGAAATTTTGGAGAAAAAGGATCCCTTGGAGAAGGAAATGGCAGCCCACTCCAATATTCTTGCCTGGGGAGTCCCATGGACAGTGGAGTGGGACATGCTACGGTCCATGCAGTCACAAGAGTCAGACATGACTTAGCGACTAAACCACCACCACCACCAGAAATGACCCGGACTTATGCAGTCTGTGTGGGCATGATATATAACAATAAAAACTACAAAATTTCTTGTTTTAAGGAACTGAAAACATAGCTAATAAAATTTTTGTGTGATAACCTTTATTAATAGATACTATGCTCTGAAACTGTAGGTACATACTACATGAAATCACTTGTTTCATGTCTCATTTCTCTAGAAATGGGAGATAAACTCAGTAGGGTTAGCTGAATCAAATAATAAGAATTTACTGTATAATTATTTTATGCTTACAGGGCACAAATAGCAATTTGCTCTGTCCTGCCAGAGATATTGAAATATGGATTCTATAAACACTTGGGTAGATTATTCAGTTTTCTGAGATTTAGTTTCTGATTTTTTTTTTTTAAACCTCCTGATACATGGTAGGCACTTAGTATAGAAAGAGATAAAGAAGGAAGGAAGGAAATCAGCTGAATGGATTAAATAAAAATAATATGCACATGAAGAGTCTGGCATAGTAAATTATAACTTGACTTGTGTCTATCTTCATTTCCTAGCATAGTGCCTCACCTATAGAAGGTACTTTTAAAAAGTTACTTGAATTAATTCATTCTTCCTTCAGACAGAAAATATTTATCGAAACCTGTAATATGCCAGGCACTGAGAGTGGTAAACAAAACAGAAAGAAATCCCTGCCCCAGACTCTTGTGGAAGAAGGTAGACAGTTAAGAAAGAAATGTATACTATGTCAGGTGGTGATAAGTGCTGTGAGGAAGACTAGACCAGGAGCAGGGGATGAGAAAAGATAATGCTGAAGGTGAATTCCTTAGGGTGATCAAGGATTGTCTTTCTGTAAATGATATTTGAACAGAGACCTGAAGAAAGTACGGGAATGAGCCAAGCCAGTTTCTAGAAAAAGGGTTTCTGGGCAGAGAGAGCAGCAAATACAAAGACCATGAGGCAAGAAAATGCTCAGTGAGTTTAAGGAGTTCCATCTGTGAAAGTGTAGCAATGTGAGCAAGAAATTGTCAGAAAAGTAGCAGGAAGACACATTATGTGAAACCCAAGGAATCTGCAAGGATCTCGACTTTTACTATGCATAAGATGAGAGGCCCTGGGAACTGGAGGACTTTGAGAAGAGGAATGACATGACCTGACTTTAAAGGATCATCCTAACTGCTCTGTAGAGAATAGATCATAGAAGGACCAGAATGGAAGCAGGGATGACTTAGGAGACTGTGGGAACAGTTCAGGTGAAAAATACTGGTACCTTGAATTTAGTAATACTAAAGGAGGTAGTGAGAAGTGGTCGGGTTGTGGATATAATGCAGGTGTGGAGCCAAAATAATTTGCTGATGGACTGGATGTGGGATGTGAAAGAGAGGAATTAAGGCTGTTTGCAGTAAACAGTTGGAAGAGTGTGTTGAGTCACTTCGGTCATATCCAAGTCTTTGCGACCCTGTGGACTGCAGCCTGCCAGGCTTCTCTGTCCATGGGATTCTCCGGGCAAGAATACTGGAGTGGGTTGCTATGCACTTCTCCAGGGAATCGTCTCAACAGGGATCGAACCTGATTCTCTTATGTCTCCTGCATTGGCAGGCAGTTCTTTAACAATAGCGCCACCTGGGAAGCCCAGGTTGGAAGAATAGACTTGCCATTTAATGAGATGGAAAACTGTGAAGAAACAACTTTGTTGGGAGCTTCAATATCTGTTCAGGACATGCTAAATTTGAGAAGCTTTTTAAAGTCTGGGGGTCATGGAAGAAATCAAGATAGAGATATACTTTAGGGAGTTAGCAGTACATATAAATCCATAAAACTGGATGAGATCACCAACAGAGAGTGAAAATAGTAAAGAAATGTTGCCCAAGAACTCAACCCTTGAGTATTCCAACAGTTAAAAAACAAGAGGAAAGGGATTTCCATGGCAGTCCAGTGGCTAAGACTCCATGCTACCAATACAGGGAGCCCAGGTTTGATCCCTGAGCAGGGAACTAGATCCCACATGCTCCCACTAAGTATCCAGCATGCCACAACTAAAGATTCCATGTGCCACAACTAAGACCCAGCACAGCCAAAAATATTTTTTTAAAGAACAAGAGAATAAAAGAGAATTGGCTCAGAGGCTAAGATGAAGCAAGCAGTAAAATAATAGGAGAACCAATAGAGGAAGGGTCTAGGTGAGTGAGTGAGTTATCAAACAGACAAACCAAGCAAGTTTTGTAACTCCTCTGGGGACCAGTCTGTATAATAGGAATGACAGTGTTGATACCACCTCCCTTGTGTGGTGACTGTGAGGGTTGACTACAAAGCATGTATGTATATCATCTATTACAGCAACTAGCACATAGGAAGTACTCAATAATTAATAAACATTTTATTATAAAGAAAACAACTAGAAAACATATGTACAGGGTTTTTTTTGTTTTGTTTTGTTACTAATGAAAATGTTGCAGGAATTAAAAGAAGGAAAAAATCAATGAGTCAGGGTATTAAAGAAGTCTCTGAGGGAGAAAGGGAAATTTGACCCAGACTTTAAAATGGATTTTGGTAGAGGCAGCTGGGGCATCCCAAGGTGCTGAGATGAGCAAACACCCAGGAATGGATTTGAATATGTCATGGTGGTCAGGGAAGAGCTGTTTCTCTTCAGATGAAGTTTCATTGCAGACATGAAATGAAATCATATGAAGTTTGGTTTTGTTGTTTCAGTTCAGTTCAGTTCAGTCGCTCAGTTGTGTCTGACTCTTTGTGACCCCATGAACTGCAGCACGCCAGGCCTCCCTGTCCATCACCAACCCCTGGAGTTTACTCACACTCATGTCCATTGAGTCAGTGTTGTTGTTTAGTTTTATTTTATTTGGAAAATTATTTTTTTACTGTTTGTTCTACTCCTACAAAACTAAGCTTGGTAGACATTATAAGAAAAGACTAGTTGGATGGTACCATTCTTACTTAATCTAGCACTTAAATGATTGATGATGGTTTTGCATTTGTGCCATTAGGTTTTACCACCATTGAGGGATGTGACAAATCGACCTGAAGTTGGCTCAACTGTGAGAAATAAGCTGGTGCGCCTCATGACACATGTTGACCTGGGAGTCAAGCAAATTGCTGCTGAATTCCTTTTTGTCCTTTGCAAAGAGAGAGGTAAGTTAAACTCTTTGCCCTCTACTTTTTCACCTTTCTGAGGGTATTTGCGAAATGTTTCTGTTTTTAGTGGCCATCTTGTTCTGCTGTTTTCAGAACTTATTGTCTATCTGTTCCATTAGAGGGTTTGAGGAGATAGTAAAAATTAATAATTTAAAAGCTTTTCTATACACTTCTGAATTTATTGAGGCATGCAGACAGATACACTACTAAACACACTCACATTTAAACTTTGCCTCCTGTATTCTTAACCCAGACTTCTTAATCCTTATGAGTCAGGACCTGGAGTCATTATGAAAAATCTACTTACGTAATTAAGGTGCTACTATTTTGACAACCAGGCAAAGGACTAGGTTAGTTCCTCTTTTTAATTTCTCTTGGAATTAAAGCTACAGGAGTTTTGATCTCTTCATTTCTTCTTTAATCAATAAAAAGTTATTGAATGTGAGCTATAAATGCTTAAGATACATCCCTTACCCTTGAGTTAATGGTAAGACAAAAGTAGAAAGAAATTAAAAACTATACTCTAATAAATGCTATTCTATAAGTTCATATAAAGTGGCTGTCTTCTGAAATATATCTAACAATTTAAATTACTGGGTTATTTTGCTCTGCAAAAGTTCTCCAAACAAGAACTTTAACCAAGTTATTCAGGTATTTTTACCTATTTCTTTCTTCATCTCCTAGTTTATAAAAGTACTAGTAAAAGTCCCAACTAAGCAGATTTTATATTCCACTTTTTAAAGTACCCCAGTTTTGTGAGATAGATAACTTAGAGGTGAGAAACTTCACTCACTTCTCTAAAAACCTTCCGTCAGTTGAATTCTTTTCTCCCCCACCAGTTTTACTGGGTATATTTGACATATAAAATTGTATATATTTAAAGTATACAACATGATAATTTGATATACATATACACTGTGAAATGATTACCACTGTCATGTTAATTAACGCATTCACCACCTCACATAGTTACGTGTGTGTGTGTGTGTGGTGAGAATGCTCAAGATTTCCTGTCTTAGCAACTTTAAAGTGTACAACAGGGTATTATTAACTATAGTCATCAGGCTGTACATTAGATCCCCAGAAATTATTAATCTTATAACTGAACTTATTCGTCTTATAAATTGTACCCTTTGACTAGATCTCGTTGGTTCCCTACCCTCTACCCTCTGGTAATCACTACTCTCTGTTTCTATGAGTTTGAATTTTTTTTTCAGGTTCTACTTATAAGTGAGTTCTACAGTATTTATCTTTCTCTGTCTGGCTTATTCACTTAGCATAAATATTCTCTAAGTTCATCCATATGTTGCAAATAGCAAGATTTCATCTTTGTCATGGCTGAATAACATTCCATTTTATATACAGTTCACCATTGACCATGAGTTTGAACTGCTTGGGTTCACTTAGATGTGGATGTTTTTTAAATAAATACACACTATAGTACTACATGACCCATGATAGGTTAGGTCCACAGTTGGTTGGGTCTGTGGATGTGGAACCACAGGCACAGAAAGCAGACTATAAAATTATATCCAGATTTTCAGCTGCATTAAGAGTGGACATCCCTAATCCTGGGATTCTTTAAGGGCCAACTCCGTGTGTCTTACCTGTTCTTCTGTTGGTGAATACTTAGCTTGTTTCCATTTCTTGGCTATTATGAAAAATGCTGCTGTGAACATGGGAGCTGAGCTCTCTCTCAGTTATTACTTCATTTCCTTTGAATATATTTCCAGAAGTGGGGTGCTGGATTATATTGTGGTTCTATGTTTAATTTTTTAGTAACCTCCACTACTGTTTTCTCTAGTTGTTCTTCAGTCACTAAGTCATGTCCAACTCTCTGTGACCCCACAGACTGCAGCACGCCAGGCTTCCCTGTCCTTCATAATCTCCCGGAGTTTGCTCAGATTCAAATTCATTGAGTCAGTGATGCTGTCTAACCGTCTCATCCTCTGCCGCCCTCTTCTTTTGCCTTCAGTCTTTCCCAGCATCAGGGTCTTTTCCAGTGAGTCAGCTGTTCACATCAGGTGGCCAAAGTATTGGAGCTTCAGCTTCACCATCAGTCATTCCAGTGAATACTCAGGATTGATTTCCTTTAAGATTGACTGGTTTGATCTCCTTGCACTTCAAAGGACTCTCAAGAGTCTTCTCCAGCACCACAATTCAAAAACATCAATTCTTTGGCTCTTGGCCTTCTTTGTGGTCCAACTCTCACATCTGTACATGACTCTTGGAATAGTAACTAGTAGCTACACCAATTTCCATTCCCACCAACAGTGTAAAAGGGTTTTGTCTTTGCCGCATCCCCGCCATATCCCTGTATCTCTTGTTTTTGATAAAAGCCATTCTAATAGATGTGAGATGATCTCTCATTGTGTTTTGATTTGGATTTTCCCTGATGATTAGTGACATTTAACACCTTTTCATGTACCTGTTGGGCATTGGTATGCCTTTGGAAAAGTGTCTATTCAGGTTCTTTGCCTAGTTTTTAATTGAATTGTTTGGGAACTTTTGTTATTGAGTTGGATTCATTGAATTCTTAACCTTCATTTCTGACTAATTGATACAACCACTTAAGTTACTGCTAAGATAGTATATTAATAAGATCAATATCACTATAGTGATAATAAACACAACTATTGCAGTATCATGTGTCAAACATTCTAAGCCATAATCTCATTTCATTCTCATAAGGACTATAATGTAAATATTATTATTATTCAATATCATAAATGAGGCAAGGGTTTTATCCAAGGTCATGCAGTTGCTTAAAGCTAAGCCTGAATTTGAGTCCTATCTTTCCATTCTGCCATATTTCCTTTCATAATACAGTTGACCCATAATGCAATACAAATGAACAACATGGGTTTGAACTGCTGTCCGTGGTCCACTTATATGCAGATAAATATATACTACAGTACTGTGCGATCCACAGTCAGTTTAACTCACAGATGTGGAACTGCAAGTATGGAAGGCCATACTTATGGGAGGATTTGCAACTGATTGGAGGGCCATCATCCCTAATACCTGTGTTGTTCAAGAGTCACCAGTAATTATCCTCAACTGTTCTCATAGACTAGCTCATTTAACATCTGCTCTTTTAAGCAGTTCAATTATTTCTATGAAAAAAGATCCCATATCGTAAAATTAAGTGATTGGAATAGTGCCTTGCATTTAGTAGTCTGTAAGTACTTCCTGAATTGAATCAATTTATCTGAGATCAGAAATTAGCTGTTTTTCAAGTATAATTTTGTGTGTGTGTGTGTGTGTATACACACACATAAATCTAAACCACACATGTGTATGTATTCATTAAAAAATGTTTATCAAAATATACATCAAAATCTTATCCATTGGTACCTCTAAGTAGTAGAATGCCTGGAGATTTTTTTTTAGTTCTCTGTATTTTATAGTTTTCTACAATGAGCATGCTTTTCTTGTGTACTTGTAAAGTTTTTAAGAGGGGAAAAATGAAGTTTATTTCATCTGTAATTATAATCTAAATATATATAACATATCTAATTACATATCTAAATACATATATTACCTAAATACATAAATTACATTTCTAAATATACATCTAAATAATTTTATAAATCTAACTGTAGTTCAGTTCAGTCGCTCAGTCATGTCCGACTCTTTGTGACCCCATGGACTGCAGCACGCCAGGCCTCCATGTCCATCACCATCTCCCAGAGCTTACTCAAACTCATGTCCATGGAGTCGGTGATGCCATCCAACCATCCTGTCCTCTCTCATCCCCTTCTCCTCCTGCCTTCAATCTTTCCCAGCATCAGGGTCTTTTCCAATGAGTCAGTTCTTCACATCAGGTGGCCAAAGTATTGGAGTTTCAGCTTCAGCATCAGTCCTTCCAGTGGACATTCAGGACTGATTGCCTTTAGGATGGACTGATTGGATCTCATTGCTGTCCAAGAGACTCTCAAGAGTCTTCTCCAACATCACAAAACCATCAATTCTTCGGCACTCAACTTTTTTTGTAGTCCAACTCTCATATCCATATATGACCACTGAAAAAACCATAGCTTTGACTAGATGGACCTTTGTTGACAAAGTAATGTCTCTGCTTTTTAATATGCTGTCTAGGTTGGTCATAACTTTTCTTCCAAGGAGCAAGTGTCTTTTATATATAAATGTATATATATAAATATAATCAATCACCTCATGTATGTGTTACTGTCATAACACATATTGTATATACATTTAAAATGAATTTGTTAATTGTTTTTTATTTGAAATGGTTAACTTTGTTCCCCCAGGACCCAGTATTCGAGGTTTCATAGTCCTAACTTTGAGCCCCAAACACATGTTAGCAAAACTTCATCTTTTTCATTTGATCTTTAATAATTATTTATATTCATCTGCTTTTCCTTCCAGTTAGACTTTAATAGTAAAAGTATTCTTCTGGAATACAAATTTGCTTATTCAAATTTTGAATACTTTTGAGGTAGACCCTGGGAATACAAAGGTATACATGATAAACAAGGTCTCTGCCCTCAGTATTATTTACTTTCTTTATCAAGGATTACAAATTCAGATGCCTACAAAATTAATAAAGTAAGTCAAATGGATGAAACATAAGATGATCAATGAAACCTGACACTTAGCTAATTGTTGGGGAGACTATGGGTTGGGAGTGGAGGAGCAAGGGGAATGTGGGGGACTGGAAAGAGGACCTTGCTGCTCTTTAGCTCCAGCTGCTTGTTACCATGAAGGGACATGTGGCCAATATTACCAAATCATCCAGATTTTTCAAGAGGAGCCAGGACTCTGGATTTTTACATAAAATTCCTCAGTTTTTAAATGCTGTCAACTAATTCTAATTTAAAATTCTAAGTCTAATTTAAAACCACCAAAAAGTTTGTAGTCCATATTCAACTTATAAGTCATCATAAGATTTTGGAGCTTGGGTTGGGTTTGGAGACAGATTATATCACAATAAAATAAATTTAAAATAATTTATCAGAGTGATTGAACTTGCCTCTTAAAGAGGAATGTCTTTAAGCTGAGTTTGAAAGTTAAGTTACCATGATCCAGGCACAAAGGTCAGACCACTAAGTAGAAACAGCACAAGCAGTCAAATTGGGCTAGGAACACAGAGATGAGATTAAGAATGAAAACTGAAACAGAGCGAGATACAAATTCAAAACTTTATGGAAGATTTGGTACAGAAACAGCTATCCAAGTGCCCTCTGTGCCAGGCTAAACATATCTCACAATTAATAGCTGCCTCCTTGTTTTGTTGAGCCCTGACAAAACTAAATTTTTATTACCTGTTCTGCCAGTTATGTACTTTATACAGGGGCCCTAAAACAAGCCTCACATAGTTTAATAAAAGAAAATAATTTGTAAAACAACAAGCCTTTGTGGGGTATTTCCCCCCCCTCCCCAAACCCCTCATTTTAACACATTTATTAATTCTCAGCGTGTGTTAGGCACTGTGGTAGGGCAGAGGCTGAATTGCAGAAATAAATAAGGCTTAAACTCTCTCAGAGCATAGCCCCACACCTTTATACACTTACTTTTGTCTCATTTATTTCAATCACAGGAGTGTCCAGCTTGAAACCAAGCAGTTTCCCTCTCCTGATGATCTTTTCTCTTGTCTTCTCAAAAGCCTTGCTCCATCAAGTGTTAATAACCCTTTGTTCCTTTATTAACTCTTCCTGATTTGTTCTTTTCAGTATCCTCATTACCCACTCAGACTTCAACTTGCAGTAAGTAAGGCATTTCCACCATTCCCTACTTCCCAGAATCCAATGAAAATGCTTTCAGTAAGGAAGGTAAGGTCACTTTTCAGTAAGGTCACAAAGTAACTAATTTTCAAAGAAAGAAAGTGTTAGAAAGTGTTAGTTGCTCAGTCCTGTCCAACTCTTTGAGACGCCCCTGGACTGTAGCTCTCCAGGCTCCTCTGTCCATGGGATTCTCCAGGCAAGAATACTAGAGTGGGTTACCATTTCCTTCTCCAGGGGATCTTCCCAACCCAGGGATCAAACCCTGGTCCCCTGCATTGCAGTCTGAGCCACAAGGGAAGCCACAACTAATTTTCAAAAGGAATGGATAGTTTTTAGTCTTTACCTTAATAGCATCTTTCTTGTGTCACAGTTGATACTGTTGACTACTGTTTGTCTCTACTACAACACACTCCTAGATTTCCTTTGACCCACCTCTGTTCATTCCTTTCAGTCTGATTTGTTCACGCCTATCTTTGTCCACATCTAATTGCTATCTTTCTCTAAAGTTCTCATCTGGCCCCATCCTCACTTTACCTTGCTTCCTGAGCAGTATTATCCCCTCCCTTGGCTTCTGCTTCAGCCTATTTGAGCGGGATTTCCAAATCTGCATCCCTCTTAATAAACTATTAAAATAATACTCTCTCTCTGTATCTGGTCAGGTTTTCTTCATTCTGTCTTACACACGGCTGAGAGACTGACTGTTCTAGAGTACACACATCCTATTGGCATTCCCCCTTATAAAACTCTGAATGACTCTCTGTCACCTCCATGGTAAAATACAAATTTTACCTCCATGGCCTACCTTTACAGTGTATCCTAAATCTACTCCCTACCCTGCACTTTTTGCTTAATCATACTAAAGACTTCTTTATTCTTGCCTGATTATACTGCGCTGTTCCTTGGCTCATCTCCGTGGCTTGGCAGATGCTGTTCCTTTTGCATGGAATGCTTCTTCATCCTTGTTAGCATATGAGCTTTATGTATTCTTGAAGATCATAATCTTCATCTGTGTCATCTGTATGAAGATCATCCATTGAAGAGTTCATCATTCTCTGCTTTGTACCATTTTTACTTATTCCTCTCTATTTTTAAAATACTTCTGACATTTGTTATATTATAACTTTTTGTTAAACTTTTATTCTAGACATTGAGTTTCTTTAGATTAGCTATCTTGTCTTCTTCACCTTTGGTTCCCCAGTGATTAACAGAGTACCTTACAGGTAGTAGGTACCCTATAAATGTTTAATGAAAGACCAAACATTAATGTTGTCTATGAATTCAGTGTGGTGAATACACTGTCTTATGGACTTTTCCATATAAAGGAATGATTGTAATATACTTTGGTAAGTACCATAAGAGAAGACTATGCCAGGTACGGCAGCAACCTGGAAGAGGAAATGATTGGTTGGTGTGGAAAAGGTCAGAGAAAGTCTTCATCCCAGAGAAAAGAGAAGTGGGAAGAAGCCTTGTTCTGTACAGAAAAGAGACTAGTTCAAAGTGTGAGGAATCTGCATTGCACAGAAGCAGTAGATGAGTTTGGGAAGGAAGGCAGAGGCAAGAAAATGATCCCTTTAGGCCCTGTTTTAGAACTTGAGCTTTAGCCTTTGGGGGAGGTTTTGGAGGTTTTATCCAGGAAGGTGCTTACGTCATATTTTTGCTTTACAAGGATATAAGGGAGTTGTGTGTAACCAGGAGAGGAGGGGGGTGTGAGATTGGAGTACAGAGACTAGTCAGAGGAAGCTTCTAGTACAGTATTTCAAAAAGTCACAACATTTAGCTGCAAGGAAAAGTACTATAAATCCTTCTGTATGTAACAGAGGGAGGGGAATGGTTTCTGGTAGAATCTGCTTGTGCCTTTCTTTCTCCTCAGTAAAAGAGCAAAGCCTTTTTCTTTTTTTCTTAGTCAAGTGTGATAAAACCCATGCTTTGTATAAGCAGTAATGTCATTACTACCAGTGCAGTTCTGACTTTGCCGTGTGCTGCTGTGGTTGCTTTCCTCTATTCATAATGCCCTCTAGCATCTTGATAAAATCATGGTGAAATCTTTCTTGTAACTTGCTGACCGTATGCTGATTTATTTCTTTTCTGTAGCAGTTTCATCTAAGTGCATGAATGAGTACTGTGACAAAGAACAAAAACATTTGTTGTGTTTCCTTTTTTTTTTTCTTTTAAGGATCACTCAGAAGATTTTGTTTGCCTTAACAGTTCATCTTAACATCCAAATTCAGTCCATTTTCCTTTTACTACTTCCCCAATATCAAATAGGATGTTATAGAGAATATTCAAAAATAGACTAAAAAGTAATTAGAAACACTCCACCAGATATCAGTAATATAAATCAGAACTTCACAAAGAAAATGCCTCCTCACCGTGTAGTTTTTGTAGTCCATTTGTCTCCCCTTCCCAACGCCAATTTTTAAGTGTTTATCTTATTAGCAAATGTTCATTTGATTTTTAAATTATTGGCTATAGCCTTATCTACTGTTCTGAAAGCAAGGTGTGTCTGAAACAGTCTTTGTAACCCAAACTATCACAGAGTTGACACAGAAGGTTTGTTCCAGTGAATGAACAGTAAGCACAATTTTCATAAAAGTGCTAGGAATTTTTACCATTCACTAGCTTCCAGGAGGATTTTCTGCATAGGAAAGCAGGTTATTTAGTGTTCTGTTAACTTGTTTTTAACCTATTTTGGCCTTTTATAAACTATATTCTTAAACTATTTTACTGTTTAGCCACTGTAGGTGGTTATTTAAATTTTGTGTCTTTTTTTAGTTATTTTTTTAGTATATTTATTTAAACCATTTATTCATAGCATCTCAATTTAGACTTTCACAATTTCAGTGAGTATTTTTTTTCTAGAACTGCTAAATATCCGTATTTGTTTAAAAATAAATCTTATCCAAAAACTTGCGATGAGAGCGTCATTGTTACTGTGGGTTCAGATACATGATCCTTCAGCCTCAGTGGCTTTGTGCCTGACCATGCCTAGGGTCATGAATATCAGGAATATTTGTATACACTGTTTATTCACTTCCCCTAATAACCATTAGGGCTTCCCAGGTGGTGCAGTGGTAAAGAATCTGCCTGCCAGTGCAGGAGACACAAGAGACATGGGTTCGATCTCTGTATGAGGAAGATCCCCTGGAGCAGGAAATGACAACCCACTCCAGTATTCTTGGCTGGGAAATTCCATGGACAGAGGAGCCTGGAGGGCTACAATCCGTGGGGTCATGAAGAGTTGGACATGACTGAGCATGCACGTACAATAATCCATTAAGAATCCATTAATTTATCTAAATCACTCCATTTTGTGGAAGAACTGATGGCAAGAGAGAGCATATCACATTTATTCAGAGGGCTTTCAAACTATACCACCATGATCCCTCATTAAATTCTAATGATTCTACCCAGCACCCATCAAGAATTAGTACCAAAGAGACCACAGTTACCAATAGGTTTTAATGTAGAAAATAGTTAAAAGTGACTAGTGTAAACTTTATTTAATCTACCTGCATTATTAATCCATATTTCCTTTTGCATAAATTTCACTGGTTTCTGTGCCCTTTGAAAGCAGACTTCCCTTTACTTGCTCTCAAACTACCTATTTTCAGTGTTGAGGGAGATACTCTGTCATTCAAGTATTTGAAAATTTAATGAACAATTCTATCCTGGACTGTTCATCCTACATCGTCTCCACGCCCTTCATGGTACAGTGCAATGGTGGTTCAAGAAGTTTTGCGAAGAAGACAAGAGCCTTGAATGTAAGCATAATGACTGGCCGTTGGAAGTAGACAGTGACCAATTGAGAGCAATCGTTGAAGCTGATCCTCTTACAACCACACGAGAAGTTGCCCAAGAACTCAACGTCGACCATTCTACAGTCATTCAGCATTTGAAGCAAATTGGAAAGATGAAAAAGCTAAGTGGGTGCCTTATGAGCTGACTGAAAAAAAAAAAAACAAAAAACATCATTTTGAAGTGTCGTCTTCTCTTATTCTACACAACAACGAACTGTTTCTCAATCGGATTGTAATATGTAACGAAAAGTGGATTTTATATGACGACTAGTGATGACCAGCTCAGTGGTGGGACTGAGAAGACGTTCCAGACCACTTCCGCAAAGCCAAATGTGCACCAGAAAATTGTCATGGTCACTGTTTGGTGATCTGCTGCCCGTCTGATCTACTACAACTTTCTGAATCCTGGCAAAACCATTACATCTGAAAAGTATGCTCAGCAAATCAGTGTGATACACTGAAAACGGCAACATCTGCAGCCAGCATTGGTCAATGGAATGGGCCCAGTTCTTATCCATGACGACGCCTGACTGCATGGTTGCACAATCAATGCTTCAAAAGTTTGACGAATTGGACTGTGAAGTTTTGCCTCATCTGCCATATTCACCTGACCTCTCGCCAGCCAACTACCACTTCAGTCATTTCGACAACTTTTTGCAAGGAAAAATGCTTCCACAACCAGCAGAAGACAGAAAATGCTTTCCAAGAGTTTGTGGAATCCTGAAGCATGGATTTTTACACTATAGGAATAAACAAACTTACTTTTTGTTGGCAAAATGTGTTCATGGTAATGGTTCCTATTTTTATTAATAAGGGTGCATTTGAGCCTAGTTACAATGATTTAAAACTCACTGTCTGAAACAGCAGTTATTTTTGTACCAACCTAATACCAGATAATTTTCTAAGCACCTTGCATGTATTAATCTGTGAGGTAGGTATTATTCCAGTTCTCTATATCTGAAAACTGGAGTAAAGAACTGCAAAATAATTTACCTAAGGTCCACCTGCTAATAAGTGGTAGAGCCATCACTAAGGTCCAGCAGTTCCTGGCCTTATACTCACTGGGTATAATGTGCTTCCATACTTTCTCTGACTTCTTTGAAAAAGCAGTAACTTAGCCTACCCTGTTTACATTTGCTAATATCCTTAGGTTTTCTTGGACTTCGCTTGTGGCTCAGCTGGTAGAGAATCTGCCTGCAATGTGGGAGACCTGGGTTTGATCCCTGGGTTGGGAAGATCTCCTGGAGAAGGGAAGTCCAGTATTCTGGCCTGGAGAATTCCATAAACTGTATAGTCCATGGGGTCGCAAAGAGTCAGACACGACTGAGCAACTTTTACTTTCGCTTAGGTTTTGTTATTCCTTATTATCTTAATTCCTTATTTCCCTCTAGTTCCTGTAAAAGCAATAAGAAAGATTTTTCATTATATGCTATATTGGTAAAATCCCAGTCTGGCTTTCATTAACTCTAATCATCATTTCTCTGAAACTGAATAAAGATAACAATTTTGTGATCAAAACCTTAAAACATCACCCTTACCAATGGCCTGGCAGTCACAAAAGCCCCACTCCTGCCACAGAATGTATTCAAAACAGCTCCATTTGAATTTCTGATACCTTATAAAAGGGTTTTGGTCCTCGGAGCATGTAGGATTCCTACTACCACACTTTGACAACCTCTCAACTTTTAAGATTTACTACCATGGCTTGTATGCCCAGCTTCCCTGTGTTGGTGAGTCGCTGGTGATGACAGTGAGCACTCAAGGATTTCTATCTAAAAACCTGTTCTGTTTTTGCAGTGGATAGTCTCCTGAAATACACTGGCTATGGGAATGCTGCAGGACTGCTGGCGGCCAGGGGCCTCTTGGCTGGAGGAAGAGGAGATAATTGGTACTCAGAGGACGAGGACACAGACACTGAAGAATACAAAAATGCAAAACCAAAGTATAGTATCACATTTCTTTTCACCTAACTTTGTCTGCCTTTGGATTGGTTATTTGCCTTTCACTTCCTTTGTCTTTCATTTTCCAAGTATTTCTCTTCTTTTGTGGATTTGGAAGCTTTCTGTTTAATATTGTTTTAGAGACAGTTGCATAGCTAGTGCCTTAGAGAATGATGTCAAGTGATTGAGGAAGGATAATATTGCAAGAAATGTTTAGCTGCATGATACTTTTAACATGCTCATCATCCTCTCCTAAGTATTAAGAGAGGTAGTGTTTCTCAACGTCTCCTGTCATATACTCAAAGGATATTGTTGCTTATTTTGTGCTCTTCTTTCCATAAGTTGAGATTTTATAAGGGATAACCAAGACCAAGTATTTAAGTTGGTTATCTGATGCTTCAGTCTTTCTCAGAAATCTGAATGTAGGTTCCATACATTCTGACCTTTCCTCTTGTGTGAAAGCCCTTATAAGTCAATCAAGTAAAGCCACAAGGCACATTACTACCCAAAGGAAAGAAATTTGGCTCTGTGGTAAATTTTAATTAAGCAACTAGGGAACCATCTTTTAGCAGAGGCATTAGTCCGCTGGGTAGGCAAGCCAGAGACTTTTATCAAGTTTTCCTTGACTCAGTGCTTGTAAGTCAAAGACACTAGTTGTCTCTCATCCCGAAACGAACCACCTCTACTCTCTTCTACCCTCTTCCCATCCTTTTCATCCCCCTCTCAACTCCAATCCCAGGTAATTTTCTTAGTTTCTACTTATTAGGAGTTATTTGAGCTCAGTTTTGGGGGAATGTTAAAAGGGTATGCCTTTCCCTATCAATGATGGCATTGACATATGCTGTTTTCTACCCACAGTCTTCTATAGTGTGATGTGGATCATGTAGTAGTTGACCAGGGCTGGAAAAATGATTATCTGCAAGATATGGCCCATTTTTAAAAGTGTAGATTATGCCTTGTTGAAATGAAAATAATGGGTTGTCAGAAGGTAAAAAAGATCACTGCCTAGTTTGATGTAGTTTCAAAAACAAAATCATTGCCAAAGCCAATGTAAAAGAAACAAAAAAATATCCTTCCCTAATCAGACAGGACTTATAGGGCTGGTATTCTTAGCAAATCAGGTCTGAGTAGGTGGTGTTACTTGTGGCATCCCCAGATCTTTCAGCCTTGGTAAGATCTTATAGAGTGTGTCCCAGAAGATAAAGGCTTTGGGGGAAAAAAGCTAGCAGTGACTTTAAGCATTAAATTCTTAAGACTGACACCATTTAGATGTTATAAATTGGGCATCTCTATCAGATATTTGAAGCTAAGGTAGAAAAATAATACATTAATCTTTGCATAATTATAGAAGTCATCATTCTAAATTATTCTTGCTGGCTCTTGATTTTTTTCATTTCATAAACTATATTTCCATGTCAGTTTAATATCCTATTTGAGACATTAAAATGTACCACTTAAAGAGTCTCATATTTTTAAGTTAAGGAAGAAATTACATTAAGTATTCAGTGTGTTCCAGGGTATGTGGACACAATCAGCTAGCATAGGAAATTCTTGAGTACTCATGAGTGGTTGATATCATTGCATTGCAGTGTGTATTTTTGAATTTGTTTGGTAGATGACTTCTAAAATGGCATTGGTCATATATCAAGCAGGGCTTCCCTGGTGGCTGAGACAATAAAGAATCTGCCTGCAATGCAGGAGACTTGGGTTCTACCCCTGGGTCAGAGAGATACCTTAGAGAAGGAAATGGCTACCCACTCCAGTATTCTTGCCTATAGAATTCCATGGACAGAAGAGCCTGATTGGCGACAGTCCATGGGGTTACAAAGAGTCAGATATGACTGAGCAACTAACATATATCTAGCAAACACAAGAATACTACTATAATAAGAAGAACCTCAGAAAAAATACAAGAACATTGGGTCTCTCCCAATAGTACAGGAAATAGAAATGGGTTACATTATGGAAGTGATGTTAAATTTCAGGAGAGCACTGTTTTTTTGAAATCAAGGACCATGATGTGTGATTTTGTTATTGTCTTGGCTCTCAACCATAGAAAGATTTTGTGCTTAGGCCTTACATCCCTGGTTGGAATCTTCTTCAGCCTTTGGACCTGGCCTGTATGATTAATAGGAATGGTGTGTTAGTGTGGCCAGAATTGTCACCATTGTGAAATCTTGTTGTGTTTCTTAAACACTGCTCATTACAAGTGTAAATATGTCTTTCTTTTTTTTTTTTTTTCTTTTTTTGTTGTTTTTTTTTTTTTTTTTTTTTTTTTAATGGCCAGATCATATCTTCTTAGTGTAGATCGAGTAGCCATCCTAATAGGCTGACCTATGAGGCTGGTACTCTTTCATAGACTTCAAGTAGCTCTCCAGGGGAGGGCACCAAGCTCGTTAGGAGAGCAATCAGACATCTACACTCCTCAAGTTTTTTTGAAAAAGCACCAAACAATAACATTAGCAGGAGGCCACCTCTCCATCTGGGGAAAGAACACACAGTGACCCTCAGGGGACCAGTGTTGTGTTTGGAAGAAGCAGCAGAGGTGGGGAGCTGGGCTGTGTTCCAGCATGAAGTGATGTCTCAAGGCTGTTTAAAACACATCAGAAGCTGAGTGTTGCTTTGAAAGAGACAGAGACATGTCAAGAAGAAGCGGTAAGGAACTGTGTTGATGTCCAAAATGTATAAACATAAAGTGTTGAGACTGCCAGCTAAATTTAGGTGTGGATGAATGACACCAGGTGTCAGGATGCTGCAGGGCTTAAAGAATTAAGACAACAGAGTGAGAGAGAAAGGAGAAGGGCAGGGAAGAGAGGAATCCTTAAAAGGAAATAGGACAGGACGAAATAGAGTAGCCAGAAAGAACACATATTGCTGGTCTGAGTCTGACTGTGAGCACAGGGGCCAAAGTCGCTGAAACAGACAAGCACAGAGGATGACAGAGAGTGTGAGGGAGAGGAGAGATCAAGGGCACGGTGTTTCTTAGAGTCAAGGGTAGAGATACACAGTGGAATAGAAAGTAAATGCTGTCCCTGAGTCAATACAGTTTTGACCTGATGCAACAGACTCAAAGTCAGAAGGCCTCCACTCAAACACTGAGCTTTCACACTGAGAGAGTCTTAATTCACTTGGGTTTTCATTTTCTTTTGTGTAAAACAAAAATAAAGGTACCAACCTTTCTGGGATGTTTGAAAATCCAATAAGATGATAGATATAAAAGTTCCAAGAGAAGAACAAACTAGAAGTTTGGGATTAACAGATACACACTACTATATATATATATATACGTATATCTATAAAATAAACAATAAGAAACTACTGTTTAACACAGGTAACTATACTCAATAGCTTATAATATTCTATAATGGAAAAAAGTCTGAAAAAGAATATACACACACACACATAATAAAATCACTTTGCCGTACGCCTGAAACTAACATTATAAAGCAACTATACTTCAGTTTTAAAAAAAAGTTCCAGTCTGGGCATATAAGGCCAGATTGTGAAGGGCTTTGTGGTTTTGGTAGAAATGGAGGTAAAATCCTACCGGGATCCAGCCCCGGCAGTGTCCCTTCAGATGAGCAGCGTCAGCGAAGAAAAGAAAGCGAGTCTTGGTTGAGTGTAGGATCAAGACTTAAATATGTCTTTCTAACATAGCATCACGTCTTCCCTTTTCAGATAGATCTGCATCTGTTTTTTTCTTACATCTTCCCTCTTTCAGGTGCAGCAGTGTAGTGCAATGTTTCATTTCATTTGTTAATTTAAAATACTTATTAAAATGGTTCCCACGGAAGTGGTGGTAAACAAAGTGCTTTGCAAGCAAGATAATCCTTTGTGCTTTGGACAGTGATCAACAAGCTCAAAGAACTTCTTCCTTTAAAATTGTTATGAAAACTTCTTAGCAATCTGGTCAAGTTTATAAAGTCAGCATCTGAAAGGATGACTTACTTCCCTACCGCCTGATTAATGGTCACCAATCAGTGCAATCAGGATCACAGCCTGCTTCTCTTATGATGCACTTACTCACAAACAGTGTTAGTATTGGCAGAAGCAGAGAAATTACCCTTCATTCAGTTGGCCCTCATCCCGTTGTCAAAAATATAAGTGGATTCTGATTAATGCACCAAGGTAACCTGTAATCCTTTAGTGGAATCTGAAACTAAGAATTGTATGGAGCTTATATTTAGGCCATAAGAGACAGTTAATATCACAACAGTCCTTTCTATGTCAAGATAAATGTATTTAATGGACTGGAAATAGCTTTCTACAATTAACATACTTAGAGAAAATACAGTCATAGAATCAAGTATACGCCACACAGGTTTTTGGTGTCTGTCTAGCCATGTTTGTAAAAAAATAATTAAATAAGCTTTGGTCCTGTATAAAAGAGAAACCACATTTCTAAATGCTAACTTTATACCTGTTTCTTTTATGCCTCTGAGCATGAAGGCCCCTTGACTGTATTGGTGATATAATGTTTAGGGCTTCCCAGGTGGTGCTCATGATAAAGAACCTGCCTGCCAATGCAGGAGACTTCAGAGATGCAGGTTCATCTCTGGGTTGGGATCCCTGGGTTGGGAAGATTTTCTGGAGAAGGAAATGGCCACCCATTCCAGTGTTCTTGCATGGAGAATCCCATGGACAGACGAGCCTGGCAGGCTGTAGTCTCTAGGGTAGCAAAGAGTTGTACATGACTGAAGTGACTTAGCACACATTTCTAAATTCTAACTTTATACCTGTTTGTTTTCTACCTCTGAGTATGAAGGCTCCTTGACTGTATAGGTGGTATAATGTAACTGATCACTGTGGTTTGTACATCATTCCAAACATCAGTTGACAGATACGTCAACCTAGTGACATTTGACTCATTTTAGACTAGTTGCCTTCAGGCTTGATATGGTATATAGGAGCCTTTGAGTCCAAAAGGGTATCTTTAAAGAGCTGCTGTATGGAGGGGCAGAAGAAGGGAATGGCCAAAGTGGATAGAACTCTAGGATGCCCTCTTACATTCTTAATACACTACACTAGTTCATAATTACACCCAGCAGATTGAAATTATTATACTACTAAGCAATTCAGGGGTGTTTGCTTCTTGACCATGTATTTTTCAACAGTAGCTATGGCAGCAGCTGTATAGATATTATAGTCTCTTCAGCACAAATGACTTTGTTTTCTTTTGTCAAGATTTTGTTATGCTGCTTTAAGTCAAGTCCCATTATAATTGTCTCCGTATGTTGGGGTTATACAAATGAAGAGATAGCTTTGTTTTTAATATTTCCTGAAGTAGATAAACCAGAACTAGGACTTGAAGATTTCTCGGGTTTTTTTTGCCTAGTTTTGACTATGATGGTATATTTATGTATAGTAGGTTGTAACTAGCCTTTCTAGGAGCTAGAATTAATTTCCTATAAGCAGTCATGAAACACAATCTAAATTCAGATCTCTAAAGACCAGAATTGAAAATAAAATCACTGCCTCTTCTGCCATGCATACTGGTTAACTTGCCTTTGTGATGTTTACAGTCATACCAGCTTTGCACTTTGAAAATTGAGTTCTCTATTTTTTCTTTTGTATTTTAATTTGAGTAAATGACCAGCAAGAGGTGTGTTATCTGAGTCTACAGTATTGAGCTTTACTTCAGATTTTATTTCCTACAGATTTACAACCATAGTTTTTTATATCCTTTATATCAAGGATATCACTTGAAACCAACAGCCCAATATAAGAAACATATAAAACACTGTCATTTTAAAAGTATCTTGGAGCTTTTTTAGTTGCCTAGATGCAACTTGATATATATATGTGTATTCAGTACGTCTACTTATATTGCTGATCCATGATACTTAATAAACGAATTACACCACATTACCCTATGTCTTTGCATTGTTAATAGAATGCAAAATCTTTGACAAAGACATTGTTCCATAATTTATCCTACTTCTTGAATGTGGAATCAGTCTTACTTATACAGTAATTCTCAAATTTTCACCTCAGTCACCATTATTAACTGGTATCTCTTCAAAATATCTTGTGACTGGATTTAACCATAGCAAACTCCACAAAAAACCTAGTTGTTGCATGGCTTCTTTAGTTAATGAAGATTGCATGTGCAGCTCCATGGTGATGATTTAACTTAATAAACTAACTCACTGGATTCAAGGACTTCTGGCTTATTTACTTCTTGACCAGTAGCTCATTTATGCTAATAATAGCTGGTATTTATTGAATGGGACTTCCCTGGTGGCTCAGTGGTAAAGAATCTGCCTGCCAGTGCAGGAGAGGCAAGTTTGATCCCTGGGTTGGGAAGATCCCCTGGAGAAGGAAATAGCAACCCACTCCAGTATTCTTGCCTGGGAAATCCCAGACAGAGGAGCCTGGCGGGCTGCAGTCCATGGGGTCGCAGAGTCGGACACAACTGAGCAAATAAACAACACTTACTGGTATCTAATGTGTTGCATTAAGAACTTTCGTAATACTATCTCATTTAGTCTTCACAGCAAACTTTGGGCTAAAGGGTATCCGTATTTTACAGATGAGGAAAATAAAGCTCAGTGGTTTCCAGAACTTGTCTAGGGCACACAGTTTATGAGCAATCAGGTGACCTAACTTCAGAGGTGGTCTTTTTTGAGATTTTTGTTTGTTTGTTTTCTTTTGAGGTAGGCAAAGCAGGCTTTATCGTACTTTTCACTTTACCTTATTTTGAGGGTAAAATATACATAAAATTTACCATCTTAAGCATGCAGATCTGTGGCACCATGTACATTAATGTGTAGCCATTACTACCATCCACCTCCAGGGGTTTTCATCTTCCCAGCTGAAACTTTTATCTATCCCCTCTCCCCACAACCCCTTGTAACTATTGTTACACTTTCTCTGTGAATCTGCCCAGGAACTTCTTGTAAGTAAAATAATATACAATATTTCCTCCTTTTGTGACTAAGTTCACTTAAAATGTCTCTAAAATGCATCCATATTATATAGCATGTGTCAAAATTTCCTTCCTTTTAAAGGCTGAGTAACATTCAGTTGTATGTATTTACCACATTTTGTTCATTGATTCATCCATCAGTGGATGCTTGGGTTATTTCCACCTTTTGGCTGTTGTGAATAATGCTGTGAATGATGAACATGAGTGTATGAGTTTGGGTATATACCCAAAGGGGAATTGCTAGATCATATGGTAGTGCCATGTTTAATTTTTTGAGGAACTGCCATACCATTTTACATTCCCACCAGCAGTGCACAGGGTTCCGGTTTCTCCACATCCTCTCCAATACTTATTATTTTTCGGGTTTTTCTTTTAATATCTTAGCCATCCTAACAAGTGTGAAGTCAAAAGTTGTGTTTTAACTGCTACCATATCCTTCAGGGCCGGTCAAAAGGAGAGAGAAGTTTGTCCTTCATGTAATCTCCCTGTTCTTAGAGCATCTATTATCTTTCTTTGATATAACCAAAATAGAAAATAAAATATATTTTTTATAAATCCTAATATCCCTGAAAGTTAAAAATTTTTATTGAGTTCATTCTGATTCACATAAATCTATCAGGTAATTCTGGCTCTACCTTCATAGCACATTCAGAATCTAGTCACCCCTCACTACCATTACTGCCGCTATTCTAGTCCAAGCTCAAATTTTATCTCCCTCTGAGATCATTTTAAATAGTTTCCTAACTGGTCTTGTTGCTTCTCTCTTTGTCATTCTTTACTTTTTTTGCTTTACTTTACTTCTTTACTTTTTTTTGGTCATTCTTTTAGTTCTCAACACAGCAGCCAATGTGATCTTTATAAAAATGTAAGTCAGACGTTAACACTGCTCAAAACTCTCCAGTGGCTAAAAACCAAAGTCCTTACAGTGATGTACATGTACCCTTTGTCACTGTGCTATCACCACGGTGATTCGCTGTTTGTCATGCTCCAGACACACTCCTGTCTGAGGCCTTGGCATTGACTGTTCCTTCTGCCTGGAATGACTGTTCTCCAGATAGCTATAAGGCGATTCCCTTGGCTTCTGCATGTCTTTACTCAATTATCATCTTCCTGGTAAAGTCTGTTCTGTCCCCACATTAAAATTGCCACAATCCTACCTTCACCTCTCCACCTCACGCTTGCTCTTTTTTCTTCATAGCACTTATCACCTTCTAACATACCATATAATTTACTTATTCACTTAGTCTGTTTTTCCCAGTAGAAGATAAACTCCATGAGAGAATTTTTTTTATTCATTGAAATGTCCCCAAAAAGTGCTTCATGTGCAGTAGACATTCAGTAAATTTTTGTTGAATACATTAGTTTTTTTAAGGTGTTAATAAATTTAAGTTGGTCAGCCCCTTCTTAGCATGAGGATAACCAAGACAGATGAGGTCCCTGCCCTCTTCAGGCTCCACATCCAGCTGGGAAATGGCCAAGGGATGGAATTCAAGAAAACAGGGTATGGTAAATTTCCACTCTATTTATTGTTTTGTGGGTGGCAGATGTTATGGAGAGTTTTTCCTGGAAAGATATTTCTAATTTCATGAGTACATAATGTCTCCTTTCCCATCCCACTGCCCTCTTCTTCCTTAATCTGGACTCTCAAACGCCTTCTCCTAAAAACCCTGATCCCTTTCCTAGAGGTTGCAGATCGTTAGTTCACAGACTTGATTTAGCCCACAAGTAGGTTTTGCTTCACTTGCCTGATGTTGCATTGGTTATTTGGTTTTATGTTTTTAATATGTTTTACATAGGGCTTAAAGTAATTTAGAATTCATATCTTTCAGATGAAAATTAAGATTCCTAACTTGTTTTGAAAAGGTGGAAGTTCTGATCACATTAGGCCTGCAGCGCCACATGGTACCTGACTGAGTTGAGTGACTGTGGCCCCTGTCATACCAGGCATCAGCTCCTTCGATTTGATCATGTGTCTTCTTTGTTCATCTCGTCTGCCTTAGCCTCTGCAGGGACTTGACTGTACAGCTTGTTAACCAGGATGCTTAGAGTAAAATTTGACCCATGTTTTTTAGAGATAGATGTTAACTTTCTTATAGCTCAGGGAACATTTAATATCTCCTTCTTTTTTTTAAAGTGAAGTAGTATGATGCAATTGATGTTGGCCAAATGTAGCAACAATTTGAAGAGTAAAAGTCTTAATCCTTTTGTCTCCAGACCGATAGCTGCAGTCATGTAATGGCATTATACATAATGCAAATTTCTTGATGACATATTACATAGAAGAGTTAGGATTGGAGTGATGAAAATATGGGGGCCAGGAGCAGAGACGAGGTGGGAAAAACTATGATAAATACAAAATTACCCGATAAAATATCTACTGCAGTTAGTATACTTAAAGTATCTTAGGACTCAGAGTCTTGGACAAAAAACCAGTCCCAGAATTTCAGTGTTAAGATCCTGAAACCCGGAAAGTTACATCTCAGACTATACTCTTAAGGTTATAAAGGTGGCAAGTATTTGTTCAGCAAAAATACTCTTTTATGAAACCTCACCCTGTTGCTGTGCTGGTGACTGTTATTTGTTTTCTCCTTCTCTGGGTGGGGAGACTGCATGAGATTGGTTTGAAGTGGAGAGCAGGAGGGGAGACAGTGTCTAAGGTTGCCTCCTGCCCCCCGTATATTGGTGTTTTTGATTTTTTTTTTTTTACCATAACTCTGAGTGGCAGAGTTCAGCAACTTCTGTGTGCCATGGTGGTGGTTATATTCTTCTGAGTACCGGGTTGGGGTTTGGGGCAGGGGATATTTTTTCAAGGAAAAAATTGAAAGCTCAATTCCGAGAGTGTTCTTGGGGGGTTGGAATGTTTTACTACATGGGTAAAGGATGGTAAGTTCTTACTCTGTAAGAGTGAATTTTATGCTCAGTGAGCAAAGGATTGTATGACTCTAGTAGCTAATTTCACAGCAAGTTGTTAAATCATTTTAGCAGCAGCGGACTTGAGGTCAGCTTGTGGAAAGGAGTCATCATTTCCACTAAGCCCTTAAAAGAACCAAGAAAAGAATCAAATGTGCCCTGATCCAGGAATCATGTCCTGACTTCATGTGCTGTGGTATCCTCCTTGACAGATTTTTTTCCCTGAGGCACGTGATGGCCTGTGCTAATTTCATTATATTCTAAAATAGTGTGTGGATCTGATTTTTTGTCACCCTTCCATTGAGCTTGAAGAGAGAAGACTTCTCTTAAGAGACAGATGAGCATGACCTAAATAGTTAATACACCTGTCTGCCTTATACCTTCTTCTAAGGCCGTATTTCTTTTATCTGCTTGGAAAGGGGCATGCGCCTTATAATAAGTACCTTTACTTACTTATTTTTAAGACTAGTTGTTTTTCTAATTTAACAAGCAGCAGAAGAGAAACCAGTGAAAATATGTCCTATTGTTTTGTGCCTAAGCAAATAAGAGATGAGTGGTGGAATTACATTTTCAGTGTAGCATCTGGAGACTTCTTAAAAATTACCTTCTCAGAAGCTTTATCTGGGTCCTCTTTGTTCCTGACTTTTGGGAAATATGATGACCCCGTTCAACGTTTTTGTTAATGGCCACCAACTTGAGGCCTTTTTCTTTTCTTTTATGAGTACCTGATGCTTCCCAGGTGGTGCAGTGGTAAAGAATCCACATGCCAATGCAGGAAACGAGGAGACATGGGTTCGATCCTTGGATGGGGCAGATCCCCTGAAGTAGAAAATAGCAACCCATTCCAGTATTCTTGCCTAGTAAATCCCATGGATAGAGGAGCCTGGCAGGCTACAGTCCGTGAGTTCGCAGAGTCAGACACGACTTAGCAGCTGAGCATGCATGAGCACCTGAAACAAAGGAGAGGGGCTGGTAGCACACAGTGAGTGTCTCAGGTCGGTTCTGTCCCAGGGGTTTGCAACCTCAATGTGTATCACAGTCGCCTGGGGAAAAAAAACATTTAGTTGGGTTCAGGTGAGGCCCAGGTCACGTCTTTAAAGTTTCTCAGGTGATTGCAGTTTATAGCCAAGGCTAAGAATCACTGACAAGCCCATGGGTTTTCAGACTGTTTCCCCAGAGTTCTTGAAAGTGCCATAGGGGCTGCCTTCAGAGGAAGCAAGTGAATGAGGATAGAAGGGAAGCACATAGAAGGGATTCTAGGCCCCCACTCTCCTTGGCCATCTCTGGCCCCTCTTCTGCCTGAGCAGTTCCACTTTCATCTATTTCACATATCAGCTTTCTGTGTAGATTTCATTTGTTTAAAAGGGTGAGGGGTTCCTCTGCTTTGAAGGAAAAAGAAGTTTTTAACCATGGCCCTTGACCAAGGTCTTTATGCAAGAATGGTAAAATAGATGTTTGCGATCCAGTTTTTGAGGATGGTGAGCACTGAGTCCTTCTGCAAGAAATCTGTCAGGCAGCCTCTGAGAAATGTAGAAAAAGAAATATTTTTACTAACATTATAGTACCTAGCCCTTGCTTTATGTTAGAAAAGCCCTGCTTAGTTAAGGAAGTCAACTTGCCCAAGTAAAAAGTCTAAAGCCAGGCCAGCAAGCTGGCCACGTGAGGACATAATCAATCACAATGTCTTGGTTTTGGCCCACATGATTTTTTTCCCCTGTTTAGACTAGAACTGTTCTCCATTTTACCCTAGTCCACAGTACTCCACGTTACTTAACCAGTTCACTCATCTGCCTATCCTTAAGGCCTGACCCCTGAAAGCATTTGTGTGTGTAAACCCTAGAAAGTAATTTATTGGCACTTTGCTGTTTGCAGTGATATTTGATCATTAAAAACATTACTGACTGTACTTGGATGGTACAGAATATTATAACCTCTTGTCTGCTTCTCCAGAAAGATGTTTAAACTATAGATATTTGGCAGCCATTGAAAGATTTATCTTTTATTTCACCTCCTCCTCCTAAAAAAAAAAATAGTATGGCTTTTAATTAAGAGGATAGTTTGGTTTGGTATTAGAACTTCATACAAAGTTTATGGAACACATTCATTTTAAGTACTTTATTAAATCTATTTCCAGAAAGCCAGATGGCATACCTGTCTTTTGGTAGACTAGATTTCATTCCTTTTTTTTTTTTTTTTTCATCTAGGTCAGATCAAATCTGATTAAAATTGTTCTGCTTTATCTTTTATTATTTAAACACTCATTGCCTTCTGTGGTCTCACTAATGGACTAATTTCCTGAGATTATAAATTGGCATGCTTTCATTTTCAGATTCCAGCCTGTCATCATTTTTCCAATTTTTTTTGACATACTTGTTTTATGCTGTATCACAAAATAGGTTTCTTCTTCTCTGAAATCATTTGTCCCCTATATAATTAAGCTGTGCATCCAAGGATGTTTATCCTAACGGCACCAATCAAATTTCCAATTTTTAGAAAGTAGCCATGCCTTCAAAAAAAAAAGCTGGCAAGTTAGCTATCACCCACTTCCCAAAGCAAATTAGTAGGAAAAGTCAGTTTTTTAAAAAAATTCTTATAGCAGTTCTATACCTAAAATTGCTACTGCCAATTTTTTGGCTATTATACTCTTTCTTATTATAACTTAAAACTTGGACCAGAAAAGTATAGAAAGAGCATAATTTGAAAACATACAGCATAACTTTTTTTTCTTTTTGTAGCATTAATCTTATCACTGGTCATTTAGAGGAACCAATGCCAAACCCCATAGATGAAATGACAGAAGAACAAAAAGAATATGAAGCCATGAAACTTGTCAACATGCTTGATAAACTTTCCAGGTATTGTATTCCCCTCCATTTTTTGCTTGGTTTCTAAAAATGTTCTATTTCTTTGTCTCTCTCACTGAGAGTTACCATAGAACAGCAACTCTGGAGATCCACGTTGATTGGAACAGGCTGGCCCAGGCAGCACTAGTTCAGACCTCTCTCGGCCACTGTGGTTCTTCTACATGTGCCGCTTATGGATGTGCGTTCCCAAACATTTCAACTCTCAAAGCTAGGAGAGTAGCTGCCAGGTCACTGTGATATTTAACCAACTAACCTCCCTGTCTTCAAAAAGATGCTGCGAATTAGGTTTGATGATTTTGCTGCTTCTTGTATTTTTTCGTTTTAGTCTGTTTTGGTTTTTGTTCCAAATCATGGTGCTTTTTATTTTTATCCATTTTTGATGTGCAAGTTTGCAATTTTTTCTTTTTGGATTGCTGCTGAAACCAAGAATTCTAAACTGTCTAGGAAAAGGTGAAAAGGAATAGCTCAAATGAAGGATTTTCTGAAAGCAGGCACTTGTATTAACTAGGGATTCTAAAAACAATTTCCCCTTCCCTTCTTGCTTCACACCTCCTTCCCCTCCAAAAATAGCCAGTTTTGAAAATAATTAAACTAAATATATACTAATAAGTAACAAGTCATCTTGGAGGAGTTATTAGAAAGTATTCCTTTCACACTTGCCTGAATTGCTCAATTTTCTAGTCATATATTGAGTCACTGTCTCCTTTAAGCCATCTTGAGTGAGTGCTTCTGTGTGTTGGTGGCAGCTGCCACCGGAAGGTGAATTTCTTCTGGTCATCCCTTTTTCACAGCAACTCTGCAAAGGCTAGTATCCCTCAGTCAAGAGAAGTAGCAACTGGAATGGTAAAGCCAGAAAGTGAACCATAAAAGGGAAAGGTATAATAAAGAAACAGTCAGAGGCTAAGAGCACAGCAGGAAGCTTAGAGCAGAAATGTTCAAAACAGGAAGAGCTGACATGAGGAGTGTGACAAGTTAGGATATTTAGACCCTCTACAGAGCCTGAGTTTTCAAATGCTGCTGCTAATGCGATAGACTTACATACAAGTAAGTAGCTTCATATCTAAAAAGCTAGTATGACTACACTTTAGTTGACTTCCAGCTATTCCTTTTAAATTTCCATCATTTTCCCAAGCTTAGAATTTACAGCTAACCATGCTCATAATATTCAAAAGACATTGTTATCTCTTTGTATATGACATTCTTCATACTTTGTATAGAATATACATACATGTTTCTACCCTGAATGAATTTACAGTACAAGAGAAGATATATTGTTAGAGCAAACATAGGAGGCAGAAGAACAAGTTCTGAATGAACAAATAAAAACAAGATTTGTACTTCACAAAGATCTGATGGGGCAAGTGAAACACAGCAGTGTAACTACAGCAGTTAGGATGAGAACCAACAGAGTCCGCCTGCTAGGTGGAGGGGGAAATGTTAACCAGGGCCAGAAGGGAGCATGCTAGCGTGAAGACAGTGAACTAGTTAGGTTGAATAAATTTCGTTTTTCTTAAATTGCATTTCAGTAATATGAGTTCTTAAAAGATAACACAGGTACTATCCAACTGGCCCATTTGCCCTGGATGAGTAAACATCCAGCCGACTCCCAGCTCAATCTGAAGGTGATACTGATGTTTCCATAGCAAAATATGTCTTGTGTTGGCTTTGATGGTATGAGTTTCGCCATTCAAGTTAAAGTTAAGGCAATTTTGAGAATAATCCTAAATCACAACTTTTCCATGATGTGTGGTGGGTTTTTTGTTTTTTGTTTTTTTACATTGTCTGCCTTTATGTGCTTTCTAACATTTGCTCTCACTAATAACAGTCAGTGACAAAACTGTATGGAGGTCAGCAGTGGGCATTCCAAAGCTGGAATGCAAAGAATGAACCCATTCTTTATGCGTCGTCTTATGTGTTTGTCTTAGTTCCTTCTCTCTTTTCACTGTTGTTTTTGGTTTTTGTTTTTGTTTTTAAGATAAAAAAGATGCCATAAAGCCAAGGTAGACTAAAATCAGAAAATTAGGGGAATATTTGTTAAGCAGGTACTCTGTGCAAGGCACTGTGCTAGGAAGATGAGGAAGATTCAGAGGTGAATGTGGTATTCTCTGCCTTTGGAAAACTCACCTTTTAGTGTGGGATATGGCTATAAGCTATTCTAGAATACAGGGTAGAAGGAAGTAATGTCAAAATAAGGTCTGTATTGAACTGTGCGCCCCAAGGAAAAGGAGCAGTTCATTCTGTTGCAATGAATCAGGGACTCTTTCACAGGGAAGGTAACAATTGTGCTGATCCTTGAAGTTTAAGAGGTGTTAAATTGACAAATGGAGAAATGACCATTCATTCCAGGTGGAGGGAAACTTACTCTTGTTGATATGATAAATCTTTGTTATTCACATACTGCATCTTTCTTCCAAAGAGCTCTGGTTATTTTATCACAATCTGATTAAGTTGTCAGATTTATCATTAGGGGAAGCAAGGCCCAAAGAATTGCCCCACACACTTCCAAGCTAATGACTGATGAAAATCCATTTCCTTTCACAGTTTACAAAACTGTTTACAAAATGTACACATTTCCTTTCACAGTTTACAAAACATACACTGTCTTTCTAGCTAAAGTGAGGCTAAGAACTTCATGTTTCAGATTTCAAGACCTTTGCTCTGTCCACCGTGCTACTGTGTCTGTCTGTTAAGAGTCAGTGTTTGCCAGAATATTTCCTAAATCATCCTCTTCAGCAGTGTGCTATTGGTTAGTTCCTTCAGCTGTCACTCTAAGGATGTTCTGCATCCCACCAAGTCTTACTGTGCTAAGAGTGTACTGCAGCTTTGTCTGGTTAGCTTTCCTTTCCAAAAATGAAATCATTTTCTCCTGGGCCTGATTTGAAAGGCATGTGAGTAAAAGATAGGATTGGAGGTGATGTGGCCAATGAATGGACACTAGACACTCCCTTTTTTCCATCCATAGGAGAGCAGATGTGAAGGACCTGCACCAGGATGGTGGTTAGCAACAGTGGCCCGTGCGAAAGCACTTACCAAAGTGATGACTAAGGTTGGTCATGCCAAGTACTATTACTGAGCCTGGTGTAGGGTACAGATGTTATTTACCACCAAAACGGTAAAAACCACCAGTGCAAAAATTTAAATTACATTCCCATTTTGCCTCCAGGCTGGACATAGCCACTGCCTCAAGTTGCTCACCACCTTAGCAACTTTATCTAAGCTAGATTTTTAAGGACCCTGGAGAGATCAGTGCTGAAACATTTTTTTCCCATTGAATACCAACGGACAGTGGTAGTCCATGTGATTTTTCTTTTTTTATTATAAGGATTCTGTTTGTGACAGATGTAGGTAAGGGGATTGGCAGTGGACCTGGAGGTCTTAAGAGTTTGAGAATAATATAAATCCTATAAATCCCATCATGTCTAGCTAGTACAGTGCCTTGTACCCTGTGATTTTCCCATTGTGTTTGATGAAATGTCAAAGCTGATCCCCAAATCAAAGGTTAATTTTTTTGCTCAATAAAATAGCCTACATGGTTTAAAGACTTTAAAGTATACTTTTGTCAGTTCAATTACTTGGCCAGATGTCATAAAATTTAGGTCTGGAAAGGAATTCTGTAAGGTACTTTGGTCCATGAGTGGCTAATTTAAATAATGGGGTGCCTAATTTCTTTAATATAGAATAATAATTGTAATATTTATCAGACATAAGCATTAAGGCCTGAGGCATGGAGATTATAGAAAGCTTCATTTGACATTTTTAATGTGAGAACAGAGGTGGGAAGGAGGATGAAATTGGCCTGCCTCTCCACCTCTTCTTTCCTTTTTTGAACTGGAAAAAATATAAGTCCCTGCAACCTTAAGTGGGAGATTAGAATTCGGATTGTATGTGGTTAAGCAAGTCCAGTGTGGCTAATACAATTGCATTCACCTTAGCTACCGCACACAATTTGCATATAACAGCACAGCCTCCTCCAGAAGAGGGGAGAGAGGATTGACTGACTTAAGCCTAAACTAACCAAGGGAAGTAATATTTCAAGTTTCAAGTTTTGTTTTGACTTTTCTAATCTCCCTTAGTTTCTTAATTGGAACAGGACTGATTAATCTTCTACTCCACACTTACCCCATCACTGTTTAACAAGGTACATTGCCTTTTTGCTTATAAATTATATCAAAATCTTCTAAAATTTACATCTATATAAATAATTGTTTTCCATTTCTTCCCTTTCTTATCTACTCCTTGTCTAATATATTTTTGCCAGCCATTGTGTAGTATTGGTGGGATATGGCTTTCTTAATAAATGCAAGTACCAAATATAGAAATAGTTCCCCTTAAGTCTCCAAATATTATTTTTAAGCTTAGTAAAGCTGGGACAGGTAGTTTATGACTGAAAGTAATAACTATATAATTTTTTCCTTATAACTAAATTTCTTGACCCTGCTTATAAAAATAACAACTGTGATTACTCCCACCTTGATGAGTTAATCAAGGAAATGCTTTGTAGGTACATTTTAGAAATATGATCCTGTATTTATAGCATTGTAAGATCTATTGTGGGTATGAAAGTGTAATGATCTTAATTGCTTACATCAGAAAATCCTTTAGATTTGCACTGTCCAATATGGTAACCACTAATCATATGTGACTATGGCTAGTCTGAATTGGGATGTCTTCTAAGTGTTAAAGTACTCAGACATTCAAAGACTCAGTACAAAAAGAGAATATAAAATACCTCAATTGTTTATTATGAATTTATGTCGAAATAATATTTTTGATATATTGAGTTAAGCAAATTATTTTAAAACTAATCTTACCTATCTTTTCTCACTTTTTTGATGTGGCTTCTAGAACATTTAAGATTACATATATATGGCTTACATTATGTTTCTGTTAGACAGCACTGTTCTACCCCATTAAAAATACACTGCAAGTTTGCTTAGAAGCTTAATTAAAGGAACTTGGATCCAGTTAAACTAATATACCCTTACAGTGGTAAAGGAGAAATATGATATTGTTCATCTTTAGGTTAAAGAGGGCCTTTCCACTGGCTGGACACCTCTAAGTAGGATGTCATGCAATCTTTGTATTGCTCATTAGTAGTCATTGTCCCTTAACTCTGTAGTAGGAATGCCTATGAGCTCTTGATTTAAGCACTAGCCAAAATGACTTTTGTTTATTAGAGAAACATCAAATAAGAATAATCTCCATTGACT
Source organism: Cervus canadensis (assembly GCF_019320065.1). Taxonomy (NCBI): domain Eukaryota; kingdom Metazoa; phylum Chordata; class Mammalia; order Artiodactyla; family Cervidae; genus Cervus; species Cervus canadensis. The sequence goes on from NC_057406.1 coordinate 53,824,003, forward strand.
ACTTGCTCTTAGTCACCCTCCTCCTTTAAGTCTTTCTAATTGAGAAAAGCATGTCAGAACTTCCATTTCTACTGCTTTATTCAACACTGTCAGTTGGCATGCTGACCTCTTATTAATATTTATTTTGCTAATTTTGGACAACAAGATAGAAAGGTCTGTAGAGAAATTACCAAGAAATAAAGATCACCTTCACTTAAGGGTCAAACTCAGTTTTATTTTTCTAACACTATCCCTAACCTCTTTCTCTATATTTTCTTAACTATACTCTTTAATGTGAGGTGGATAGCACATTTTTAGAAGCTTTGCATGTGATCTTCTAACAGAAATGAGAATAATAAAAGACTAATATTTTGTATATTGCTTTTAAGTTTGAAAACAGCCTTGTGAATTAGATAGGGTAAGAGATATTTTATTGAGGTGTAAATGGGACCAGTGATTAAGTATCTAAACCAAGATCACGCATCTTGTTAATATCAGTCAGGATTTGGTTCTTAGACTTCAGACTCCAAATCTTAAATGTTATTTTAAAAAATTACCAACATACAGCTCTCAAATTTGTCAGTCTGATTATCTTTATTTAGTAAGATGCTCTAAATTTTAAATAGATTCAAAGGACAAAGACTGATAGTAAGCATATTTACCTGAGAAGAAAATTAAGATTTGGAGGCCATTCCTGCTTTTTCATTCCATAATTGAGCTTTCCTCAAATATCAAGTCAGGTCCTAAGCAGCTTATATCAAAAACAAAAACAGCTTCATATGAAGGAAACCAGTAAAATTGCTATAATTCTATGTTAATATAAAATATTTTAATTGTTTTGAAAAGAGAATAGATATTCTGATAGATTCTTATATTCAGTGTGATCATATGAAGAAAATTAACTTTAGAAAGGCTTCCCTATTTACAAGGCTGTTGCCTGTTTATTCAACTCCCAAAGTGAAAGGACATGCATGGTGTGGACAATGTACCATATCCATTTCTCTTGGGAATGATATTTTTATGTTATATATTTTAACTTCCCAACTGTACCCAATCCCAAAGCATGACAGTGAGGCTGAGGGAAGGGTCTCAGAAATGTTTTTGAAAAACGGAGCTTGAAGACCTCAGATTTGGTACAGAAAAGCCACCACACCTTTCCTACCTATTGGTTAGTGGCTTAGTAAAAGATGAATATAACTTCAGCACTAGGAAGCCATTCAGATGGAAGATTATACTAAAGATGAAGGATCAGCACAGAACATGCTCTTATGGTATATAACTAAACATTTAACTAATGCCAAAAGTTTTATTAATTTCTTGAGGACAAAGCATTTAAAACACTTCAGAGTATCACAAGTTTTGAGGAAATCCATCGTCCTTCAGTAGATTATGGACTATTCCATTGATGCTGAAATGTTGAAATAAGATGCACTCTCAGAATTACAGCAGGGATTACAGAGCTTCCTTCTCCGGGCTCTCACAGGCTCCTTCACAGCAGGCATTTTTGGAAATGCTCTGTTAATTAAAATGCCTTATTTATATACTAATTTTCATCCTATCTTCCAAATGTGAAAGGGAATTAAATACGAAATGGCTAATTTTAAATGTCAGGGTTCTTTTTTTCCAAGCCAACCTTACATTAAGAACAGGAATCCCTGTGCCAAAGAAATGGTTCCCAATTATCCCATCCTGGGTTTTGTTATACATTGTACAGAAGTCAACAAAACAAGTATGTAACAGAACCTGCCTAAATAACAGCCACCCTCATTAAAATCAGAATTAATCAGGGGGTGATTGAAGGAAGCAATGCTTCATAGGTTCCCCCTTTTTCTTCTTTTCTAATCATAGAACAAAATATGTTACATAAAAGGATTGGAACTATTATGCAGTACTCAATTAGAGGGAGGTGAATAGGTCTCTAACATGCTGTTTTATCAAAAGAGCAGACTGGTGTTTGCATGACTGTTGTTTCATTACAGACCCTGTCATTAATTCCATGTGTCAATACTGCCCTGTAGTACACAGAGCAGACAAGAAAGAAGAGCCCTTGAAAACAAGGGAATGATTTTTGAGTCGTTATCAAGCTAAGTGGCAAGCGGGAAGCTGAAACTCGTATAGGTAAATTCGAAGGGACTCTTGGGAGATCTGCAAGTGGGAAACAAGAATGCATTTTACCAACTGCTTAATTATGTCCTGTTTTTCAACAAGTACACTTGAATTGAATGCTTTGTTTGTATTGCACAAAAACATGTGCTTTGGGCAAGAGTATTCTCTTGTTTCCAGGTCAAGTAAGGTGTCTTATACACATACACATCTGGCCTATTCTATAATGTGCTATTGGGTATGTTAGTATCTGAGCCCCAATATTGCACTGTCATTTCTGGGGGAAAGTTATGTAGGAACTAGAAGTCTAAAAAGTGGAGCCTTCTCTAAGGTCCTGAGAGATTGGATAAGCCCAGGCATCCCAGAGGAGCATACTTACAGGGCAATGGTGGCTCAGGAAAATGTGGAACTGTATCTGGGGGAAGAAGACAGACTATAAAACTTTACATACGGTATAAACTCCATAATCTCCCACCCCTAAACCTTTAAAAAAGTACTTTTTGGTTTCCATTAGCAGTCCTAAGGGTTAGGCTGGGGCAAAGTAAGGTTTCCTTTCTTGGACGTGCTTTATCTGTGTCCTCGTGCCTGGCCAAGCCCTTATAGATTATGGTTCCTTATCGTTTAGTAAGATCAAATTTCTAAATGATGTTTCGTTCCAGTTGAACATTCTTGGAGGCTTATCTCTTCCCTGGCCAGATGCCTGATCAGATGAGAAGCCCGCCATGATACTGTCACAGTGCCTAGAATGGGCTCTTTATCCAGTAGACATCACTGTACTTTTTGATGATAACGAGGGCAGTCTTAACTTGTGTTAAGGCCTGTGTATAGCATTGAAGGTAAGTATGAAGGAGTTATTACTATGTGAATATCTTAACCCTGATGCACATTTCAGTGTACAGTATCTTCGTTTAACCATGATCTACATGTATCTAACACCTAGCCATCCTTTTTAGATGGGACCTTCATAATTTAGGACCAGTAACTCTTCATGAAATGGCCTGTTTATTGAGGGCCATGATTGAATTTAGATCCATCCTTGTAACATTTGCCATTGCTTTGATTTATTTTTGGAATCATTCTAATCATTTGCTGGTAGCTTTGCAGAAAGGACTTGTGGTCTTGGTGTATGTCAGTGACAATTAGGTAGGCTGCTGTGCTTGACGTTTAGGTTTAGAAGATCTTGATTAGAAACAAAAGCCTAGCAGTTTTAGTGTCTTAAAAACCTAGCAGCTTTTTAAGTAGATCATAATTATTTAGTAACCTAATATTTAGACTCTTGGAATTAGAATAGAATCTTAGGGATCATCTTGTCCAACCCCTTCATTTTATAGATGGGGAGACTCAAGCCCAGAGAAGGAAATGACTTGCCCAAGGACACCCAGAACATTAGTGGACAATCTGAGACTAAACCCACTGGTGCCCCATATGTATGCAGCTGAGTCTACGTGAATCAGTGGTTGGAAATTCCAGGCTGTGTGGCACAAAGAGGGCCTTGATTTCTGGACGATCAGAATGTCTGATGACATTGACTTATCAGCGAAATAATTACAGTTAAAATAGTATGAGGATGATTCGTGGCAAATGGTTCTCTACCATTGTCCACTTATGCTATGACCCATGTATTATAGTCTTTCAGTAGAACTTTACTGAGCACCTATTCTGTGCCCATCCTAGATACTGCAGATCACAGCCAGATAAGACATGGACTCTGTCCTCAAGTTGCTCAAGTCCAGTAGAGAATGAGAAATCCCTGGAAAGCATCATGCAGAATTCCCTGTAGAATGCTAATACTTCTCCTAATTGTACATCTTGGTGATGAAAGTGAACCTTTTCTCTTGGTCAGGGTTTGTTTATTAGGAGTCACATAAAACACTGTACGATTCCTTTCTGTGAAAATACAAGATAATATCAGCTGCAGCTAAATTGAGTTCATAAACACGTATTGAGGATCTACCATCTGCAAGGCACTGTGCTAGACACATAGGGATATGAAAATGAATACAGCGTAGAATATTTTCTTTTTAATATGTCAAAGCAATATTGTTTTATAGCTTTCAACCTTTGTAATAAGAATTATTTTTAATAAATAGTCTTAAAATATGGGACCCTTGAAATAGAAGACAAAATATCTCTGTACTGTAACCCAGACTTGTCAGCCCAGGATTGCAAAGTCTCCATCCAAATCCTCTTTGTACCCCATATCTGTCTTGAGCTTTCTTTTTCCTTTATCTCAGCCAAGCCAGCCTGCTTGCCAGTCCCTGCACACAACTAACTCTCGCTTCTGTGCCTTTGCTTGACTAATCTTCTGCTTCGGGATGCCTTTCTCCCCATGAATCTATGTCCATCACTGCCATTACAGTCTGGCCCTGAATCCATCTCCTGCCAGGAGCCTGTGATCAGCATCCCCATCTCCTCCATGTCCCTCCCACGTGTACATACTGAGCACCGTATGACTGGTGGAATCACAGTTCTGTGGTATTCATTAATGCTTCCCATTCTCTGTCCACATCTTGCTGATCTAGATACAACAGATCTTACTAAATGAAGCAGTTTAGTATAACCAGTTCATTTTTTAGACCTTTTAGGAGTAAGTTTCTATATCAAAGAATTCATTTTGGTATTTGTGGGCTGTTATATGACAGAGAGGAAAATCAGAATCAATAGGATGGGGGTTTGAAAAGTAAGCCTCGAGGTCCATAAGAGAAAACAGACACATATCTGTAAGTGATCCTCTCTCCTTCCATTCCCAAACAGGATGAGAAATCGCCTTTAAATAAATTTCAAATACAGTAAGGATGTATTGAACTGTCAAGCTAGGGAAAGCAGGGCTCTGCCTGTTAATCATCTCAAGCCTGTTGATCTGCTGTTCTGTAATTCCTTTAATATTGTTTAATGTGTGTGTGTTTTACCTTCTGAACTGACTAAAAGCTTCTTGAGGACAGGGACCATGTCTTTTATTTGCTTCTGCATATTCTTCCCCCACTTATTCTCAGAGTGCCCTAACAATCTTGTGGAAACCTTCCTTCCATAAGCACATAAAGGACCGGAAATGCATCTCATGGGTTCCAACTACATCCCAGCCATTGCACTATGTACTTCATATGTATAATGACCTTTCACCCTCATGACAATTCGGTGAAATGGGTATTCCTATCCTAAGTCTATAGATAAGGAAACTGAAGTTCAGAGAGTTCAAGATCTTACTGCAATAGAACCTAGGTCTGACTCCAAAACCTTTATATGCCTTTCACTGTACCACAATAACAACAACTAATATATAGGACTCCTTTACAGTTCATAGAACTCTTTCATCTACACTATTATTGTTGCTGTTACTACTACCACTGCCAGTACGATAACCCCTTAAGTCATCACTAGGAAGTAGGTAGGTAGAGCTAGTATTATTATCCCCATTTCACAGATGGGAAAACAGAGACTCAGAGACTTGCCCAAGATCACACAACTGGTAAGTGCAAGAAAGAGGACTTCAAATAGACTTCCTGACTCTAGACCTTTTTGTTCTTTCCAGTGTATCACATTGCCGCCTTAGTTTATTTGCATGAATGCATAATTATGTGGCCAGTTATCACTGACACCTCTCCTACAGGAGTGTCAGTAAGACAAGACATCCTATAGCATCCTATAGCCATGTGAGAAAGAAAATAATTCATATCCTCAGAGGAGCATCTATGTTAGTAGAGGGGTGATACATAAAATCCAAAAATAAACCCTTGAGAAGAATAGTTCACAAGTCAGAATTAAAATATCAGCCCCTTTATTCTATAGATGAATTTTCATAATTTGGCCATACAACTTTTGTAATGTTCTTAATTATTTCTATTATAAAATTGGATTAGGGAGTAGGTGTGAAACTTGTGGACTTTATTTGAAGATATTCCTTCTGGGTTTGGATGAGAAAGTACTGGCTACTTTGTGCAAGCTGGTAGCTAGCCCCAGTATCATTCTGTTACCAGAGAAATGCAGAAATACTAGGAGTGATGGCATGGCCCCCCTGCAGTTCATTATTATCTTGGTAGAAGTCATACAGTCTCACCTACTGATCCCATTCCACCCACCCATACCCTTCACTCCTAGGAGTGATGGCATGGCCCCCCTGCAGTTCATTATTATCTTGGTAGAAGTCATACAGTCTCACCTACTGATCCCATTCCACCCACCCATACCCTTCACTCCACCCCACCGTACTGTTCCTGCAGTCACCAACCCCTTCAAACCTTTGAACTTCTGATCCCTTAATGTTTCACCCCAGAAGGTGGTCCCCTTCTCCTTCTGTATTGATTATTAGTAAACAGTGTCCAGTATCACAAAGTCCGTCAGGACAACCAGAACTAGGAATTGTTACTAAAGTACAGATGTGTAGTATGAACTGGTGCTAGAGAGAAGTTTCAGTGGAAGCAGACTGTTCTCTAGTTCCACTAAACATTTCTACCTGGTTGTCATGCAGAGTTCTTCACTGTCCTGAAAGATGTCAGTGTCTCCTCCCGCCCCCCAAATCTGCTCCATCCGCTGTGCCCTTGCTCAAATGAACGGTCACCATCCACATGGTCATCTGAGCTGGGCGCCATAGAGACAGTCTTCCTCACTCCCCTTTACCAACTCTGCCCTCCCAGTGGATGACAGCTGTACCTTGGAAGTGACGCCTTTTCTTCCCACAACCACAGCCACAATCCAACTTTCTGTCTCTCACACGCACTGTTACAGTGACATCCTCGTGACTTGTCTTTCTGCCGCAGTTTCCCCTATTCCGATGTGTCTTTGCACTGCTGCCAGAGATTCTTCCCTATAAACCGACCCTGGCCGGGCATTCCTTACAGGCCAGGACCCAAGCTGCTTACTTTGACATTCAAGACACTTGACTCCCAGACCCCAGCCTGCCCTTGCAGACTTACTTCCTGCTGCTCCTTCATTGAACCTCAGCCTCCCCAAACACAGGGCCCTTTCCCGGCTTGAGAGCAAAGAAAGAAACTGACACAATCCAGAAAGGTCTACACAAACCACCACAAGTCGGTGGGACCATACAGAGCCCTCCACACACTCTCCCTTGCCGGGAAAGTCCTGTGCCATCTTTGCCTGGCACAGGACACTTCCCCGGAGGCGCCGCTCCCACCTTTCCCAGGCGATTAGATCGATGCTTCATCTCAGGAGCTGTGATTTCCTTCGTTCCTGATCCTGTTCAGCATTTACCCCATTATGTCCTAAGTTATTTTCTACGTGTATGTTTCACTCCCTGCTCGAGGGCAGCAGCTGTTCCTGGCCTTCCTGCTGTCCCCAGTACATGACACAGTTCTCAGCACATAGTTGCCGGACAGCTGAACTCAGAGCGTGTTCCTCCAGTGCAGTTAGAGCAGTTAATCCAGATGTGCAGAGTCCCGGACTGGGATTCAGGGACTATGTCCCAGGCCCAGCTTTGCCACTAGATATGTGACCTTGGGTAAGTCACTCAGTCTCCTTTATTAAACAAGGGAGTTGGACTAAATGATCTCTAAGGCCGCTTTAAGTTCTATGATTCTGACCCCATTTCTGGGATCACGAAACACATTTCCTACTTTATAAATATTTAGCAACCTCAATTTAACCAGTCAACCATCCATATTAACAGAGTCTTCAGACTCTCAGCAGTAGTCTTCTGGTAAGAGCTGCTTATTAGGCTCCTGTTGGCTTATCCAGTGACCACTGAGCTGTCCTTCCCCTTCCCCAGAAGTTTCTCTGCACTTGTAACACTAGCCCACAGTTTGTGTGGCTGGCCTTTCCCAGGAGGGAGCCCTTCTTTGTGCTGGCCTGAGGGACAACCACAAGGAAGCAGAGGGAGAGGAGACTTTATTATTTTCCTTCACTCTAGCTCCCACCAACATTATAATTGCTGCCATCTGGGTTCTTGTTGTAGACATGTTTTTAGGGGGCGATGCCCGTTTCTGTGAGAAATAAGTTTTAAGCAGCTCATGTGCCTCTTCAAGACTCCTTGTAAAGTACACTGCTGACTTTTTGGGGTGGGAGGAGGACTAGAGTTAGCAGCTCAACAGGTACATTCACCATAATCTCCATATAATAAATAAGAGCCCATGAAAAGATTAAATAAATCTTTCCTAACGCTTTTTGATTGGTTTAATCAATAATTAATCATCTTTAGATGAGGCTGTAACTTGTGGAGTAGATATAATTGGATTAGCTGAGGAGAGGCAGTTGGGGAGCTTTGAAGAGATTAAAATGGCTGTCAATCCCATAATTAAACTGCCACAAACAAAAGCAATGGTGTTTTTTTTTTAAAAAAAAAGGAGGAGAGAAAGAAGGAAAGAAAAGGGAGGGAGAAAGTTAGGAAAGGCCAACTGATTTGAAATCAATAAGTACTTATGTGTCACTAGAGACTGGAAAGGGAAAAATCAAATGGCAGATTTATTCCATTAAATGAAATCAATCCATATCAAATAAGCCATTTAATTACATGGCTGGTCCACTGGGACAGGTGAAATTTTGGCAGCTTCAACTTCACTAAAACAAATCCACAAAAGGAAAAAAAGTTAATTATTAAAAACAGAAGAGACCTGCTCCTAGTCCTGAGCCCATTTAGACCTTGACTTTTCATACTTTTAATTGGCTTAGTAGGTTTGGCCTGTGTGAATGAAGTCTTTTATCTCCCTCTTTTTCTTTCCATACCCCTTTCATCTTTCCTGTTACAAACACACAGAGAGAGCTTGAGGAAAAATACTTTGGTTTTTAAAGACTTTTTTTTTTTTTTAAAGGATGTGGATTTGGGCGGGGGGAGGGTGTGTGTGTGATGCTGGTGAATACTTTTTTCTCTCTCTTTTATCTCTTTTTCCAGAGAGGAGTTGCTTAAACCAATGGGACTAAAACCTGATGGGACAATAACGCCTTTGGAGGAAGCACTCAACCAGTACTCTGTCATTGAGGAGACCAGCTCTGACACAGACTGAAAGCGTCACCTGCTCACCTCTCCATATTGCTTTTATCAGCATCTTTTCTCTGTAGCTCCAGGGGAATCTTTTCTCTAAAACATTTATGCCCTTGCTTTGGCTAGAAACACATTAACTGGTTTACTCATTGAGAATCCAGCGTATTTAAGAAGTGATCCTGTGTTTTTGCGATATTGAGGCATTCATACAGAGCTGCAGTTAGATGGAGTTGCAGGGACTAGGAACAGGAAAAAAAAATTCCATTCTGTCAAGATGGAACTGAAGGACTTCACTCTATAAAGCAGCCCTGGTTGAATCTGGCAGTTCTGTTTGCCAAGATTCTTAACAGAAGATTTAGCTGTGTCCTTCCTCACACTTGTGTGAGCTGCCCTTTCTGAATCTCTCCAGAGACGGAGGCACGTGAGAAGCAGAATGCGCTGCTGAAAGGGGCTGAGGCGAGTGACCCTTTAGATCAGGACTGAGTGAATGGAAGCCAAGCAGCTGCTCCGTAGGCCTAGCCCCACTCTTCACTTTGTTTCAATTTTGTATAAATCCATAGAGACACACACGCGCGCGCGCGCACACACACACACACGCACACACACACAGCCCCAGACTTGCAAACTGACTACATTCAAAAAAGTTTGTCAGTTATCTAGAACTTCAGAATACATTTCTCCCTATAAAGTTACAAAGGATGGTTTAGTTCTGAGGCAGCTACCAATGCCTATTTATTCCCTAATAACCTGAACACTAGTACCATAGAACTGAACCCCCATCTGTATTGCTGCATGGGGAGCATGCATTCTGAGGTCTAACATAGGGGTGCCAGGAAAACACACCCTCCAACCCGGAAGAGGGGATGGGGATCCCTGGGTACTGGGAGTTCTTTTGTGGCCTCTGCTGAGGGTGGAGGAGACAGCAGCACCCATTTGTACATATAGGTCATTCGTATGTCACATGTTTTAAGTTGGGGACTGTGTGTGCTTGTGTGTGTTCTACCTTCCTACCATATGTGATCAGTTTAATGGTAACTTTATTTATTTAAAAAAGAAACACAGATAGTTACTGTTAAACTGATTAAGGCTGTTTTTACTTTGGTAAAACAGATTGGTCATATGAAAAAGTAGAAAATGAATCATGCAATAGACAGTGGGCCTAGTTAATCAATGGCTAAAGTTGAAAAGGGGTTGGTTTCCTCTTATATATATATATATGTATGTATGTATATACATATATATATACACATAATGTGCTTAACCACTGCCTTTTAAAACTTTAAATTAAATAAAACATTGGGGTTGATTCAATTTAGCCATTTGTGTGTGTTTCTTTATAAACAATACTATTTATTGTTTATTGGGGTAAACAATACTATTTCACAGTTTGTGCTTTTTTAAAGTGCTTTTACATCTATTATCTCAGTTGTAATAAATAGTTTTTCTAAGGATAAAGTACACAGAGTATTAGTGAAATGTCATTTATCCAGAAGTCACTTCTCTGGCAAAAAGTACAAATCAGGAATTCAGTTTTAAAAGGCCTTTGAGCTGCCAAAAGAGATGTCAAAGTTTCTTACAATTTATTTCTACGTGAGAGCCTCAAGAATCTATCTCACTTTTTGCCTCTTTACTAAAATTTGCATATATTTCTAACATGTTTAGTTATCTTGACTTTCACGTCCACCAAAAAAGAAAAATGTCAAAGGAGGAGGCTGTTGGATGGAAGGCAGACCTACTGAAAGCAGAAAAAATCCACCTGAAAACTGGATAGGAATGTGGGGAGAATGAGAACTACTTGAGGCATCATAGGTCTGGGACCATCTGTTTCCCAAAGGACATTCTAGTTGACCCAGAAAGTATCCATACAATAGTATGGCCCGTAAACTAATTCTCATGATGATGACCTTGTGTTTCTTTTTTAAAAAAAGTTAAATCCAGAATACTCTATACAAAGACCAGAAAGAACACAATACATTTTAGGATTTTCATCCAAAATAACGGGAATGGAAGTTATGGGCGACCCATGTTTTAACAGTAAATAAAGTGAAACTTGGTAATTCATAATTTTAGATTAAGTGAAAAAAAGTTTAGAAAAAAAGAATTTTAAGTATTTTTGTTACTTCATTCTACAAATGCATTTTTAAGATATTTTTATAATTTCTGCAATCAAATAGCTTTGGCATGAGTGTCGCTTACCTAAGATGAAATACCATCTGGCCAGCTTTATGCAGAGTTAGTGTGTGAACAGTCTTGTTTAAGTTGCTGTGCTCCTCTGTTTTCAGTGAGTTCTGTTTCATTTTGGATTTCTCTGTGCTGGGCACTAGGCTTTGTTTTGAAGAGAGAATTTGCAGAGGGAGAAGATGAAAGTGACTTCATCTTGCACATGTAAAGAGAACCAACATCTGTCGCTTGCTTGCTCTGTGCTGGGCTTTTTATGTATCTTTATCTTGTGTATCCTCATCACATCTCATATTAGAGATCATCTCTGGAAAGCACAGTAAGTTACCCAACATCACACAGCAAGTTAGACTCCAGCTCGGGCTGGCCTGACCCCCCGCACCTCACCTTCCCCTTTACATTGCCCACGGGGTCCGCCTGGTGCCTCCCTATGACTCTGGAATGCTGGGAGACTGGTAATTCTCGGGCCATTTTAAGCAATAACTATTTCAGCATAACTGGTTTAAAGAACTTATTAAGTAGGGAGGTGACCCAAATGAAGTTGAAGTATGAGCAGGAAACTTGCTCAGTTAGTACTGAATTTGAGATGAGGGCGTGGAATCCTTTAGGTCAGAAATTAGGGCTGCAGGCTCCCTACCGCCGCCCCCCTGCCCTGACCCCCGACGTGTCCCGGCTCAGGGACCTGCAGTGGGGGTGGTGAGAATTCACTGGCCAGCTCCGCCCTGCAGGCCCCTGTGTCCACATCCCTCCCAGTCTTTAAAACAGGGTATGGGGGAGAAAAGGGCAACCCACTCCAGTATTCTTGCCTGGAAAATCCCACGGACGGAGGAGCCTGGTAGGCTACAGTCCATGGCGTCGCAAAGAGTCGGACACGACTGAGCGACTTCACTATGGAGAAGAAAGTTCGAACATAAGGCGCTTGAGCTGCTGCTTTAGAGTAACAATCAGCAAATACCTGAGGCCCTTTCAAGCCCCTTTCACACACCCACTGGTCCTGAGAGGTGGACAGGATGGACCTTACTGTCCCTCCTTTATAAACAAAGATGTGGGCAGAGGTGGTATAAGTATGCAACCTCCTCTTCACAACCATCAGTCTTGCTGCCTCCCAGTACTAGATGTCTCTTATGTTGACTTCTCTTCCCCTTTGGATTTTAAAAATAAATGTTTCATCGTGGAAAGTCTGGAGAATACAGAAAATACTAAAGTTAATCATTCACCCCACAACCCACCACCTGAGATAGTCTCTGTTAATGTTTCAGTGTATTTCCGTCCTGTGTTTTTTCTATGCGTATATAATTTATTTTACTACTAGATTGGGATCATGCTGTATTTACAGATTTGTATCCTGCTTTCTTCTTTAACATACTGTAAGCATTTTCCCATGTCAATAAATATTCTTCAAAAATTAATGGCTATATGATATTCCATTATATGCATTGTGGTAAACAGTAGTAATTGCTTACCCAGTATTATTCTTCCTTACTAATGGAGGAGACATCATGACCTATCCCTCCTCCCCCCCAAAAATCAGTGCCTGCTGCCTTTCTGGGAGGCAGCGTGGGTCTTGTCAGCACTGCAGGGCTGCAGGAGAGGGGAATGGGCGCCAGGAAGAGCAGACTGGCTCTGCCATACACAGTCCAGCAGGGGCCTTGGTGGCACAGATCATGACACAGCTAGATTAAGTACCTAGATGATTCTATAATTTTTGTTAAGGAGAGGCATTTGAAAAGGGCTAGGTATCTAGCTGACTTTAAGAAGCCTGCATGTGATTAAAAAAAAAAAAAAAGATGTCAATCGTGTTTATGATGGTGTGATCCAGTTACCAACATTACATTTTTTTGGAGCTATTTTTCACTGCAATAGCAGAAGTGAAAGGGGCTACCCAGGGATGGGGAGAGACATGTTATTCTTTCAAGAAAAGTGAAGGGACACCTGTCAAAACTAGTGGGTATGTGATGAACACAATATGGAGAAGGAACAAATGAATGGTGTTCTAGGGACAAGTTATATGCGTGAGGGAGGCAGGAGGGAGAGATTTCTGACAACTGTCCTAAGTGAGAAGATTCAAGGAAACAGGTTTCTAGAGAGGATGTGACTGACACACTGCCGAGTCCCAGCACCCAGTCTTCAAGAAGACTCAGAACAGCCTTTTCTGCAGGGAGGGAGGGGAGATTAAGCCTCAGTTCCTGAATCATGCATTGTACACAGTGAACCAACATTCCTGTGCATCTAGAATGGCGTTAGCTACATAGTATCCTTGACAGAGAGGAAAAAATTGTCATTCCAGTCCAGAGTTCAGTGGTTCAGATGAACCCTGGTTGAGAGAGGCTGTCTTAAAAGATCAAAATAATTCTCTCTGAGGCTTCTGGAGTCCAATTTGTGTTTTCCTTTAATGTAACACAGGGAAGATCCTGGGCACTAATCTCCAGCTCTACTGTATCCAGGTCTCACAGACGTGTACCTTTTCTGCACTGAACATAATTGTAGCTGTAATGCTTCCTGAATAATTACTGTGCCAGTTCAGTTCAGTTCAGTCGCTCAGTCGTGTCCGACCCTTTGCGACCCCATGAATCGCAGCACGCCAGGCCTCCCTGTCCATCACCAACTCCCGGAGTTTACTCAAACTCATGTCCATCGAGTGGGTGATGCCATCCAGCCATCTCATCCTCTGTCATCCCCTTCTCCTCCTGCCCCCAGTCCCTCTCAGCATCAGGGTCTTTTTCCAATGAGTCAGCTCTTCACATGAGGTGGCCAAAGTTTCAGCTTCAGCATCAGTCCTTCCAATGAACACCCAGGACTTATCTCCTTCAGGATGGACTGGTTGGATCTCCTTGCTGTCCAAGGGACTCTCAAGAGTCTTCTCCAACACCACAGTTCAAAAGCATCAATTCTTCAGCACTCAGCTTTCTTCACAGTCCAACTCTCACATACACGCATGACCACTGGAAAAACCATAGCCTAGACTAAACAAACTGTGCCAGACACTGTGCTAAATACTTCATGTGCACTTCCTAATTTCATCTTCATGACCATCTTGTGAGGTAAGTACTATTAGAATAATTCCCACTTTCCAGGTAAGAATAATAAGGCATAAAGATGTTAGGTACTAGGTGCAAGGCACACAGACAATAAGTAGCAAAATTTGAACTCAAACCTACATGATAGCTGTGTAAATACTATGCTATATGTTGCTTCTGCAATCAGAAAAAAATGCAATGAAGTCTTATTTGAGAGAAATAAATTTCAGAAGAGATTGAAATAGGAAAAACAATTGGAAAATAACACATTTTTCCTCACTCCATTTCCAGATCCCCCCACTGCATACAATACCATAGCCCTACCAGTCTCAAAGAAAGGCCCATACTCAGAAGCACACCAATCCACATCGGTGTGTCCAGTAAACATTCACTGAGCATTTACCATGTAGCAGGCACGACTGAAGTGACTTAGCACACACAGGCACTGTTCAAGGTGCTTGGGGACACAAACACAACTGAAAGTCCCTGTCCCCAAAGTGCCCATAGTGTGAGAAATCCATAACCAAAGCCTGGACAAAGTGCTCCAGGATGCCAGCAGGAATGTGGGGTTGAGTAACAGTTTCATAAGTGACATTTGAGCTAAGCATGAGTTCGTCATGTGGAGGAGAGAAAAAAACTGTTCCCACCAAAAGAACTGGCCCCAACAAAAGCTTGTGTGTTTGATGTTTATAGAACACAAGCAGCTGAGTAGGACTGAAGTAAAGGCATCCCACATCTCAAGACGGCACACATGAGTAGCAGCATTTCAGGCGAGGAAAGGACAAAGGAGAAGGATCATGCTGGCCTCCCTATGAAAACTGGAGTGGAGAAGGGACAGGAAGTAAGACAAGAGACCAGATAGAAGGCTGCTGCAGCTATTCATGACAGGTAAGCAGGGCCTGAACTGGAGTAGTGGCAGGTGCAAAAAAGAGGGGATGGAGTCAAGAAATACCTAGACATTGGAATAAACACAATTTGGCACTGTGGAAAGGCAAGAAAGAGCTCATTTAAACTCAGGTGGGAATGACTTTGGGGAAAAGAATAGTCTAAAACACTGGCTCGACCAACCTGTGAGCTAAGCAACTTTGGGTTTGGGAACAGGAGGGTGGTGCTAAGAAGTATTTCAAAGAATTTGCAGATCTGTAGGGTCTCTGAGACAGAGAAGGCAATGGCACTCCACTCCAGTACTCTTGCCTGGAAAATCCCACGGATGGAGGAGCCTGGTGGGCTGAAGTCCACAGGGTCGCTACGAGTCAGACACGACTGAGCGACTTCACTTTCACTTTTCACTTTCATGCATTGGAGAAGGAAATGGCAACCCACTCCAGTGTTCGTGCCTGGAGAATCCCAGGGACAGGGGAGCCTGGTGGGCTGCCGTCATGGGGTCGCACAGAGTCGGACACGACTGAAGCGACTTAGCAGCAGCAGCAGCAGGGTCTCCGAGCATCATTTACAAACTGAGTGAAAAATGTTTTGGATATCAAGTACAGCTATTTTACAGATACTGTATCACATGTTGATGTGATAAGAGTTCATTGATAAGCATTACTCAATTTATAACATCCTTTTGACCATCTGTATTTCTGTCAAAGTATATTAATGTGTCAATATATTGTGTCAATATAATGTGTCAATAATCTGTCAATATATATTAATATATTAATATATAAATATGTTAATGTAGCCATCATGTGTGGAAAGAAGATCCACAAAGTTCAGGTTTTTAAAAAAAAAACACCAAAAACCTCGAAATTGGAAAGACTTAGCTCTTGGTAACAAGTAGCAGAAACTCAAATTGAACTATCTTGGTCATGAAAGCATACCAGGATCTCTCTTGGAAGGCAAGGAGATGAACAACCGAGTTGTGCAAAGATGGAGACATCACGGGGGCCACAGTTACAACCAAAACCCACGTCTTGCTGTATTACAGGGGGAAGATAAAGGAACTTATAGAATCCTTTTATCCACAATGAGTTATGACTTTCAAAACATTTATTTTGTCTTTAAAGTAAAAAAAAAAACTAAACCATTTTTCTTGCTTTTTTCTTTTTTGCTCTAACGATTCCCTCCTCCTCCACCCCTCTATCTCAAGACAGCTGATAAGCTCACCAGGAATAAAGTCATGTACTCAGTAAACAGAAATACATGTTGATAGATGTAGAACACTACTATTTCATTCCACCCAAAACGAACATTCCTGAAACTAAAAATTTTTACTGTTTTAATGTCTGTGGTTTTTAATATCTATGGTTGTAAGAGTTACTATCATGGTATTAAATGAATCTATTTTCATACCAAAGGTACATTAAGCAATAGAAATTAATGAAGTAAATTTTATACTAAAATTTTATGTGAACGATAAAAGTAAAAATAGTAAAAATGAAAAAAAGGAAAAGGAAAAAAGCAAGAGAGAAAACCTATATAGGTCAAAGAATATGGTCATATCATACATTTTCAAGCATGTACATGCAAGAAGAAATTAAAAGTAATTCCAAATAGAGACACTTCCAGTTAAACAAAGCAGTCTGAACACATGCATTTACCTCGACAACCTCCTAAACCTATTAAAATAGCAGTAAATTGGATGTTTTGGAGTAAAGCTTAACCTCAGTAAGACAATGAAAATGAGAAGATGACAGCTGAAAAGAGACATCAGCAAAATTTTGGAAACTAAAAACTTTGGAAGTTTTAGATGAGCAAGAAATATTTGATGTAGGAAGAAGAGAAGATGCGGAAAGATTAAAGCCTACAACAGACAAGGGAAGCCAAAAGCAAGATGACACAGCTTATACCAGCTGATAAGAGCAGACTGTTAAATGCTTAGGAATTTTTACAAGCTGATTAAAATTGTTCATTATTTAAAATTATATAAATTTTAATTAAATAAGTTATATTAAAAACAAAGTTAATAAATGCTCAGAACTCCAGATACATGGATGGGGTTTGAAACAGGCAACCAGATTCCTCTCCCCCAGCTGCCTTGGCACACATAACCAGGTGATTCCCGTTTTACCTCCCCAAGATACACCAGGAATTTTCCCTCAGAAGAAGTTATTTCAAAGGGCTCTGCACCTAAGGACTCAAGCACAGAAGATAACTGAGTACTTTACTGGAAACAGAAGGATCGGGTAGAAGATCTCCTTCCCCCAGTCAACTCCAAGAACACTCGAAGCTAGTACGCTTATGGCTGGGAAAATGGCCCAAAAGAAGGATCTGAAGAGAATGAAAGACAGGGATCTTCCAACGCAATGGCCAGGTACTGGTCTTCTCACACTCAGGGAGGCCACCATTCACTCAGTCATTCACGAGATATGCACTGAATACATGCTAATGTCCCAGGCCTGCTTCAGGTACACATAAGTGAACAAAATAAAGACCCTGATCTTAAGGTGTTTTAATTCTGGATAAAGACAGACAATAGATATAGTGTATCAGTGAACCTAATAAAGCACACAATCCCTGATGCCATGTCAGGTGGCAATAATACCTATGGAAACTAAAGCAGAGTTAGGTCCGAATAGAAGTTTTATTAAAAGGTGTCAGTGAAGGCATGTCTGATAAAGTGTTATTTGAGCAGAGACCTGAAAGTAGTGAAGAAATAAGCAATGTGAACATCTAGCAGATATTCTCTCTAGGCAGTGGGAACAGCAAGGAAGTGCAAAGACCTCAGAGCAATAATACCGATATGACTGGGGAACTACAAGGTGTCCAGTGCAACTGTAGGAAGAAATGTAAAGAGCAGTCAGAGATTCCTGGGGTCGGGAAGATCCCCTGGAGAGGGAATGGCTTCCCACTCCAGAATATCAATATTTAAAAGATCCACCCCCTAACCAATTTCTACCGTCTTGGGGGCACGCTTACCCGTGTTAAGAATGCACAGGAGACATCATAGCAACTCATTTTTTGAGCCACCTTACATACAGCATCCCAACGTCCAGTGAAATAGTACTAGTCCCTGCCGAAGTACTCTGCCGAAGACTGAACTGAGGCTGGCTTCCCTGATAGCTCAGTTGGTAAAGAATCTGCTTACAATGCAGGAGACCCCAGTTTGATTCCTGGGTTGGGAAGATCCCCTGGAGAAGGGATAGGCAACCCACTCCAGTATTCTTGGTCTTCCCCTTGTGGCTCAGCTGGTAAAGAATCCACCTGCAATGTGGGAGACCTAGATTCAATCCCTGGGTTGGGAAAATCCCCTGAAGAAGGGAAGGGCTACCCACTCCAGTATTTGGGCCTGGAGAAGTCCATGGACTGTATAGTCCATGGGAGCGCAGAGTCAGACACAACTGAGCGACTTTCACTCTCATATGAAAAATAGAGACCTTGGCTGTCTATTCTGTTTCATTAATCTACGGGTCTGTATTTGTACCAATACTACACTGCAGCTTTGTAATATAGTTTGAAGTCTGGGAGGGTTATAGCTCCAGCTTTGTTCTTTTTGTCTCAGGACTGCTTTGGCAATTTGGGGTCTTTGGCAATTCCATATAAATTTTAGGATTATTTGTTCCAGTTCTGTGAAAAATGGCATGATTATTTTAATAGGCAGTGCATTAAATCTGTATATTGTTTGGGGTAATATGGCCATTTTCATAATTCTTTCAATCTAAGAACACAGGATATCTTTTCATTTCTTTGAATTTCCTTCATCAGTCTTTTTATAGTTTTCAGCATACAGGTCTTTAGCCTCCTTGGTTAAGTTTGCTCCTAGTTTTTTGTTTTGTTTTGTTGCAGCTTTAAACAGGATTGTTTTCTTCCTCTTTTTGATATTTCATTATTAGCATATAGGGCTTCCCTGGTGGCTCGGATGGTAAAGAATATGCTTGCAATGCAGGAGACCTTGGTTTGATCCCTGGGTTAGGAAGATCCCCTGGAGAAGGGAATGGCCACCCACTCCAGTATTCTTCCCTGGAGAATTCCATGGACAGAGGAGCCTGACTCACAAAGAGTCAGACATGACTGAGCCACTAACACTTCCACTTCAGTTTTTCACTTTATTAGTATATAGAAATGCAATACATTTCTGTACATTAATCTTGAATCCTGAAACCTTGCTGAATTTGTTATTAGTTCTAACAGCTTTGGACGGTGACTTTAGGGTCTCTATATACAGTACCATTGTCATCTGCAAAGAGTGACAGTTTTCCCTCTTTCCTTCCAATTTGGATATCTTTTATTTCTTTTTCTTGTTTGATTGCTGTGACTAGGACTTCCAATACTATGTTGAATAGAAATGGTGACAGTGGGCATCCTTGTCTGGTTCCTGAATTTAGAGGGAGGGCTTGGGTTTTCAGGGAGGCCTCATGACACAGGTGTGATTGATTACTTCACTGGCCATCGGTGATTGATTCAACCTGACCCCCTCCCTGGAGATCAGGGAGTGAGACTCTTAAGTTCCACCCTTCTAATCACCTGGTTGATTCCCCCAGCAAACTAGCCCTTATCCATAGGCTGTTTCCAAAAGTCACCTTATTAACGTAACAAAAGACACATTTTTGGCTCTCATTACTTAGGAAATTCCAAGGGTTTTCGGACCTCTAGACCAGGAACTGGAAGAAGACCAAATGCAGATTTCTTGTTATAAATTGGGATATCTCAGCTTGCTTTTATCATCATCATCATCATGACCAAGCAAAGTGGTAACAGTAGGACACAAACTGAGAGGACGGTGAAGGTAAAACTCAGGACAGCATTGTATGTACTTAGCAGAAGCTTCTCTCCCCTGGAAACGCTTTCAGAGTTAAACCCTAGAGATCCTCATTTATATATTCTGAAAAGAGTCTCGACTTCATTTTCATCATCCCATATCGATATTCTATTATATTGCACACTCCTGATTTTTCCAGTGCAAAACACAAGATAGGCAGACTCTCAGGAAAGAACAGAGGTAAAAATTACATACATTATCTCAGTCAGTATGCACATCAACAAATAAGGATTCCTATACCTTTTAACTGAGGAGAAAACTGAGGCTCAGAAAGATAACTTGTTTGAAGTCACAAAGTTGGAGGTGGCAGAGCAAGAATTTCATGCCTAGCTGTAATGACCCTGAAATTATGTTTTACCTTACTATACCACACCAACTAACAAAATGATGTACTGTCAATTCTGAAAAACCAGTCCTAAATAACTGCTCTCTTCCTTGTAAAGCAGCCAGACAGGCTGCAAGAAAAGGAAGGAAGGGAGGACATCATCAACCAGCCTCTTTTTCCTCACCTCTGAGTTCTCAGGAATAATAAGAGCTAGATGAACTAAGTAACTAAGACACTAAGGGCTTTGTATGATTAATCTCATTTTAGTCCTCACAACAACCTGAAAGCATAGCCACTGTTGTGTTCCTAACTTACAGATGGAAAAGGCAGGCCAAAAGATTAGATCATTTAACTAGCTAGCAATCAAGCTGGGCTCAAGAAGGAAAAAGGAAATCAAGTATACCTGGGGACAAATGAAAACAAAAATACAGTGATGAAAAAACTATGGGGCACAGCCAAAGCAGCTCTCACAGGGAAGTTTGTAGCAATGCAAACTTACCTCAGGAAACAAGAAAAACTGCAAATAAACAATGTAACCTTACACCTAAAGGAATTAGAGAAAGAAGAACAGAACCCAAAGTTAGTAGAAGGAAAGAAATCATAAAGATCAGAACAGAAACTAATGAAATGGAGATTAAAAAAATAGAAAAGATCGATGAAATTAAAAGCTGATTCTTTGAAAAGATAAATGAAACTGATAAACCTTTAGCCAGACTCATCAAGAAGAAAAGGACCCAAATCAATAAAATCAGAAATAAAAAAAAATGAGTTACAACTGACACCACAGAAATACAAAGGACCATAAGAAACTACTATGAACAACTATATGCCAATAAAATGGACAAATTTTTAGAAAGGTAAAATCTCCCAAGACTGAACCAAGAATAAATATAAAATTGAACAGACCAATTATCAGTAACAAAATTGAATCAGTAATTTTAAAACTCCCAACAAACTGAAGTCCAGAACCAGATGGCTCACAGATGAATTCTACCAGACATTTAAAGAAGAGTTAACACCTCTTCTCAAACTATTCTAAAAATTGCAGAGGAAGGAACACTTCTGAACTCATTCTATGAGGCCAGCATCACTCTGATACCAAAACCAGACACATATTACAAAAAAAAGAAAATTACAGACTAATACCACTGATGAACATAGATGCAAAAATCTCAAAATATTAGCAAACCAAATCTAGCAATACATTAAAAGAATCATACACCGTGATGAAGTCGGATGTATCCTAGGGATGCAAGTATTTCTCAATATTGGCAAATCAATCAACATGATACATCAACGTAACAAATTGAAGAATAAAAACCATATGATCATCTCAACAGAGGCAGAAAAAGCTTCTGACAAAATTCAACATCCATTTATGATTAAAAAAAACTCTACAGGAAGTGGGTATGGGGGAACATATCTCAACATAATAAAGTCCACAGCTAACATCATACTCAATAGTGAAAAGCTGGACGCATTTCCTCCAAGATCAGGAATAAGACCAGGATACCCACTCTCACCACTTTCAATTAACATAGTATTAGAAGTCCTACCACAGTGATCAGAGAAGAAAGAGAAATCAAATGAAACCAGATTGGAAAAGAAGAAGTAAAACTGTCACTATCTGCAGATGACATGATACTATACATAGAAAATCCTAAAGATAGCACCAGAAAACTACTAGAGCTCATCAATGAATCTGGTAAGACTGTAGGATAGAAAATTAATACACAAAAATCTTTGCATTTCTACAACAAAATAGCAGGAAGAGAAATATAGGAAATTTACTGTTGCATCAAAAAGAATAAAATACCTAGGAATAAACTTACCTAAGGAGGTAAAAGACCTGTACCTGGGGAATGTAGTCTTAAGGAGTCAGTCTGGACTTTTCCTATCAGCACCAATGAGGTGATCAGACACATAGTCCCCTTCTCTCCGCACAGGTAGGTTACAAGCCTGAAACAATTCCGTCTTTCCCCCTTCTGCCTATAAGAGCCTTCTATTTTGTTCAGCTTCTCAAAGCTCCTTTCTACTTGCCAGATCATCTGTCAAATGAGTCAATTTGATCTTTAAACTTCACTCAGTTGAAGTTTGTTTTTTAACAGCCCTCATTCCAGTGTCATTACAAAACCCGGTCCTATTTCCTATGGTCCAACTGTCAACCCCAAAGCCAAATCATAAGAGAAGGGAGCTTCCTGGGGGTGGATGTCAAGCAGACACCACTTGGCCATCTTCCCTGAAGGCTGTGTGTCTCATTTCTCTACCTCTGATCTCTCTCATCGTCATCCTAACACGCTTCCGTCAATATCACAATTTTACGATTGCAGACTGGGTGCAGCCCTAAGACGAGCAACTACTCCGCTGCCTACCCTCCCCTGCACACTCCCCTCCTGCCCCTGTGCTCTCTCCTTCACCTGGGCAGACACACACAGGCAGCCTTTGGGCAGCCCTCCATCTTTGAAACTCTCCAGCAAACACATTAAGAGTTTCCTCTTCACCAGAGATGAGAAAATTATCCCATCTTAAAGGACCAGGCCGTAAGCCTCCTGATCTTAATGCTTTCTGTGTGCGTGCATGCTAAGTCGCTTCTGTCCTGTCTGACTCTTTGTGACCCCATGGACTGTAGCTCGCCAGGCTCCTCTGTCCATGGGGTTCTCCAGGCAAGAATACTGGAGTGGGTTGCCATGCCCTCCTCCAGGGGATCTTCCCAATCCAGGGATTGAACCCACATCTCCTGCACTGCAGGTAGATTCTCTACCACTGAGCCACCAGGGAAGCCCCAACTCTTTCTGAAACAGAAGCAAAAAGTAAAAAGTCCTGCTGATCTGGAGGTCACCATTCCAGACCCAGTAAACTTATTTTATGTGCTCTTTAAGGAGAAGAGGGAGTTGGAGACAACGGAAGGCCTGGGTTAGCTGGAGATACCTATCCCTGTTTTCCTTGGTGTCAATTAGCATAATTTAAAAGACAAGGGTGGGGGAACTGGATATCTGTGTGCCTGCTTTCACGCTTTGAACTTTTCTGTCCTTTGGGGCTGATTATGGCCAAGTGACCCATATTTTAAAAGCATTTACAATAAAATGATGCACTTTCTTTTGTGGCATCGGCTTTCCCAAAGAAAGGCAAAAATGTTTTTAAATTGTCCCTTTTTGTCAGTGGTAATGGCTGTGCTATATTTCAGCTCGTCCCCCTTGCGGGCATAGAAAGGGATGGGTAATAAAGGCACAGCTGTAGACACTTTATGGCCTGCTTGGGGGGTAGAGGGGGAGGAGGGGAGTGGAGGCAAGAAACAGATTGAGTGTGTGTCAACAAATGCAGCTGGGGAAAGAGAAAGCTCTAAAGGGCTCTGCAACTTAAAGTCCAAGATAAATGATGTTCCTATTTGGAAAGGGAAAAAAAAAAAATGGAGGTGAAATTCAATAAAGCCTGGTTCAAAAGAAAAGGTTTCCAAAGGCCTTTTTTTTGCAGCTAGGCAGCTCCCAAGAGAAATGAGCAAGGGTAGCCATAGGCAAGGGGGCTGTGCAGTCCAAAGAGACAACAAAAACCCGTCCAGGCTGATGCATTACGACCCAGGCCTGGCAAAGCTGGGCTCAATGGAGCACCACCAGGCAGGGCAGGCGGGGGCGGCGGGGAGGATCTGGTTCACAGAAATGGCCCCAGGAAGCTGACACAGTCCTGTTTCAGGGCCCAGTCAGGCCTCGAAATGGAGAAAAGGCAGAAAAGAATGAGATGACGCCCTAGGTGGTGAGGCTGAGTCATGTTTTGATAGAGATCATGTTGCATTGGAGGTCAGGAGATCAGATCAAGCCCCAACTCTACACCAGCTGGCTCTGAGAGGACAGCGTGTCTATGAGGGGTGCTGGCCCTGACATCTCTGCAGCCTGTGATGGATTATGAAAACTTTCCCCTTCCAACACCTCATCTGAATCTCACAAACATCCTGTGAGGTCAGTTGAGATCCTTGGCCCCCAAGTAACAGATGAGAAAACTGAGGTTCAAGGAGATGAAGCACTTGTTGAGGGTCACACTCTACACACTGTAGCAAGTGCAAGAGTCAGGACTTGTCTCCCAAAGCACCTGCCTCTGGGGCTCATGCTCTTCCTTTTCTATCCCTTGGGCCTCAGTGAACAGAGACAAGGGGCTTTCCTTCACCAGAAGCCCAAAGGGAAGACCACCAGGAAGAAGCAGCTGAGTTTTCTTCCCACAGACATTGGTGGGCACCAACTTTAAAGAAAAAGTTGTATCCACTAGGATGCAAGAAACAGAAACCTCAATCTGGTTTAAACAGAAGGGAACAAATTATCTCACAAAAACTAGAAGTCCAAGTCCAAGCTGCTTGATTCAGCAGCTCTTAAGGTTAAAGAGAACACTGCTTCACCCCAAAGCTAGCGCAAGATGAAAGAAATCCCAAACAGGACATCACATCTGGACATGATGATATCTAAGAAGATCACCTTTTCCTGTGGTTCCCTCTTAAGACGAAGGAAATGTTACCCAAATCCTCCCAACAGACTTCCTGAAGATTCTTCAGACAGGGTGGTGTTACCTGCCCATTCTCAAACTGATTATTGCTAAGGAGAGTAGGATTACCCTCCGTTAAATAAAGCCCAGACATGGAAACAAGGCCAATGCCAGCTTCTGCCAAAGCCCATGGAAAGGGATGGAGACAAAAGAAAAGAAAGGTGGATACTGAATTCTGGCAATTCTTAGGCAACCATTAGTGGCCACTAAACCAACAGCATCCACTGAAGAGGTGTAAGATATACACAGGCTTTGTCTACATACCCACCAGAATGGCTAAAATGAAAAAGATGGAAATGTCTCAAAAGATTAAACATGTTGGCAACCCAGATCTCTTAGATACAGCTGACAGGAGTGTGAATAGTACATCCACTTCAGCATTGAATAATGCTGAATATACATGTACTCTATGACCCAGCAATTCTACTCCTAGGATTGACCTAGAAAGAAACCCATCCTTATGTTCACCATAAGATATGTATAGAGTGTTAATACATTCATAAGAGCCTAAAACTGGGAAGTCACCCAAATGTCCATCAATAGTAGATCAGGTAAATACACTGAGGCAGATTCACACAAGAATGAGAACAAACAATCTACACCACATGCATATGAACAAATTGAAAGATAAAAACCATATGATAATCTCAACAGATGCAGAAAAACTTTTGACAAAATTCAACACCCATTTATGATCAAAAATAGGTCCCAGAAAATAGGTATAGAAGGAACCTACTTCAACATAATAAAGGCCATATACAACAAACCTATACCACGTGCAAACAATATGCATGAATCTCACAATGTGGAACAAAAGATGCCAGAGAACGGGTTTCCTCACAAAAACTGGAAGTCCAAGGTGGTTGATAGGTAGCTCCATGATGACAAAAGAAGTATCCTGTGGCATGCCATTTATACAAAGTGCAAAAACAGGCAAACAATCTAAACGGGTAGAAGTCAGGGTAGAAACTATCCTTGGAAGGTTAGTACCTCAAAGGGAGCAGGAAGAGGGTTTGAGAGGCATCCGTACAGTTATGACATGTGACTGTGTATATATCTCAACATTTTAAAATACAGACTCCAGAGTCATACAAGTTGGATTTGAATCCTTGATGCATCAGTTTTTTGTAGTGTGATTTTGGACAAGTGACTTCACCTCATTTTTCCATCTATTATATGGTGACAATTATATCATGCAATAGAATATTGTGAGCAAGAAATGAGACAATACATACAAAGTGCTTAACATAATATCAATAACATAGTAAATAATCAATAAACAGTATCTATTATTTTATTATTACTACTGATAACAACAATAACAGTGCCTTCTCAGGCATTGAGGGTACAGGCTCTGAAAAGCCTCAGGAGTAGTTAGCAATTGTAGTTAATTGTAGGGTCAGTGGAGACAGGAGGCCTCAATGCAATAAGCTAAAGAAGACCAGGAAGAAAACGGCAGGCTCCACAGGCAACCCAGACCAGAGCTTCTCAAACTTTACTGGACATAAAAATGTACCAGGACCTGACCAAAATTCAGATTCTACATTTTTAACAAAGTCCAAGGTGAAGTTGATGATGCTTTGAATAGCACAGACCACACTTTGAATAGCAAGGCTCTAGGTCTTGAAGAACACATGAGTCAGAGGAATCTGGAGTGAGGGAGGATAATCTTCCCACTCATGGTGGAGACAGATCTAGAGATATAATGTGTGAAGCTCCCATAATGAATCCTGTCTCCCATAACATGCATGGTGACTCTGCTCTCTGATTCAACCATGACTGCTATACCTGTTATGAGGAAGAGATTTCTTTTTAAATTGAAAATATGAGACAGGTAAATTGTATAAGAAAAAGAAAGTTAATTAAAAACTCCAGGAGATAAAAAGCACTGTCCAAAAGGAAATGTAATAAAAGGCAACAACTTGACTATGCAATGAAAAATAGCTATTGATTCAAAGTATTTAGAATCAATGAATACACAAAGTATGGAAGGGTTAAGTATCACTACCCAACCCAACAGAATTTAAAAGTATGAATCCTGACAACACAAAAATAAAAGTTTATAAAGTGAAATCAAGGAGAAAAGAGAAAGCAGGGGCACTTAAAAACTCATTACAGGAAATGATGAGCAAAACAACAGTGCTAAAACTCTCTTACAGTTTATAGAAGGGGGCAGACCTTTGCCTTGTTCTCCTATTTATTCCCAATGTCTGGAATACTGTCTGGTACAGAGGTGTTCAACAATACTGGTCAAACAAAAGGAAAATGTTAAAGTCCAAAGGCACTCCAGAGGTCATCTTAGTCCACTCCCCTTACTTTACAGACGAGGAACTCAAGGTGCAGAGTATAGGTGAGACAAAAGTCTCACCACTCTTTTGTGGCCAAGCCAGGATTTAAATATAGATTCTCTGGCTCCCAAGTCTTGTGCCCCCTCCTCCATGCTGCCTTCTTTGAGTCCACTCATGGGTGGAAGAGTCATACTGAGGTTTGGCAGCAGACCCTTCCCGTCTCAAGACTGCATCTAAGTGCTAACACTCTGGTGTCCCTGTGGAGTTCGCAGAGCAGAATGGCCACTGTGGCTGAACTTCACCAGCAGCTAAGACCAGTGATGGGAATGGAACATCAGTGGGTAGACCAATGTGCCATTCACCCACCGACCAAAGATAATCACGTGCGTGCATGTTCAGT
Source organism: Cervus canadensis (assembly GCF_019320065.1). Taxonomy (NCBI): domain Eukaryota; kingdom Metazoa; phylum Chordata; class Mammalia; order Artiodactyla; family Cervidae; genus Cervus; species Cervus canadensis. The sequence goes on from NC_057406.1 coordinate 53,851,446, forward strand.
TACGTCCAACTCTTTGCGACTCCATGGACTGTAGCCCACCAGGCTCCTCTGTCCATGAAGTTGTCCAGGCAAGAATACTAGACAGGGTTGCCATTTCCTCCTCCCAGAAATCTTCCTGACCCAGAGATCAAACCCGACCCTCTTGCATCTCCTGCATTACAGGTGGATTTTTTATCACTGTTACCACCTGGAAGCCCAACAGAAAATAGATTTTTAGGTTTTTTTAAAAATATATATTCACAATTGTGATCATATCATATAGAATTTTATAAACTGTTTCATTTGTTACCGTAACACATTTCTCCCTAAGAAATTATGTACTGAACCATTTTAGTTTTGTTTGTTTTTTTGTTTTTCACCAAGAAGCTTGCAGGATCTTAGTTCCCTGACCTCAGCAATGAAAGCATGTAGTCCTAACCACTGGATCACCAGGGAATTCCCAGAAACACTTGGTTGTTTTTGTAACTTGAATAGTATTGCTTCACGTGGCCATACTATCCTTAGCTTAAGCAACTTCCCTACTATTGGCAGATTAGGTTGCTTATTATTTAATGTTTTTATTATTTTGGGCTTTACCATAATGGCATCAGTCAATAGCTCTGTAAGACTTTTAATCTCATTACTTGCTTAAGTGGAGACTCCAAGAAGTAGAATAATGGAATAACAAGAAACAAACATTCATAAGGGGCTTTGCTGGTGGCAGAGTGGTAAAGAATCTGCCTGCTGATGCAGGAGATGTGGGGTTCGATCACTGGGTTGGAAAGATCCCCTGGAGGAGGAAATGGCTACCGACTCCAGTATTCTTGCCTGGCAAATCCCATGGACAGAGGAGCCTGGCAGGCTACAGTCCACAGGGTCACAAAGAGACGGACACAACCAAGCACGCAAGCAACAAAATACCACTGACTAGGTGGCTTATAAACAACAGACATTTACCTCTCACGGTTCTGGAGGCTGGAAGTCAAGTTCAGGGTGCCAGCATGGGCAGGTGAGGGTCCTCTTTTTGGTTGCAGACTTCTTATGTCTTCACCTGGAGGAAGAGGCAAGGGAGCTCACTGAGGCCTTTTCTATAAGGGCACTAATTGCATTTGTGAGAGTTCCACCTTTATGATCTTACCCCCAAAGGTCCCACCACCATCAAATTGCATGAGGACTTCAATATATGAATTTCTGAGGGGACACAAACATTCAGACCACAGCAGAGGGGACACAGACTGGAGCTGCATAAATAAATACATATTCTAAGCAGCTGCCAAGCTCCCATCTTTCTAGACTTCCTAGACTTTCTAAAGCCAGCTTACACAAGGCTTTAGAGTCAAGCCTCATTTCTGACCCAAGATTCTATGGCCCAGCTTGACCACCTACTTTGTCCAGGACACCCAGTTTGTAAGTGGCAGTGCCAGGATTCAGGTTTACAACTGACCAAGAAGCTTCCAGAGGGAAGTTTATCCTCGCCCCCAGGAGACTCACAGAGTCCCCTGTATTTTTCTTTCACAACTCTTCTCACAATTTGTAATTACATAATTATACATTTGTGAGTATGTGTTTACTGTCCGTCTCCCCAGCTGGACTCTCAGCATTTTGCTTACCACTGTATTTTCAGGGCCAGGCACTCGGGAAAGGTTCAGCAAATGCTTGCTCTTGGGTTTCCTGGGGCCAGGACACCCCAAACCCAGGCCCAGTCCCTCCACGCAACCCCCTCCACCCTCGCGGGGCCCAGCCCTTCTCCCAAGTGCCCCAAGCAGCCAACCAGATGTCACCTCACCTCAGCGCGGCTCAGCCTTGCCACCCCCGGCCTGCCTATCGTCCCTGGCCCCTCTGCCACCTGCCCACCCACCGCTGTCTGGGAAGAACTGGAGATCCAGAACGCCCGGTACCTCATCACTCCCCGAAACCTCTGACCCCAGGCAGTTCCCCTGGGCTCAACCTGCAGGGCTGCAGGAGAAACCCAATCCTAGCCACTAAAAGAAGACAGCCTCCAGAGCAGCTCCCATGCAAAAGGCCGCAGCAGCGGCAGGAAGGAGGCCTTGGGAGTTCCCGAGGGAGGGAAGGGGAGCGCCGACGACTGAGCTTAGAGGCTTTCTTAACTACCGGGGTCTCATGACTTTCCAAAAATGCTCTAATTTTGGTGGGCTGAGGCCTTCTCAGGAGAGCCTAGCCCCGGCTGAGGCTAGGTGGGGCGGGGCCTGAGGGGGCGGGGCCCTGGGCAAGCAGGCTGGATCTGGAGCAGGAGGGGAGGAGCCTAACGGTAGGAGGGTAGATGGTAGGGGACGGCACCTTGGCCAGGGGGCAGCACCTCAGTTCAGTTCAGTTTCTCAGCCCTGGCTGACTCTTTGCGACCCATGGGCTGCAGCAAGCCAGGCCTCCCTGTCCATCACCAGCTCCCGGAGCTTGCTCAGACTCCTGTCCATTGAGTCGGTGATGCCATCCAACTATCTCATCCTCTGTCGTCCCCTTCTCCTCCTGCCCTCAATCTTTCCCAGCATCGGGTTTTTTCTAAGGAGTCAGTTCTTCCCATCAGGTGGCCACAGTATTGGACCTTCAGCTTCAGCATCAGTCTTTCCAATGAATATTCAGGACTGATTTCCTTTAGGATGGACTGGTTGGATCTCTTTGCAGTCCAAGGGATTCTCAAAAGAGTTCTCCAACACCACAGTTCAAAAGCATCAATTCTTTGGCGCTCAGCTTTCGTTATAATCCTACTCTCACATCCATACATGACTACTGGAAAAACTATAGCTTAGACTAGACGGACCTTTGTTGGCAAAATAATGTCTCTGCTTTTTAATATGTTGTCTAGGTTGGTCATAGCATTTCTTCCAAGGAGCAAGCGTCTTTTAATTTTATAGCTGTAGGCACTGTCTGCAGTGATTTTGGAGCCCAAAATAATAGTCTCTCACTGTTTCCATTGTTTCCCATCTATCTGCCATGAAGTGGTAGGACCAGATGCCATGATCTTAGTTTTCTGAATGTTGAGCTTTAAGCCAGCTTTTTCACTCTCCTCTTTCACTTTCATCAAGAGGCTCTTTAGTTCCTCTTCACTTTCTGCCATAAGGGTGGTGTCATCTGCATGTCTGAAGTTATTGATATTTCTCCCGGCAATCTTGATTCCAGCTTGTGCTTCCGCCAGCCCAGCATTTCTCATGATGTACTCTGCATATAAGTTAAATAAGCAGGTGAAAATATACAACCTTGATGTACTCCTATTTTCCTATTTGGAACCAGTCTGTTGTTCCATATCCAGTTCTAACTGTTGCTTCCTGATCTGCATACAGATTTCTCAGGAGGCAGGTCAGGTGGTCTGGTATTCCCATCTCTTTTAGAATTTTCCACAGTTTATTGTGATCCACACAGTCAAAGGCTTTCACATAGTCAATAAAGCAGAAATAGATGTTTTTCTGGAACTCGCTTGCTTTTTCGATGATCCAGTGGATGGTGGCAATTTGATCTTTGGTTCCTCTGCCTTTTCTAAAACCAGCTTGAACATCTGGAAGTTCACAGTTCATGTACTGTTGAAGCCTGGCTTGGAGAATTTTAAGCATTACTTTGCTAGTGTGTGAGATGAGCGTAACTGTGTGGTAGTTTGCGCATTCTTTGGCATTGTGTTTCTTTGGGATTAGAATGAAAACTGACCTGTTCCAGTCCTGTGGCCACTGCTGAGTTTTCCAGATTTGCTGGCATATTGTGGGCAGCACTTTCACAGCATCATCTTTTAGGATTTGAAATAGCTCAACTGGAATTCCATCACCTCCACTAGCTTTGTTCGTAGTGATGCTTCCTAAGGCCCACTTGACTTCACATTCCAGGATGTCTGGTTCTAGGTGAGTGATCACACCATCGTGATTATGTGGGTCGTTAAGATCTTTTTTGTACAGTTCTTCTGAGTATTCTTGCCACCTCTTCTTAATATCTTCTGCTACTGTTAGGTCCACACAGTTTTTGTCCTTTATTGTGCCCGTCTTTGCATGAAATCTTCCCTTGGTATCTCTAATTTTGTTGAAGAGATCTCTAGTCTTTCCCATTCTATTGTTTTCCTCTATTTCTTTGCACTGATCACCAAGGAAGGCTTTCTTATCTCTCCTTGATATTCTTTGGAACTCTGCATTCAAATGGGTATATCTTTCCTTTTCTCCTTTGCTTTTCGCTTCTCTTCTTCTCACAGCTATTTGTAAGCCCTCCTCAGACAGCTATTTTGCTTTTTTGCATTTCTTTTTCTTGGGGATGGTCCTGATCCCTATCTCCTGAACAGTGTCATGAACCTCTGTCCGTAGTTCATCAGACACTCTATCAGATTTAGTCCCTTAAATCTATTTCTCACTTCCACTGTATAATTGTAAGAGATATGATTTAGGTCATACCTGAATGGTCTAGTGGTTTTCCATACTTTCTTCAATTTCAATCTGAATTTGGCAACAAGGAGTTCATGATCTGAGCCACAGTCAGCTCCCCGTCTTGTTTTTGTTGACTATATAGAGCTTCTCCATCTGTAGGTGCAAAGAATGTATCTGCATATCTGAGGTTATTGATATTTCTCCTGGCAATCTTGATTCCAGCTTGTACTTCATCCAGTCCTGCATTTCACATGATGTACTCACATGATGTACTCATTTCACATGATGCATATAAATTAAATAAGCAGGTGAAAATATACAGACTTGAGGTACTCCTTTCCTACTTTGGAACCAGTCCATTTTTCCATGTCCGGTTCTAACTGTTGCTTCTTGACCTGCACACAGATTTCTCACGAAGCAGGTAAACTGGTCTGATAGTCTCTTCTCTTTAGGAATTTCCACAGTTTTTGGTGATCCACACAGTCAGAGGCTTTGACATAGTCAATGAAGCAGATGTTTTTATGGAATTCTCTTGTTTTTCTATGATCCAGTGGATGTTGGCAATTTGATCTCTGGTTCCTCTGCCTTTTTAAAAACCAGCTTGAACATCTGGAAGTTCTTGGTTCACCTACTGTTGAAGCCTTGCTTGGAGAATTTTGAGCATTACTTTGCTAGTGTGTGAGATGAGTGCGATTGTGCAGTAATTTGAGCATTCTTTGGCATTGCCTTTCTTTGGGATTGGAATGAAAACAGACCTTTTCCAGTCCTGTGACCACTGCTGAGTTTTCCAAATTTGCTGGCATATTGAGTGCAGCACTTTCAGAGCATAATCTTTTAGGATTTGAAATAGCTCAGCTGGAATTCCATCACCTCCACTAGCTTTTTCATAGTGATGCTTCCTAAGACCCACTTAACTTCACGCTCCATGATGTCTGACTAGGTTAGTGATCACACCATTGTGGTTATATGGGTCATTAAGATTTTTTTGTACAGTTCTTCTGGGTATTCTTGCCACCTCTTCTTAATATCTTCTGCTTGTTAGGTCCATACCATTTCTATCCTTTATTGTGCCCATCTTTGCATAAAATGTTCCCTTGGTATCTCTTATTTTCTTGAAGAGCTCTCTAGTCTTTCCCATTCTATTGTTTTCCTCTGTTTCTTCACATTGGTCACTTAGGAAGGCTTTCTTATCTCTCTTTGCTATTCTTTGGAACTCTGCAATCAGATGAGTTTATCTTTCCTTTCCTCCGTTTTGCTCCTCTTCTTTTCTCAGCTATTTGCAAGGTCTCCTCAGACAACCAATTCTGCCTTTTTGCATTTCTTTTTCTTGGAAATGATTTGGATCACCGCCTCCTCTACAGTATTACAAACCTCCATCCATAGTTCTTCAAGCACTCTATCAGATCTACTCCCTTGAATCTTTTTTTTTTTCGTTTATTTTTATTAGTTGGAGGCTAATTAGTTTACAATATTGTAGTGGTTTTTGCCATACATTGACATGAATCAGCCATGGATTTACATGTGTTCCCCATCCTGAACCCCCCTCCTACTCCCTTGAATCTATTTGTCACTTGCACTGTATAATCGTAAGGGATTTAAGTCGTACCTGAATGGCCTAGTGTCTTTCCCTACTTTCTTCAATTTAAGTCTGAATTTTGCAGTAAGTAGTTCATGATCTGAGCCACAGTCAGCTGTGGCTCAAATCCAATTGTAAATCACCCCATTTCCACCCTCTATGGAACATAATCACTTTTACCATAATCATTTCCATGTTTTTCTTTATAATTTTATAATCACAGTGTTCATCCCTAAACACATGCTTATTAATGAACTTCGTGTAAATGCAGACCTACAGTAGGAAATATTTGGGCTCTGGCTTCTTTCTTTAACATTGTATTGTGACACTGATCTGTGTTGTTGCATGTATCTGTGATGTGTTCATTTCCATTACTGTGTAGTATTCCACTCCATGACAACCACAATTCAATGATCTCTTCCATAGTTGAACATTTCAATTGTTTCTATATCAGGGTTATTACAAATTATGCTCTTATGAGCATTCTTGTACATGTTTCCTGTTGGTTTGAGGCTCACTTTGTAGGCTATACGCATGTTAGTGGAAATGCTGTACCATAGCATATGGAATTTCCAACAGAGCAAATAATGGTAAGTGGTTTTTCAAAGTGAAAGTATCGAATTATACGCTCTACAGCAGTGTGTTCAAGTTCTTGTTGTTCTCATCCTCTCTTTCTCCCTAGTCTGTTTTCCAAAGGCTTCCCATTTTGGTCATTGAGGTACCTGGACCCCGTCCCAGGTGAAACAGAAACCAGAGTTCTTGGGGGCAGTTCCTGGGCTCCTAATGTCACCTGTAGCGCCCACAGGGCGGGAACTCCAGCTCCTAACTCGCATTAGAGCTTTCCCGAGGACTGACCAGGGGCTTCCCAGATGATGCCTGGGTAAAGAATCCGCCTGCTAATGCAGGAGCTGCAGGAGATGCAGGTTCAATCCGTGGGTCGGGAAGATCCCCGGAGGAGGAAATGGCAACCCACCTCAGCATTCTTGCTGAGACAGTCCTATGGATAGAGGAGCCTGGGGTCGCAAGGGGTCAGACACGACGGAGCAACTGAGCACTGGGACTGAAAGTGAAAGAAAACTCCCTGGACGGCCCAGGCTGACTCACTTGTGGAGGGAGCAAGCACAGGCAGAGGCAGGACTGGCAAACTTGGAAACTGGACCAGCGTTTAGACATCTGTATCTTCCCTCTACATGGCCATTAATTAGCTCTGTTTTGGGCACACCCATTCGCCTCTCCATGGCACCCATTAGCTTCTTCTGGGGATGAGAAGAACCACTGATACCTGCCTACCTCCTAGGTGGGGACTCATCTGGGCATCACAAGATGACAGATAAGAAGGCCACCAGAAAAGAATTCAAAAATGCGGGTCACATTGTGGTTTTTGCATTGCTTCCTGATTTTACCAATTAGAGTAATATACAAAACCACTTCTTCCCTTTATTTCCTCCTATCTATAAAATTTGTTTGATGGATGTTTTACTTAGTTTTCCCAAAAGCCCAGCCAGAGCCTCTGGGGCTTCAAGAGGAGGAAGATGGCCATTCTGGTGAAGAGAAGACAGTATGGCTTCCTATCCGAGGCAAGTGTTACTTCCCAAAGAGTAGTTCACATCCCAATTCCCCTAGTTCCAGCTGTGGGGTGCCCTGTCATGCCAGACACTGAGAACTGCTGGCTGATGATAACCTCTCAGGGGTTTCTATGCCACCTCTCTCTCAGGAAGTGACGGGAGGAGGAAGCTAAATACATTGGACACCAAGTGGGGGGAACTGTGCTCTTGAAACAGGCTTTCTTATCCTTATTTTCCAGTGGGGGAAACTGAGTCTCTGAGCAACAAAGCTCTCCCAAGATAATTTAGCCAATAAGAGCTGCAGAGTCTGCCAACACACCGAAGTCTATCCTGGTTCCAGAAGCCAGAGGCTTTTTGCTCTAGTTCTGTTTTAGAATTGTACTCTCCTGATTCCGTATTGTTAGACTAGGAGTCTTTATGAATGGAATATTTCACAAAGTCCCTCAGTCAATAGCAAATTGGAGAATCTCCCCATAAAAGCTCTGAGCATCTATCAATGCAGGGTGAAAGTGCCTCAGTCGTGTCTGACTCTTTGCAAGCCCTTGGACTGTAGCCCAACAGGCTCCTCTGCCCATGGAATTCTCCAGGCCAGAATACCGGAGTAGGTAGCTGTTCCGTTCTCCAGGGGCTCTTCACAACCCAGGGAACGAACCCAGGTCTCCATGTTGCAGGCAGATTCTTTTATCGTACTGAGCCACCAAGGAAGCCCATTGCAGGGTGGGAGAGGGGCTAACGGAGTTTCTATTTCTGGCCTTTTCTGAGGCTTGACCATATCTCCTGTCATTGGAGGCCATGAGATGCCCCCATATTTTCCCACCCCTTTTATTTTCTTTTTAATTATTTTTGACTGTACTGGGTCTTCGTTGCTGCCCGTGGGCTTTCCCTAGTTTCAGCAAGTGGGGGCTTCTCTTTGTGCAGTGGTTTCTCTTGTTATGGAGCATGGGCTCTAGGGTGCACAGGCTTCAGTAGTTGTGGCCCATGGGCTTAGTTGCCAGCGGCGTTTGGGATCTTCCCAGACCAGGGATCAAACCCGTGTCCCCTGCATTGGCAGGCAAATTCTCTACCACTGGACCACATAGGAAGACCCCACCCCTCTTTTGACTAAGCAGGGAGACTAGGTTTTTGTTTCTAGCAATCACATGAACCCTGATTAAGATAGAAATGAACTGATCCAGTTCTTTAATCTCTTACTTTTCCAAACCCTTCCTGGATGCCTCAACAATGACATTTATGAAGTCTCAGACAACAAAAATGTCTCTATAGCTGGTCAAATTGAGGAGCACAAACAAGTTCTCCCAGCCTTGTCTCCTCTCAGCTCTGCTGTATACATACTCTCTCCCAGCTGCCTCCCAGATTTGCAGGAAGCACAGCCTAGTGGGAGAGGCTTGGGTTTAGGTATGAGAGTGGAGTTTGAATCAGGGATCCACAGACGTGAGCGAGCAGCTTCATGTCATTGAATCTCAGTGTCTCCCCAATGTACAATGGGAATAATAATATCTCCATCTGTAACAATTTGTTAGGGCTGTCCTAACAAATACCATACAGTGGGTAGATAAGCCACAAAAATCTGTTTTCTCATAGCTCTGGAGGCTAGAAATCAAAGACTAAAGCGTTAGCAGGGTTGGTTTCTCCCGAGGCTCTCTCTGACTTACAGATGGCTGTGTCTTCACAAGGCTGTCCCTCTGTCCGTTGTCTATGTCCTAATCGCCTCACCTTATAAGGACACAAGTCATATTGGGTTAGAGCTCATGCTAATGGCCTCATTTTAACTCAGTTACCTCTTCAAGGCCTCTATCTCCAAGTACAATCTCATTCTGAGATATTGGGGATTAGGATTTGTACATAAAATTTGGGGTGGAGGGGACATAATTCAGCCCAAAACACCATTGCAGGTTGTTTTTAAGGCTTTTAGAAGATGAACCAGCACAGAGGAAGTATAAATAAGGATGAAGACCTAGAGGTTCAACCCAGCCTCATTTACCCACCCTGGGAGCCCAGAACCCACCTGGTGGAGCAATTGCATGGGAGCCAGGGTGGAGGAGATCAAGGCCTCAGGCAGTACTGCTTGCAGAAGGCCCACAAGGGTGCCCTGCTGGTCCAGGTTCCAGGGGAAACTGACCCCTTCTGGAGCCCACAACTTGGGCTTTGCTCCGAAGATGGTGGGGAAGAATTCACTGAGGAATATGTTCAAGCTCAAAGTGATGAATGACTGTCTCCACAAATTAAAAAGAATGCTTTTCTCTAGCCCAATGACTTTTAGATATTTCAGATCTTTTCTGTGGCCTGGCACTATAGCCAAAATCCTATAGAACTTGATGAATCATTCAAATACAGAACCTGGGTGAAGGAGTAAATTTTAAAATAATAATCACCTGGTTCTTTTGGTGAACTGCTTTATACTTAAGGCAAACCAAATCATTATCATGAAATATATCAAAATACATCTCTTTCATGAGTGAATTACTGGTGTTTGTGTACCTGGAATAACATATATATTTTGCTTATTGAATGTTTACATTATAAGGAAAACATTTTTAAAAAATTGAATGTCTGTAATCAGTTATTCCTAAGTTTTTTATACTATATCATAAATTTGTTCTTTTCCTGTGAATTTACAATTTCTAAATGGGGACCAGCAAGTGTAATACCAGGGGAAGAATAGATTTTACTAATCAAATGATGTCTTTGCTTTCGTAAATGAGAAGATTATCTTATTTTTACACTAAATCTGGCAAATATTTCTTAGAAAACATGTTTGGAAAGATTAATGCTGTGTTGTATATTAGATTTCCCCATCTGACTTATGAAATAGATTTGATCTTTGTCTCCTTAATTTCCTCTACTTTATGACTGTGGTTGTACTCTTTAAAAATACTGTATTATTTCATGCCTTTAAAAAAATGTTTAAAATAAGACCTGCAAAACATTGCAAATGGTTAAAAAAAGTAATGTGAAAATTTTACCTCAAAGAATTCTTAATGTTACAAGTGTTTAAGTTTGATGATGTCATTTTTATTTAACATGCACACTTTTAAAAGGATAGTTTATGTTTATCATAAACTTTGAAGAGCTTAGAAATAAAATTTCTGCTTAATTCATGAAAAAGAGTGGTAAATATTACTTTAATGTGAACCTCAGATTTCCAGAGACAACCTTCATTAAAATAGTACTTATTCACTCCTATTGTTCATGTAAAAATGCAGAGTTTTCCTGGACATTCCAATATTTTGGTATCCAATCTCCAAAACTGAAACAGCATGTTCCAGTCTTGGGTGGAAATCTGTGGTCCTTGCACTTGAGACTTGGGCTCCAGGAGGGGTGGACGGTGGCAGAAGGAACTCACTGGTCTCTAACAGAAGGACTTCACCCCTTCCAGGCTTGAGAATCCTGTTCTGTGTTGACAGTATTGTTCCTGCTGCCCCCACAGAGCCGCAATTCAGGCCCCAGGCTTGGCCCTGCCAAGTTCCCGGAGAGCCCTGGATCCTACGGAGTGGTCACTGGCCCCCAGTGCCAACCATGTGAAAAGAGGCCACTTTACATTTGATACAAAGCATCAGCCGGTCTCATTCACGGTGCCCGGAACATGCTAAGCTCCGGACGTGGAGCTGGAAAGTGGCACTTCAACACAAACTCCCTTTCCTGCCAACCCCACCCGCAAGGATTTCGCAGGCGGAGAGGAACACGCGGAGGCTTGTCTTTTCCACCCCTTCTCTCCCCAGATGTCAAGAGAGGTTGTTCTGGGGAACAGCCCAAGAAAAGCCCTATTCTCCTCGCTCCTCCTCACCTGCCAAGAAGCCGTGGCCTGCAGGTGCCTGACCGAACCTCAGAGCTGCCAGGAAGTAAGTGTCCGGCCATTCACTCTGATTGAGAAGCCGCCTCCCCTGTGCCAAGTCCCAACTTTGGCAGCTCCATCCATGGCGCCGGGTTTTCATGAGCAGCACCTGTCTGCCTCGCCTCCAAACCCCAGCTCCCACCCGCCGCTTCACACAAATGCAGGTGACCCCCATGGCCGGGAGGGCCTCCCTCGGAGCCATGGTGCCTTCACTTACAAAGCCCGGGCTTGTTTGAATCACTGCGCCTCAGAGAGGTCTGAGTCCCCGAAATAAGAGAAGCCAGCAGACGGATGATGATATTGCCCAAAATGCTCCTTTTTTTTTTTTTTTAACAGATGGAGAAATTCAGGTGGAGCAAGAAGAGGAACCTGGGAGAGTATCATCAGGTGTGGGGGTTCTCAACTCTGCATGCAATTAGAATCAGCTGGAGGAACTTTAAAACATGAGATGTAGTCTGGTGTGGAGGAAAGGCATGACCCCTCAGTGGAGCCCATGCTGAGAATCCCTGATCTGGTTCAGCCCACTTGTTTTACAGAGGAGAAAAACTGAGGTCCTGACAGGAGGGACTTTTGAGATCCTTTTGTTGTTGCTCACTTGCTAAGTTGTGTCCGGCTCTTTGACACCCCATGGACTGCCACACCCTAAGCTCCCCTGTCCTTCGCTACCTCCCGAAGTTTGCTTAAACTTATGTCCATTGAGTCTGTGATGCCATCCAACCATCTCACACTCTGTCACTCAGGCTGTTAATCTTGTCCAATTCCCCGGTTTTACAGGTGGGGAACTGAGGCCCAGAGAAGTTAAGGAGAGTCACCTGAGCCTCCATAGCAAGTAGGATGTATCTTAGTACTTTGGGCAGTTTGATTTTTGTCTTAGAATGGTTCTGCTCTATCATATCTAGTTTTATTACCATAAAGCTCTGCTTTAAACCCATCATGCTTCTCTACTGCTCAAGAAATAAAGTCTACATTCCATAACATGTCAAAGCCCTGTCACAACCCGGCCCCACTTACTTTTCTAAGAAAAGTATTAATACTCCCTTCATACACAGGCGAGTGGGTGGGGTCTATGCCCTGGTCACCTCACTTTACAGGGCTCCACTCTTGCCCTTTTCTATCTGTATCACACCTCACAGGACAGAGTCCACAGGCTTAAGGAGTTATGCTCAATGGTGTACTCTCGACCTTGGAATATCTCAAATTTACCTACAGCACCTGTTAAGAAGACCTCTTCCTGAAAAACACAATAGTGCTGCTAGGCCTAAGGGACAGCCGCACAGCATCTGTCCAGTGGGAGGTGAGAGAGGAGCTTTGGCTCCTCCTGGCCTGATGTTGGAGCTGGGCATGCAGGTTGGATGTCGTCAGGTATGTACCCAAGTCTCCTCCCAGTGCAGGCTAGTCCAGAGTGGGAAAAGCAGAGAAGCAGGCTGCAGGCTGGGAGCTGGCTCCTCTATGTTCCAGAGAATCCAAGAATTCTAAATTCAAATGTTACCTTCTTGTCATGAAGGTGTATTTGTCAAGACAGGTGGATAAAACATATCTGACTGTTTTCTTTATAATTTTTATTTATTTTTGGCTGCACTGGGTCTTGGTTGTAGCACGCAGGCCTCCTCTTGTTGTGGAAATCAGAGGCTACTCTTCAGTTGCAGTGCATGGGTTTCTTGTTGTGGTAGCTTCTCTTGTTGCAGAGCACAGGCTTGAAGCACATGAGCTTCAGTAATTGAGGCATGAGGGCTCAGTAGGATGCATGGGCTTCAGCACTTGTGGTGCAGGGGCTTAGTTGCTCTGAGGCATGTGGAATCTACCCAGACCAGGGATCAAACCTGTGTCCCTTGGATTGGCAAGCACATTCTTATCCACTGTGCCACCAAGGATGTCCTTCTTTATAAATTTTAAAGATTTACATATGGTATGTAGGCCTGATATTGAAGCTGAAGCTCCAATACTTTGGCCACCTGATGTGAAGAGCTGCTTCATTGGAAAAGACCCTGATGCTGGGGAAGATTGAGGGAAGGAGAAGGGGGTGATGGAGGATGAGATGGTTGGATGGCATCATTGACTCAATGGACATGAGTTGGAGCAAACTCTGGGAAAATAGTGAAGAACAGGGAAGCCTGGCATACTGCAGTCCACAGGGTCACAAAGAGTCAGACCCAACTCAGCAGCTGGACAACAGCAAAGGCCTCCATTTGCATACTTGCCTTGACCCTGTGCATGCTGGGGAGGTGGGTTGACCCTTGAGGGAGTCAGGGAGAGAGGGATGGTAGTCAGCCTCGCTGTTGGAAGGTGAGTGGTGCAGCCCTCCTGTATGTACGAGATCTACATTGGCAATTCCTGGAGGAATCACAAGTGTACTTATGTTAAAAAAAAAAAAAAATATATATATATATATATATAGTGTTGACGTGATATGAAACCAGGATGTGGTTTCATTCAGGTCCTGGCTGGTGAGCACTTCCTTCCTTTCTCCCTGCAACACAATTCTTACAAACTCATGTTTTTAAATTCTGGTGAGGGCTTTCTTCTGTGTTGCAGGTGGCTGTTTTCTCATTGGATCTCCCCATGGCGGAGACAGCAGAAAGCTCTCTGGGGTCCGTTTTATAAGGGCACTAATCCCATTCATGAGGGCTCTATCCTCATGACCTAATTACTTCTCAAAGGACACACCTCTTAATATTATCACACTGGGGATTAAGATTTCAACCTATGAATTTTAGTGTGTTGGGGTGGGGGGACATATTCAGTCCATACAATGACTAATGATTTTCAGCAGCTCAAATCTAATTTTTTTTTCAAACTGAAATAACTGTAATCAGTTCCAGGTCCTATTGGCCAGCCCACCTTTCTCTACTGTTGTCTGCAAGGATAACTCAAGAGGCCAGGAATCAGCCTGCAATCTAGATTCACTATGACACTGAATAGTGGAGACACTCAGTGATGGGACAGCATTTGCCATTTCTGTTTTTTCTCATCTTTTGGGAAATTCATCTCCTGCCTTCTCGCCACCCCTCTAGTCCCTTCTTCTCCAGTTGCACTGGCCATGAACATGCAAAGCCATCCCCACACCCTAGGAACTTTGACTCCCTGTTTCCCCTGCCAGGACCACTGACATTCTAAAGATGTGTTCCTTCCCTCCCTTGAGTTTCTGTTCAAACGTTGTCTCATTGGTGATACTTCCTCTTTCCTTTGTAACTAAAGTAGCTCTTTGTCTACTTTCTCCCCTTAAGTTTTCTTCTTAACACCCCTCACTAACTGGCATTTCCACTGTCTGTAATTTACTAGTCTGTTTATTTAGCATCTGGGTCCCAAGTGCTACAATAGCAGAGACTGTATCACTTCTGTATCCCAAGTGCATGGAGGGTGCCTGGTAGACACTCAATAATCACTTATTAAATTTAATAAACTCTTATTGGTTACTCCCAGGGCTTCCCAGGCAGCAGTGGTAAAGAATTTGCCTACCAATGCAAGAGATGTGGGTTCGACCTCTGGGTCGAGAAGATCCCCTTTAGCAGAAATGACAACCCACTCCAGTATTCTTGCCTGGGAAATTCCATGGACAGAAGAGCCTGGTGAGCTACAGTCCATGGGGATGCAAAGGGCCAGACACGGCCGAACACATGCACATTGGTTAATCCTATCTAGACACATTGGCACAACATAATTGCAAACATTTAGACATTTATTAATTTTCACAGGGTGGTTTTTAGATCATTAAATAAATGGTAGTTTTTACATCATTTAGAGGCATCACAAAATGACAACCCACAAATAGGCGAATAAATCATAGACTGAGTGGATTTCATTATCTCCCCCAGGGTCTCTAGTGCCTTCCCCAAACTGACCAAAGATACCTTTTCAGATCTGGCTTTGAAAAAAATCCAGGTTTCTCCTAAATGTGCGATAATTTCCTAAAGTTCACATAGCACACATTATTTTGGTTGTCTTGTATCAGTGATACGAGTTCAGTTACAAGTGATCAGTTTTTAGCTTGAAATTTTAGTCCAAAACAACGATGAATAATAAGAAAAGCACCTTGTCGCAGTTGCACAAATGCTTTCTAAATAACTCCACTTGCTTTCTCGGAAACTTCGGGGAAAGAAGTGATTAGGAAACACTAGGGCTAGAATTCAGCCACAGCCGTGTCTTTCTTTAAAAAAAAAAAAAGAAAAGTCATTTGGAGGGCCAGCTGTATAGGGCTGTCCATTGTCTGAGAAAAAAAAGTTTTAACCCCGGGGAGGAAAAACTAACACTGTCACTAGGATATGAAGAAACCATGGTGAAGAACTGGCCACAGCGAGGCCCCACAGAATGGTCGGCGGCATCTGCTCCGAGGGCCTTTATCAGCAGCCTTGTATGTTCTATTCAAGACTCTCGGAACGATTGTTGGCATGATGTAGACAAATTGACGCAAATTAGTTTAGCATGGGCTATGCAAAGTTTAAGCTTGTTGGGCAACGCACGTGGACCACATAGCAACAGCTCCCAACACTATGCAAAAGGTGTTGGATGCAAAGCACTAACTACCCAGACTCTCCTCTTCCAGATTGGAAGCAGGATTTGCAAATCATTGGTAGAGGATGGGGGAGGCATCTGGGGAGTCAGGAAGCTGGTAACAGAGAGTGGATCCCCTATACTGACCCTGAAGGCCAGTGAGGGCTGTGAAAAATATCTCCTGAAAGGGCCGCTTTCCCCATCGAAAACCTGTTATTTCATGGCCACAAATCCTCAAAGGATAGGCCCCCAAAGATTAAGGGGATTCCGCCACTTTGCTCTTTACTTTGGTTCAAATATCTCAAGACAATGCCTTTGGGGCTGGTGTCACACAGACCACCTAGAGGGGCCTTCTAATTGTATTTACAGTAATTTAATTACATCAGGGAGAGCTTCAGAAGGCAGGATTTACCAAGATCGATACTATAGGTGTCGCTGGCAGTTTTAATCTGTTAAACCAACAGAGAAATGGTAAAAATAAAGCCACTCCAGAGTTTAGAAACCACTTCATAAACTTTCTTTTTCTCTTATTTTTTCTTTTTTCAAGAAGAATGGGAGGGTGAAGGAGACATTTTCCTGAGGTCCACAGCTTTCCCACTTTTGTTCATATTATTTTATAGTCCATGCACACATTAAATCCATCTGAACACACACACAGGAGTCTGGATATTATAAATGCACCACAGCCAAGTTTGTGTGTGTCTGCGTGTTTAATTAAATATATCTCTGGAGGGTTATTTAAGAACTTGGTGGCAGTGGGGTTTCTGGGGAAGACACCTATGGGAATACTGGGTTGGGGTGGGAGACAGACTTACTTTTAATCTCATTCCTATTTGTTTGTTCTGCTGCTTTAAAAAAGTTTTTTACACCAAATATTTAAAATAGTTTTCAAATGAATCCATAAGGAAGCTTTTGACAAATATTAAATCGCAAAATTCAGCAATCTGTATAAAATTTAGATTGTTTGGCTAACTACCTAGCCTTGGTTGGTAACTTTCCCTTGGAGCTTTAGCTTTCCTGCCGGTGAAGTGTTTGGGAATGAACCAATTACCCCGGAAAGCCCCTTCCTCTCTGTGAGATTAACCGGAGTCTAAAAACAGCATGTCCTGTTACTGCCATCTAGCAGTTCAACTGGGACCATGCAGGTCCAGCTTTTCCTAGGCCTTTAAAAAGAAGTCTGGGGCTATTATTCAACACACAAAGACATCATTGGCTATGCAGACATCCTGCAGTCCCTAAGTGCCTTCTGGAGCAGCAGAGATTTTAAACATATAAATAAATCCTTAGATACTTAAAAAATAGTTCTCTATCTAAAAACTGTTAGAACAAATTAATTCAGTAAAGTTGAAGGATATAAAATCAATATACAAAATCAGTTGTTTTCCTTTACACAAATAACTATTGGTGAAATTAAGAAAACAATCCTATTTACAATTGCATTATAAAAAATAAGATACCTGGGATACCAAGGAGGTGAAAGACCTACATATTGAAAACTACAACACATTAACAAAAGAAATTGAGTGGACACAATTAAGTGGAAAGATCGTGCACTCATGAGTTAGAAAATTAATACTGTTAAAATGGCCACAGTACCCAACAATCTACAGATGCACTGCAATCTGTATTCAAATTCCAATGGTATTTTTCACATAAATAGAACAAACTATCCTCAAATTTGTATGGAACCATAAAAGACCTGAAATAGCCAATGCAATCTTGAGAAAGAAAAACAAGCCTGGAGGCATCAAGATCACTGATTTGAAACTAAATAACAAAGCTACAGTAATTTAAAAAGTATGGTATTGGCATAAGAACTGACTCAGAGATAATGGAGCAGAAGAGAGAGCCCAGAAATAAACCCAAGCATATATAGTAAATTAACTTATAGCAAAGGAGCTAAGAATATACAATAAGGGAGGGTCTCTTCAATAAATATGTTGGGAAAACTGGACAGCTACACACAAAAGAATAAAACAATCCCTGTCTTATACACTGTCTTACATTATACACAAAAATTAACTCAAAGTGGATTAACAACTTAAATGTAAGACCTGAAACCATAAAAATTCCAGAAGGAAACACAGGCTACAAACTCTTGATACAGGTCTTGGCAATAATTTTTTGAATCTGATACCAAAAGCAAAGACAACAAAAACAAACATAAACAAGTGGGACTACATCCAACTAAAAAGCTTTTGCATAGCAAAAGAGAAGATCCACAAAATGAAAAAACAGTTTACTAAATGGAAGAAAATAATTCCAAATCGTAATATGATAAGGGGTTAATATCCAAAATACAAAGAACTCAAACTGCTCAATAGAGAAAACAAAACCCAAGCAATCTGATTTTAAAATGAGCAGAAGATATGAATATACATTTTTCCAAAGATGACATACAGATGGCCAATGGGTACCTGAAAGATGCTCAACATTATTAATCATTGTTGTTATTGGCCAACTAAGTCATGTCCAACTCTTTTGCAACCCCATGGACTATAGCATACAATGCTTCTCTGTTCATGGGATTTCCCAGGCAAGAATACTGGAGTGGGTTACCATTTCCTTCTCCAGGGAATATTCCTGACCCAGGAATTGAACCCATGTCTCCTGCTTGGCAGGCAGATTCTTTACCTTTGATCCACCTATGAAGCTCTATTAATCATTAGGGAAATGTTAAGTCAAAATACAATGAACTATCTACTCCACACAAGTTAGAAAGGCTATTATCAAAAAGACAAGGACTGAAAAATGTTGGTAAGTGTGTGGAGAAAAGGGAACCCTATGCACTGTTGATGGAAATGTAAATTGGTACAACCACCATGGAAAATGGTAGGAAGTTTCCTCAAAAAATTAAAAACAGAACTACCATACAATCCATTTCTGGGTATTTATCTGAAGAAATTTAAAAACTAATTTGAAAAGATAGATGCATTTCCATGTTCACTGAAGCTTTATTTACAATAGCCAAGATGTGAAAACAACCTAAGTGTCCATGAGTGAATGAATGGGTAAAGAACTTGTGAATATATATACACATGCATGTATGTATATTCATAAAAAGGAAATCTTCCCATCTGTGATAATATGATAATTGAGGGCACTATGCTAAGTGAGATAAGTCAGACAGAGACAGACAAATAACATATGATCTTTCACATGTATAATCTAAAAAACAAAAACAAACCGAGAAACCCCACCAAAACCCAACCATATAGACACAGAGAATAGATTGGTGGCCAGAGGTGGGGAGCTGGAGGAGGAGGGTTGTAGGAGAAATGGGTGAAATGTGGGATTTTTTTTTTTTTTTTAGTTTTTATAAATTGAATTAAAAAAAAATTTAGATAGTTTTGAGCCTATAATATTTGACTAACTATTAAACCCTCACTGCAATTTACTAGCCTCAAGGGCCTCTGTTAACAAGTATTTGTTGGGTATCAACTATGTGTGGAGGGCAACATATAGTTGTGCATGTGGTACAAAGAGGCAGAAATCTGATATCCTGGAGTTCAGACACTGCAGCCCTGTAAGGACAGAGTCTCAGACCTTTCAGAGGTATATTCCCGGTTAGCCCATGCCTCTCCAGAAGCTAGCATGGTACTGGCATAAATCAGGAACTTAACAAATTCTTGTTTCCAGTGAATGAATGAGCTAGAATTGAATTCATATTTTCTGCTTATGAGAGCATTTTTTTCTCTGAGCCTCCATTTCCTGGCCTGCAAAACAGAAGTAATCCTTGCCCCTAATTGTGAAGGTCCAGTGATTAACAAAGGGCAATGCCTCTGTCAAATGGAAAACATTTTTTAAAGGAGATGCGGTAGGGGACTCTCCATAATTTGAGACTCATTGAAACATTTATTTTGCGTGACTAAGACATATATTCTTTACTCCCAAGGCTGGTATTTCCATTTGAGAATCAGAAAATGTTTTCCACCATGTATTCTAAGTTTACTTGATTAGCTAAAGGGGATACTGTGGAAATAACCCACAGAGGTTGTTCTCACCATCTTTTCCCCTGACTTGCCCTTTAAGCAAATGAATACGTTGTGTTCTTTGTTTATACTGCATCTCCAGGTTTCCATATAGATAAACTGGAGGAGTAAAATTAAACTCAGCAGTCTCTTACTTTTAAAACAGATTCTAACAAGTAAAACTGTCCAGCACAGACACAAGGACAGGCCTAATGCAGTGAAGAAACCATGATATGCTGCCACCTGTCGGTGATGCATTAAATTATCTTAAATTTCAAATAAAGCTGAAATCAAGTATTAAAATAATGTTAACTACAACCTAAAGGACTTGCATACATATTTACAGTTAGAAATTCATTACAGTGCCAAGGGGAAAGAGATATTTTCTCCCAAAGTAATAACAGTTGACTCTTAAGCATTTATTACCAAGTGCTTACATGTATTCTCCAAATTAAATCCTCACATCCAACTTAAGCCAAGATTCTTTGATGATCCCACGCCTGCCCCCCTCTATAGATGAGGAAACTTATAATCATGGAGGTAATGACCTGTGTCACATGGCTGAGAAGTAACAGAGGCAGAACTCAAGTCCGATCCTTTCTGACTCCAGGGCCTAAATGTTAACATTAACAGTGACATATACCCTCTGCTGGTGTATTCTTTGCTTAATTTCCTTGTTTCTGGTTAGAAAAGTACTTAACACCTTTGTAGAAATTGTATAAATTACAATGGAGATAAAAATAACTTGAGATCCTACAACTTAAAATCAATGGTAACATTTTGTACATATCTATCAAGTATTTTTAATGCTTATACTGTATACATATTTGTACTTCCATATATAAATTTTGTCAAAACAATAGATCTCCTTTCCAGTTATTTATTTTTTTCCTTTCCTTTTAAAATTCATTCATCTATTCAATTAAACTTAGCAAATACTTACTTTGTGCCAGGTAGAGATACAGTGGATGAGATTAAAAAACAAAAAGGACATGATCACCACCTTTGTGAAGCTAATAAGCTAGAAGAAATATATAAATAATCACAGAGAGATTAAATGCTCTAGAGAAAAACTGTTTCAGGAGACTAGGTGACAAGTGAAGCTAGCCTACACTGTGCAACCACAGAAGGCTTCCTTGGGGAAGAGATGCTTAGAAAGAAAGGTATGGACAATTCATGCACCTCATTCCCCTACCCCCACAACCAACTTTTCGAGCAATCGGCTTCACGGAGGGGAAAACCTGCCCTCTCCATTCCCCTCCCCTTGGTAAAGCCTTCCCTAAGCAGACAAAAGAGTGAGAATTAGATGTTATTTTTTTCTTATTGCCGGCACCTTGATATTCGCAACCATCCTTCTCTTGTCCTTAGGAAAAACGTCTTCCCCATAAACATTGCTTTTCCACTCCTACTGCTAAAGGGATCTAGAGGTCTATCCCCAGCTGTTGGGACCTCTACTGGGGAAGATCTAGAATCTACAGTTTTCAGCTGAGGACCTAGGGTCAGTTCCTGGGTGACAGGAAGAAGACCTGCCTAACAATTGCATGATTGGTTCTCAATCCTAACAGTATATTCAAATCAGCAGAGCTGTGGCCCTCAGCCTCAGCGGTTGTGTTTTAAGCGGTCTGGGAAAGTGCCTGGGTCTCCGGTTTTGTTTTGTTTTGTTTTTAAGCTACCAATGTGAAAAGGAAGCTGACAACACAGCTCCATTTTTTATATTTCTGTAGCATTTAAAACTGTTATCTTCTTCCTTCTCCCACGCTCTTATAACTTCTTTCTTTCCTTGGTTTCTCATACTTCGTAGAATGTTTAATACTTGAGAGGACTTTAGTTTCCTCTCATTGTTTCCTTTTTCAGTTTTCTTGGCAACTTTTCTTTGTTTTTTATATTAATTTCAGATTCAAGTTGTATAGATTTTTTTTTAAATGGTTGATATTTTCATTGGAATCAGGTTACACGAATAGGTGAACAGTTATAATCTTTCTGATGTTCAAATTGTCCTATCTTTTCCATTGAAAATCACTTTATATTGGTTTGAATTCTTTCTAAATTAAAAGAATGGTTATAAAATATTTCAGACATACACAGAAGTGAAGAGACTACAACAACACATTACTCTCACGTACACAACATCCAGCTTTAATGATTCTCAACTAATCACCACTCTTAATATCAATAAGAAGTGCTGGGGAGGATACAGAGAAAAAAGAACCCTCATATACTGTTGGTAGTAATGTAAATTAGTGCAGCCACTGTGGAACACTTTTCAGGTTTCTCAAAAAGCTAAAAATAGAGTTACCATATGATCCAGCAATTCCACTCCTGGGCATATATCCAAAAAACAGAAAATAATAATTCAAAAAGATATCTGCACTCCCATGTTCAATCAGCATTATTTACAATAGACAAGACATGGAAACAATTGAAACGTTCACCAATGAATGAAGGATAAAGAAAATGTGGTATTCTAAATGTGAGACCAGGCACTATAAAACACTTAGAGGAAAATACAGGCAGAAAATTCTCTGACATAAATTGCAGCAATATTTTTTTTTACTTGTTTCCCAAAATAATGAAAATAAAAACAAAAATAAACAAATGGGACCTATTTAAACTCAAAAGCTTTTGCACAGCAAAGTAAATAGTAAACAAGATGAAAAGACAACCCACAGCTTGGGAGAAAATATTTGCAAATGATGTGACTGATAAGGGATTAGTCTCCAAAATTTATAAACAGTTCATCATGCATCAAAACAAAAAATCCACTCAAAAAATGGGCAGAAGACCTAAATAGACATTTCTCCAAAGAAGACATATAGATGGTCAATAGGCACATGAAAAGATGTTCAACACTGCTAATTATTAAAGAAATACAAACTAAAATTACAATGAGATATTACTCACACCAGCCAAAATGGCTATCATCAAAACTGTGAGTTCAGTTCAGTTGCTCAGTTGTGTCTGACTCTTTGCGACCCCATGAACTGCAGCACGCCAGGCCTCCCTGTCCATCACCAGCTCCTGGAGTTTATCCAAACTCATGTCCATTGAGTCGGTGATGCCATCCAACCATC
Source organism: Cervus canadensis (assembly GCF_019320065.1). Taxonomy (NCBI): domain Eukaryota; kingdom Metazoa; phylum Chordata; class Mammalia; order Artiodactyla; family Cervidae; genus Cervus; species Cervus canadensis. The sequence continues at coordinate 53,874,280 of NC_057406.1, forward strand.
TCATCCTCTGTCGTCCCCTTCTCCTCTTGCCCTCAACCCTTCCCAACATCAGGGTCTTTTCAAATGGATCAGCTCTTTGCATCAGGTGGCCAAAATATTGGAGTTTCAGCTTCAACATCAGTCCTTCCAATCCTTCCAGGATTGATTTCCTTTAGGATGGACTGGTTGGATCTCCTTGCTGTCCAAGGGAGTCTCAAGAGTCTTCTCCAACACCACAGTTCAAAAGCATCAATTCTTCAGTGCTCAGCTTTCTTTATAGTCCAGCTCTCTCATCCATACATGACTACTGGAAAAACCATAGCCTTGACTAGACAGAACTTTGTTGACAAATAAAGAAAGCTAAGTGCCAAAAATTGATGCTTTTGAACTGTGATGTTGGAGAAGACTCTTGAGAGTCCCTTGGACTGTAAGGAGAGCAAATTGGTCAATTGTAAAGGAAATCAGTCCTGAATATTCATTGGAAGGACTGATGCTGAAGCTGAAACTCCAATACTTTGGCCACCTAATGCAAAGAATGGACTCATTGGAAAAGACCCTGATGCCAGGAAAGATTGAAGGCAGGAGGAGAAGGGGATGACAGAGGATGAGATGGTTGGATAGCATCACCGACTTGATGGACATGAGTTTGAGTAAGCTCTGGGAGTTGGTGATGGACAGGGAAGCCTGGCGTACTGCAGTTCATGGGGGTCGCAAAGAGTCGGACACAACTGAGTGACTGAACTGACTGAAAAAATCCACAATAGTAAATGCTGGAGAGAGTGTGGAGAGAAGGGAAGCCTCCCACACTTTTGGTGGGAGTGTAAATTGGTATAGTCACTATGGAGAACAGTATGGAGGTTCCCCAAAAAATTAAAACTAGAGCTACCACGTGTCCCTGCAATTCTACTCCTGGGCGTATATCCAGAGAAAAACATGGTTTGAACCCCAATGTTCATTGCAGCACTGTTTACAATAGGCAAGACATGGAGGCGACCTAAACGTTCACTGACAGAGGAACGGATAAAGGAGGGTGGTACATATATGCGATGGAATATTTACTACTCAGCCGTTAAAAAGAGTGAAATAATGCCCTTTGCAGCAACATGGATGGGCCTGGGTAGTGTCACAGTGAGTGAAGTAAATCAGACAGAGAAGGAGAAATATCGTATGACATCCCTTATTTATGGAATCTAAAAAGAAATGATACAAATGATCTTACTTACAAAACAGAGACTCACAGACTTAGAGAACAAACTTACGGTTATCAGGGGGAACGGATAGTTAGGGAGTTTGGGATGGACATGTACACACTGCTATATTTAAAATGGATAACCAACAAGGACCTACTATATAGCACATGGAACTCTGCCAAACGTTAGATGGCAATCTGGAGGGGAGGAATGTTTGGGAGAGAATGGATACATGTATATATATATAGCTGAGTCCCTTCATTGTTCACCTGAAACAATCACAACATTGTTAATTGACTATACCCCAATACAAAATAAGAAGTTAAAAAAAAAAAAAAGAAAATGTGGTATACATATACAATAGAATACCATTCAGTCAGGAAAAAAGCCATTTGCAACAGCATGGATGGACCTTAAGAACATTATGCTTAGTGAAATAGGCCAGAGAGGGAAAGACAAATACTGGATTTCATTTATATGTGCAATCTTAAAAAAAAATCCTGAACTCATAGATATTGAGAATAGATTGGAATGGGTAGATAAAATGGGTGAAGGTGGTCAAAAGGTACAAATTTCCAGTTACAAGATAAACAAGTGCTGAAGATGTAATGCATCATATGACAATTGTAGTTAACAATAGTATGCTGTATATTGGAAAGCTGCTAAGAGTAGATCTTAAAAGTTCTAATTATAAGAAAAAAATGTAATTATGTGTAACGATGAATGTTAACTAAACTTATTGGGGTGATCATTTTGCAATACAATATACATGTCAAATCAATATGTTGTAAACCTAAAACTAATACAATACTATATGTCAATTATAAGTGAAAGAAAGTGAAGTCAAGTCGCTCAGTCGTGTCCGACTCTTTGTGACCCCATGGACTGTAGCCCACCAGGCTCCTCCATCCATGGAATTTTCTAGGCAAGAGTACTGGAGTGGGTTGCTATTTCCTTCTCCAGAGGATCTTCCCAACCCAGGGATCGAACCGGGTCTCCCGCATTGCGGGAAGATGCTTTACCGTCTGAGCCACCAGGGAATCAATTATAAATCAACTTAAAAATATTTGCCTTTTCTGGAAGTTTCACATAAATGAAATCATATAGTATGTAATCTTTTCCATCTGGCTTCTTTCACAGGTGGGAAACATCACTGAAGGATGTCAAAGCATGTCACTAATCATACCTCCTGGATTCCCTGGCAGAGGCAAATAGGAAGTATTGACAAAGAATTATCAGAATATTGGAGTAAGGCTGATAACTTTTAAAAATAGGGACATCAGAGTAAACTTGATAAAGAATTATGAAAAAGACGATATGAGTAAGCTCGATATAACTACTGATATGAGTTGAAAAACTGCTTCTGTTTATTAACATTTAGATGAGGTGTAACAACTGTATCTTTAATTCTAGACTAAGTAATTTCCAGAATTGAAAATCCATTATAGATTTATGGTCACTTTTGAGTAACTTTCATGCATTGTGATATTTTTTTGCTCAATAATAAAATGATATAATTCTATATTTATTAATTAGCATGCTCCTTTGGGTCTCAAGTTCTCATTTCTACACACACAGCAACAAGGGAAACAGTGATAGACTTTATTTTTGGGGGTTCCAAAATCACTGCAGATGGTGACCACAGCCATGAAATTAAAAGACGTTTGCTCCTTAGAAGAAAAGTTATGACCAACCTAGACAGCATATTAAAAAGCAGAGACATTACTTTGCCCACAAAGGTCCATATAGTTAAAGCTTTGATTTTTCCAGTCATGTACGGATGTATGTGGTCATGTATCTATCTGAGAGTTGGACTATAAAGAAAGCTGAGCGCCGAAGAATTGATGCTTTTGAACTGTGGTGTTGGAGAAGACTCTTGAGACTCCCTTGGACAGCAAGGCAATCCAACCAGTACATCCTAAAGGAAATCAGCCCTGAATATTCATTGGAAGGACTGATGTTGAAGCTGAAACTCCAATACTTTGGCCACCTGATTCGAAGAACTGACTCATTGCAAAAGACCCTGATGCTGAGATTGATTGAAGGCAGGAGGAGAAGGGGACGACAGAGGATGAGATGGTTAGATGGCATCACCAACTCAATGGACGTCAATTTGAGTAAGCTCCGGGAGTTGGTGATGGACAGGGAAGCCTGGTGTACTGCAGTCCATGGGGTCACAAAGAGTCAGACACGACTGGGCCACTGAACTGAACCTAACTGAAGATATACAATCTATTCTCATTATTCCTGGTAGTTATGTTCTATAAAGCTGCTTCAAACACTGAATTAGTGAGTTCTGAATTACTGTCCCTAGAGGAAATATAGGATTAGGTTCTTGCAAAATGTTATTTTCATCAACTAATCAATACATAACCTTGCTTTTTGTGTGTGTGAGTTTGTTTAAAGATGCCTTATTTAAAATATATTGTTGATTCATTAAGACTGAACTCATGGCAAACAGCACTATAATTTATGCCTGAATGAAGCTTATCTAATATATGTATTTTCTCCATAAAGTACATCACAACCTTCTCATGTTTAGGAACAGTAGATAACATGCTAGTCCTATGCTTGGATGCTATTTTAAACAAAATCATGAAAAGCACAAAACAGTGAAAACTATGGCAAAAAGGACACTCGTGTACAGCAAAAGTGTTGAAACAAGAAGGCAGAGTGTTGCCTTGTTTGACCTCAGCTGGGAACGTGTTTGTTGGGTGACTCAAGATTTTTGCTTTTCTGCACATGTACATGTCTTTCATGACCAAGGAGTCACTGTCTTGATCTGGAGTTACAAATAAGTTTCAGCAAGTAAGCAAATATGGAAAATGTGGAATCCATGAATAATAAGAATTAACTATACTGTGTTTTATTTATTCATCAATTGATGGACAGCACCTGGACTTTGATTCACCATGTCATATTGTCTGGTCACATCATCTTGAAACTCAGGTTTAATGTACTCAAGGCTCAGAACTCTTGAAGGAAGAGGGGAGGGGTATAATTAAGGTACCCTAACACCTGAGTTAAGAGGATTGGAGGTTGCAATTTTCACAAGTATAGATGAACTGAAAGGGTTATCTTGCTCAATCCTGTCACTCCTATAATCGATTCTCCTAAGAAGCAATGAGCGGTGGGGCTAGTGGTCTATTTTGGGACTATTTAACTAGCACGAAGGCTCTGAAAAGCTAATTAATCTCTTGGCAAATAAATGATTAGACCCTATGTAAGAATGTGCCCTCAAATCAAGGATGGAAAGTAGGTCAAGCAGTTACAAATGAGAAGTTTTTTCTTGGCAGTTTTAGATCTAGGAAGTGATTAATGTTGGCTCCTCTACACTTTGGTGAAAGATGTGTGGCTGTTGCTCTCACATTCAAGGTGAGTATGAAGGACAGATTTTTCAGCCCAGGCTGGATGCATGAGACAAGTGCTCGGGCCTGGTGCACTGGGAAGACCCAGAGGAATCGGGTGGAGAGGGAGGTGGGAGGGGGGATTGGGATGGGGAATACATGTAAATCCATGGCTGATTCATGTCAATGTATGACAAAAA